>NC_039364.1:54805190-55134696 GCF_003573695.1 Papaver somniferum | reverse complement strand
CCCTTTTAATGAGAGCAGCAAATCTTAAAGCTCTTGAAACCGTCAGATCTCCCTGATTTAAAATTCATCTGTCGGATCTGAAGAGGAATTTCCGTCTGAACTATTCACCGTAACCATTGGATATAATTCGTATTTATATCTTATCTGTTAGATTGAAAAGGATTTCAGTTAGATATGCTAATTATTGAGGGTTTTATTTGAAATAAGAAAAAAGTATAAGGACCTTAAATTAGAAACCGTCCTAATACTTCATCGCCTTTTCTTTTCCCGGGTAGTTCTCACTTTTACGATGGTTCTACTTTTCCGTTGCCGACGTGCATCGCATGTACACTCTTCTTGTCATTAATAATACTATTTATAGTCCAATTCATTGATCCTATCTTACCATTAATCGCATTCACCACATTGAGACAATCCCCTTCAAGCTTAAAAGAGGACCTGGTGCTCTACTGTCCACTTAATCCCCTCCGATGTAGCAAGTGCTTCTGCTTTTTCAGCATCTTGAGTTACTCCTGATATGCATCTTGCCACTCTTCAATTGTTTGTATCATCAACAACTATTAGACATGCACCCATATGTTTAGTTTATTTTACAAAAGATGCATCAAAATTAATCTTTTTAAATAAAATAAGTGGTTTCTTCCAAATAACTTGGGCTCTGGATATAGGGCCTGAATTTCCAACAACCAATTGATTACTGCAACTAGATGCTCATTCTGCCTTGTGAATGTTGATCTGACTCACTGTATAAGCTATATTAATTTGTGCACTATCAAAAACTACAACCCATCTTAGCTTCCAAATATTCCAAAGTGTAAATCCAGCAAAATCATTTCATGTTGATCCCTAATATTATGACCACCGGCAGAGAACCAGCTAGGCATCCAATCATTAAAACAGACTCAATTAAACATACCTTCAAGATTAACGTTAACAGCCAACCAATTTCCTTTGCTACATCACAATCTATTAACATATGTTGGATTGATTCTACTTCCTTATCACAAAAAGGGCAAATGGGGCTAACATCAGCCATATATCTTGTTAATTTGTCCCTAATTGTCAAGCACCCATGCACACGCTTGCACAAGAAGTGCAAAATCTAAGGCGATAGACTAGTTTTCCAAAACTTAGTCCATGGAAAATTCCCATCTGATGTATTGTTATTACCAGAAGCGTCTACAACTTTATATGCAGTCTTAACAGTAAACAGGTCATCGGGAGCCAACACCCACCACAATGGGTCCTTACTATGACTAGGAATTTCAATGCAGAAAATATCATGAACAGTCCTATCATCAAACAGACACAACACAACCATTTTCCAAGATTTAGTATTGTGGTCAATCAATTGATCAACAGTTTTCATAGAAGATGAAGCAAATTGAGAAGATGGTGGTTTCTAACAACCCGGAATCCAAACATCTTTCCGAACTTTATATTCTTCTGCCGTCTCCTGCCTCCCAACAGTAATTATCCCTAATAGTCTTCAAACCCTTGCAAACTAACACCTTTCCAAACCCAAGAACCACATTTGTCATTAACATGGTGAAGAGGATTATGAGTTGGAAAATACTTACTTTTCATAATAGTATAACACGGGGAATTTTCCTATGTGATGATTCTCCAGGAAAGCTTACTAAGAAGAGCAATATTCATAACTTCAGATTTTTTAATGTTCAAACCACCTAGAACCTTAGGTTTAGCAACAGTGTCTCATTTAATCAATTAGATGCTTATATCATGTTTCTTATTTGTAGCACCATTGTACACGTGGTAGGGGGACGCTCCATAAGTGTCAGCCTAAACGCACGCAATGCGGAAGAAAAATAGTTCTCTACCAAGTACCAATGTTAGCTCTTTCAAAAAATAAAATAAATTACAATTCATACAACTCGTAATAATATTTGAACATAAATATAGTAAAAACCTTATACTTATTTAATTGTTTTGTGATTAATTGTTGATGAAATAATTGAAGTGTGATGTTACTGTATACCTTTATTTTGAAATAAAAAAATCTCAATCAAGATGATTTGTGTTATAATTTGAAGATGTATCTATTTGAATGTGATGTTAGAGTTTTGATTTATTTATGTGTTGTATGATTGTCAGTGGGTGGCATAAATTGGTTACATAATTAGCTAACTGTTGGTAGTGGATTTTTGACGAAAGCGAAAATCGTAAAATCGCCTCTGCTCGGCTGTAAAAAAATATCAGAATTTTGTATGTCACTTACCCATCATCATAAATATGAAGCTCATATTTTTCATCCCGTAAGAAAATAAAAATAAAACCCCGTTACAGGTATCTCTGACTGATTATGTAACGTCTTCAAAGCATTAACATGTACTATGATATTAGAGCCTCGTCCCGTTGAGTTTTCAATCTTTTAGGCTTCTCTTAAATATATCCCACACTTTTATTAATCATAACCCATATCAACCATAATCCACAATATTTTTCTATTTATTAACCATAACCCAAATCATAGCCCATAACTTGTTTACCAAGTTATCAGAAATCTGTAGCTAGTTTGAGACGATTTGAGTTGTCATAACCGATCCAACTGAGTTGATTCAGCTATTAAAACTAAATTCTAAAACGATATTATTCAGGAACTTTTTTCTTCTAAATAGGCTAACCAAACCTGTAATTGTTAGTGGATTGCTCGGTCGAACTCACAAGTGTTGCTATCTCAAGCTTGTCGTCAAATTTAGTTGTCAAAACAATATCTTGATTTCTAGTCTACAATTAGTTAAGTCTCGGATTAAGATATACGTATGTAGTTGAGAATCGGACATCACTGCGTTCTACCGTTTGAAGTCGAAGATCAACCGAAACTTTTGGAGAACTTCTTCAACAAAAGGCAAGTGAAGACTGAATCACCTATTTCTCAAGTTATATTCATCCTTTTATCCATGAAACGTTATCGCATAACTAATTAGACTATCATAAGCATATCAAGAACTCCGAGTCAAGTTTATCTTGGTAATTAGTTCTCGAAATATATATGACTACGCTTAATGAACATTTATTCATACTTGATGAATTTCGGTTAAGAACAATTTATTGTTCATAATCTAAATTATGATTCAAGATTATAATTCGAAAATAGCCTGGAACAATGATATGTGTCGTTAACGTAATTCGGGAATGTTTCAAATTGATCTAGAGAGAAATATAGAACTAAAGTAAATCTGGATACATGACAATATGCATACCAGTCTCACAAAATGGGAAAACTGTTATAGGTCTGGAACCGTAGTACATGTACTCAGTACACGTACCGGAGTAGTTATATGTCAACAGTGACTTAGTGGTACGCATACCCGGTATCCATACCACAAAAAGTCTGTGAACTCGTGAACCTGGAATGGTACGCATACCTAGTATGCATACCCAAAAAGAACTGTTGGTTTTGAAACCAATGTGGTATCTATACCCGGTACGCAAACCGGAAAAATTTTGTATGTTCCGGAACTTATATTTGTCTTAAGGGTACGCATACCAAGTATATGTACCATGACAAATATAGTCACGAGCAAGGTTGAGTACACGTACCTGGTACATGTACTTACCCTGTCGAATATTTTCAGATGCACATAAAATTATTTATGTGAGATAATTAGCATTTGAATAAATCTCCAAGAACACTATATAGACATGATTGATCACATTATAATCTATGGTTGTGATTCTAACTTTAAAGTCTTAAGTGTTTATGAAAATGATTAAGCTTATATTTCAATCGGCTAGTTTCGGCTAATCGTTTACGAACAATGCCTTTATACACGGTTCGATAACGATTCATCCTAACCAGAGTGTATATCTTGATATATCGATCATATTTCAAAGAGTCCTCTAACAGTGGATTTTGTTTGCTTGGTTCCTTATCAACCTTGGACGGTCCCTCATCAACGTTGGACGGTCCCTCATCCATCTTGGTCGAACCCTCTTGCACCATCTTGGTCCTCCTTTTATAATTGTTTGTTCATTCTACCACATTAGACCTAATGCTCTGAGAAGCAAAATTTTATCTAGGCCTAAACACCAGTCATTTTATGTTGGTCTAGCTACCAATATTTTTCATTGATAAATCAATTTTTCGTGGTTAACAATTTTTTATTGCTTTGACTAGCAATATTCCTCTGAATATCTAATTGCTCTGGTTAGCAGTACTTAATTTCTACGACTAGCAATATTGATTTGACTAGTAACATTATTTTGACTAGCAATATTTCATTGGTCTGGCTATCATCGTTAATATTATAATTTATCTATCTGAACCACTTTCGGCATGATAAATCGAGATTAAATATTTTAAGGTTATTTCTAATATCAACATTTTGGTCTTTATATGATTTTCTGTCAAATGCTTGACACATCAAACTTATATATGTATATATATATATATACGCATATATATTGGTCTATGCTCGATCCAGCAATCTCATCAGAGCTATGCTTATCGATCCAAATCGTCTAAGTATCGTTGCTGCCTCAACTGGCACTATGGTATGCGAAACATCGTTGCTTGTCTCAGCAAATACTTTATATTTCATTCGAGTCCCCGTAAAGCATGCCTGACTTGTCATCGAGGAACATGCTAGACTCATCAATATACTAAGACTAAAATCTAGGTCAATAATTGACCAAATAAATACAATATCTATAAAATAGACTTAACCATGCTCGAGACGTCAATAATGTCATATGAGGGATATTTACTAGGGTTAGTTTGGCGGCCTATAGCACGTGCAATGCACCCAACGAAGCGGAACTGGTTTCTCCATAATTTCCACTTCTTTGCAAATACCACCACTTACACGAGATTAAGTGTTGTAACTACCTTTGATACATATAGCTTTTCAACCTATCGACATTATATGACAGCCATATTTCAAAACACACACATAAGCTTTATGTCGGTCGGGAACAAAGAAATCATCTTCAAAGCATTTTAACACATCCGCAATCCAATCAATTGATCTCAGCACCTTCTCAGCTTCCTCCCTACAGATCGACCATTTTCCTTCTATTATGACCGAATTGAATATGGAACGACCATTTCTTGGTTTAAACCGTCATACAGATTGATCTCTCGAACTCAAAGCACTCAAATGCAGTGCATTTATTTAAAGGTTTAAACGAGTTGCTTCATCTAGCATATGCCTACTATTTTCCAAATAATACGTTTTTACCCACAAATATAACTAATTTTCAGAATCATGGACAATTAATTTCACTCATGTGAACAAAAAATATCTAGATCGCGACCCTAGCACCGTCGAACCATTGAAGCATCGAGGCAGCACAATCATGGTAACTTTCATATAGTATAACATTGTTTCTTTCATACTGATGTTCGACGAGTGGTTGAGAATTCTGGAGTAGTATCCTAATTTTCGGCAGTGGTTGGCTGAATGTAATATAAGTAATGGCTTATACTTTCCAAACACCGAGGTTTTTCAGTACAATTGGCTCCAGAGTTGGCAGAAAGCTCCGCACTTAAGCGTGCTAGGACGGGAGTAATCCAGGAATAGGTGACCACCCAGTAAGTTATTTCTAGATTATCGCAATGGTGTCCATTGAAAATCCTACACTGCGGATGACTGCAGTGGCTAACTGGGGACAATATCTGTGGATGGACGGGTCATTAAAAATGGTATTAGAACTAAGGACCGCAATATCTAAGTGCGTACAATATTGGTGGATGAACGGGTCATTGCAGATGGTATCAGAGCCAACGACAGTTCACCTGCCGAGGATGGGAAGGTATGATGGACGGTGTTGGTCAACGTGCTTGTCTCATCAGGGGACAATATCGGTGGATAGACGGGTCATTACAAATGGTATCAGAACTAAGAACCTCAGTGGCTAAGTGGGGACAATGTTGGTGGATGGACGAGTCATTACAAATGATATTCGAGCCAACGACGATTCACCTGCCGAGGGTGTAAGGTATGATGAACGGTGTTAGTCCATGTGCTTGTCTCAAGAGGGGAAGGGAACGTCGGAGATCTGGTTTAAAATATATTCCGGAGCCGAGGACTACTCCAATTTAAGGTGGTGGTATTGTAGTATCCCGATATTCGACAGTGGTTGGCTAAATGAAATATAAGTAATGGTTTGTCATTTCCTAACATCGAGACCTTTTCAGCACAATTGGCTCCAGAGTTGGCAGAAAGCTCTGCAGTTAAGCATGCTTGGAAGGGAGTAATCCAGGAATGGGTGACCACCTGGGAAGCTCTGGATTACCGCAGTGGTGCCCGCTGAAAATCCTACACTGTCGGATTACCGTAGTGGCTAAGTGGGAACAATATCGGTAGAAGGACGGGTCATTACATCTGGATTGATCAACAACTATCAAGGGTATATATAGTCAAGATGTGGAATACTATCCATACATTTCATTTCACTTTGACTCTACAAAACTTTACGCAACTAACAGGTATAACCATTAACTTTAGAAGTGAGATGACTTTGCAAGATTACAATGAAATAAAATGGGATGAATATGCACTGCAATATATAATTTGTTTTCTCTCTGTCATAAAAATGGAAAAGATAAAATAAAAAAAGTAACAAGAAGTCGCCCTACAAAAATGATATGTTTGCATGTTCATATACTCTAGTATGTCAATATCGTGACAAAAAGTCTCCCTCATGCAAAGTTAACTTAAGTATTATGTTCAAAGTTGAAGTCAAGAAGTTCATCAGTGAAGACTCGGGGACATCAACGTAACATTTCACGTTCAAGAACTCATCCTTGAATTCAACCTTATATAGGTAAAATGACTTGAATCTAAATCTCATAGGTGGTTATATTATAATTTGCAAACTAGCTTACATTTGTTTTTTGAGAAATTTGGGAAGATATCACCAACTACAGGAACATCTTGTTTATGCACATAAGTGCACATCTAGGGAGGGACCAAGAAAACTTTCCTAAAGTGGCGATGAAGGCTATTTTTCATATGACGAAGATAAAGAAGATGATGATCATCAACAGGATGATATACTTAGATTTTTCGTAATGTTAAACTCGAGGATCTATCGAAAACCATTACGTTTTGGCTTTTTGGCATGTTGAGTATAAAAATTGACACAGAGCGCTTTTGAGTAGTTTTGGATCAATATCACATTTCATGATTGAAAAAATCATAAATACAATGCAAAATAATATTAGGTATCTATAATTAACAACATATCAACATCTCCGTATAAAGAATATTTAACATTTAATCTTTCAGTATATCTTAACTTTATTTGGAAATTTTTTTAAAAAAAATTGTGTATTTGAATTCAAAGCATTATTGTTGGTAATAAATATGGTAGAAGTATAGATAAATAAATAAAACTCTACTTATAAGAGGCATTAGACTGGGATCTTGTGGAGGGTCATAACATATTCACACTCCATTGTCACGTCAGCATTGTGAAGGGTCTAACCCTTGTGAAGAATTCCATGTGTTGAGCATGGTGAGTGTCAAACCAATCAAAATATTTTATAACTCCCAGCGATAACAAGTAGGGTAAGAAGTAAGAATTTGTTCGATAAAGCGCAGGGGATTGTTATTTGTTAACTTGAAGCAAAGAGATCTTTCGTGGAGTAACCTAAGTTTAAATATTAACTTCATGGTAAGATAAGTTTATCTTACCGCATGATATTCATAGCTTTTAATTTGTGTTTCCATTCGCATGGATCTTGTTTTCGTCTCTTGCTTAGGAGAGATATGTAGGGAGAACTTTGTACATAGCATCAGAAGTGTTGACACCCACATCGAGTCGTTTAATTTTGGACTCATTGTTAACAGTGTGGGAGTACCTTGAGTCGAATGTTTCTATATTGACTTTTCATCTTTTATAGGTGCTTATAAGACAATTATGACAACTACTTTGGGAATTATAGTTGTGATGGACCTGAAAACTCCTCCCCTATCACCAATACGTACATGTTGAAACTTCTCAATGCGCCACTTGTAATGTAGTGATCGGGATGTAAAGCTTCAAATCTCGGCAGGCAAATTCACTTGAGTTGCCTTACCAAGCATGATGCCTTAAAAGTAACTTCCACACCATTCCAACTTACCCTTGTTCTGCGAAGCGTGCAAGGCCATAAAGGCTAATGTTTATGCATTTTGCATGCATCACTGATCCGGGGTCCTGTCTAGGCATATGACATGCCTTGGTTTTGCACAATTATACCATTACAATTTCCCCCCAGCTTTCTTACTTCGCTTCGGCATTTATCTGAAAGCATGCACTGATCTTGCTCGTGCCAAGGCTGCATCAGTCAGGCTCATGCCGTTATTGCTTTGTATCATCCTTGTGATGCAAATGGCTTATGCAAGCTTCCCTAACTTGCATACCAGTTAGCTTTTTTCCTGGCCATGCCCAATTCACAATTAGTGCATGCGTACCTCGTGTAGCTTGATAAGAAGTATGAGCATCCACTAAATGGATTGCGACTACTGATAGGATTGAAACTTATATGTAAAATAACCACAATCACACGGAGTCTACAATGTAGACAACGACAAGTATAGGTCAAACCCACAAGGAGCGGTGGAAAGTACTATAACTAATATTCTTAATAAACTAATCAAGAGCAATATTTTTGGAGTATTTGAGAGAAAAAATTAAATAAAAAAAATTAAAATTGTACTAAAATTATATGATAATGGAGTTTGTACCTAGGGATTTCCGATGTAACTCAAAACGTACATTTATTGGCATGGGAAGATAATATATTAAAATTGTTTCACCGACCCTTCGCTTCAAAATCTACAACTCTAGATAATTATTTATCAATAGAAAAACATATTCCGTCAAATATTATATGGCATATCAATTTAAAAGCATAAACAATGAATGAAGCTTCTAACCAAAATATAGTGTTAAAGAATCACATATCAATTTATAAGCATACACTGTCAAGGAAACCTAATCTAAGCACGTGTATCAAATGAAAAGCATTAATGATCAATTCCACTATTTATTTAATAATTAATCAAGAAAATATAAAGAGAAATTACTAAACATTCGAATGATTTTTGGAAGTCCAACCATTTTGAGTTGTAGACTGCTCTATCCAAATTATATAATATTCTCTTCACACCCACTCTATTATTACACCAAGAAAACTCAATACCTGATTTTGGACCATTTATCAAACCACATGAATTCAAACATTGATTAAAGTCCATCATAACTTCTCTTAATGAACACATGCCACCTTTTTTCTCATCCATAGATAATACTGCATTAAAATCTTCTATCACCAGCCAGGGAAGATCATAAGAACTTATTACTTCCAACTCCTGCCATAGGGTTTTTCTATCCAAAGTAAGATGAGCACCATGAACTCCAGTAACTAGTACACCTCCAATGTTCACAGTTATAGCCTGCTGAGTAATGGAAATAACTTGTCAATCAGATATTGAAGCATTCCAGCATAAGTGCATAACCATATGTTACCTTCCCTTTCTTCACTACTATTATGAATTAAAAAAAAAAATTCATACCTACCAACCTTAACATTTTAGCATATTTTGAAGTAACTCTCACTTTTGGTTCAACAATACAAACCAAAGAAGGACAAAACTTTTTAACTAAACATTGTAACTTGTCTTTGCCTTTATTTCTCCTTAAGCCTCTGCCTTTATTTAACTAGAACATAACTCTCATTTAGAAAGAGGTATGTAAATAGGAGGGCTCTTCCTCCCATTATCATTTTTACTTACAATTTTAGTAGCCTGTTTTATTGTAATAACTTTTGGTACCTCGGCCTTTTTAGGAATTTCTAGTATAACTTATTTCACTGCTGGAAGAACTTTAACAACATTTGTATTAGAAGACACACCAAGCTCAAGCATTTTATTTACCTCAAGAGGTGGAAATTCCTGAATAGAATCAAATACAGACTCCACCTCCTTAAGAACCTCAAATCTTTTAGAAGTTAATTCACCTTCCTCCTTATTCTCCTCATCGGTTACTATCTTTGGAGTTACAACTTCATGATACTGCTTTGTACCAGAAACACTAACATTATTATCATCATTATCTGACTGACGTCATATCAATCAAATACGTAAATTGTTATTCTCTTTATTCTTGTTTATTCTTCTATAATTTCTAGTTTCATTAAAAGCAGTTACTTTACCATCTTCCTTCTGAGCAGATTCCTTCCTTATAACTCTACATTCAGAAACAAAATGCCCAACCACCTGACAGTGATTGCAAAATTTAGGTAATTTAGGAATATGAATCCTCTGAGAAAAACCCCATACTAAGTCTTGACCCATACTTTATCAGGAATCGATTTAGTAAGATCAATTTCAACAAACACACTAGCATAGTACCCTATTTCCCTTTTTAAAGTTATCTCATCCACCTTCATAGGTCTACCAATAACTCTACCAATATCTAACATAGTCTTTTCTTTCCAGTATTCAATACACAATCCTGGCAATTGACACCAAACAAAGGCGGTATAAGATTTTTGATTTGCTGGTTTAAAATTTGGTTCCCAATTACGAAGTTTCACGCTTTGCTTCTATACCTCTCAATAACCAGACCATACATGGTATTTATCTTCATCATTTTCAAGTTTGATCACAAAAAAACCTTTTTCCAAAGGTATTAATTGACAATTACCCTTAAGTCTCCCTTGAGATCGAAGAGATTTTTCAGAATCTTCTAAAGAAAATTTCACGAAGTCCAATCTACTTAGTAAACTGAATGTTCATTCATCAATACAAATATCAATATCATCATCTGAAATACAGATTTCAGGTTCATTCACACTTCGTACATCTTCATAATTTTTCACGCAACCAAAAGGAGAATAAAAAATTCCAGATCGAAAACTATTTTCCATCGAAACTTAATTTGATGGTTTTTCAAACTAATAACGAGATTCAGACCAATTTAAAACAAAAACTAGAAAAATCAGTATGAAACCGAACACCTATCATTAATGAACGTTAAGAATTCACCTGAGATTTATTGGTTAACACAAAAATCAACAACATAAGTTATTTTTTCCAAATGAGTTGATACCCCGATCCTCATAACCGAAAGCAAATATATTTATACATGTTATGCAATCTGAAACTATCAAATAATGAAACAAATATTATAAAAATAAAATTTTATCCATTCATAAATAATAGATAGTTTATTCAAATAAACCTTATACAATTCATATCAAAAAAAAATTGATGTCTATTTCCCTGGATCAAGTATTTCAGCATATGACTTAATCCTTAGTGGTGCTCTGATTGTTCACTGAGGTTTCTTCAGTGTTCAAGCTCTTAAAGCGCGTCTCGAGAGGCTTGTCAGCAACCACTTCTTTTTTCAAGCTTTTCAAATTTTTCCTTAATGTTTGCAAAATCAGCTTTTGTCTCTTCAATTCTTTCCTTTAGCCAATCTTGATTTAGATCCACTGTTATGAGATTGGTTTTTAGTTCTTCGAAACCATTGATAAAGTTTATCATATTGTCAGTAGGTATCCACTTGGTTTCTTTCGGATCTTGAAAGTTGAAAGCCAAAAGACATGATTCATCTTGGGATCCATTAGAACTATCAGATTCGTAATCAAACATGATTTTTGATATGATCTTCTTCTTCCTTTCTGTATAAATTCCCACACAATTCTTAACTTTAGGAGTTTCCTCCTTATTAGCGTTTATAATACTGCGAGTTATTGGAGGCATGCTCAAATATTTAAATAAGAATTAATCAGGGTTTCTTAATACAAGCAAGAGAGAGTTTTTCTTGAAAGAAAAAACTTTCGGACCGAAAATACCCAGAGACTTCCGTAAATATACAAAGTATATATTTTATTTCCCTATTGTCCAAAACACTCATGCTGGAAGTTTATATGATGAAAATCAAGATTCGAAAATCTTAAGTAAACCCTAATTTTGGATGACTAGTGATAAAGATGAACATTTTTTAGAAAAAATGGATTCGCAGTTACCCAAAAATTGTCATAAATTTTTTCTGATATTTACAAACACATAAGAAAATTGTGTTATCGTTTATGTGCTTCCTCATTCAGAAATTATGAGCACAAATCTGGATGAGGATGCACAGACTACGTACAACTAAGTTGTATCATATTAAGCCTTGTCATGCTTACAACGAGTATCAGAACCACCGTTCATGTTTCTCTTTGGAGATTTCTGCCCAAAGTATCTCCCAGAAATTTGATCCTTCCTTGTAATCATGTGGAGAAAATAAATTGAAATGAGAATCTTCAGAGACATACAAATCTCTTTAATTCTGTTAATGAGATTTTCATATGATCTTCTCATTTTAAGGATTTTCTTATAATTCACATCAGTTTGATCATCAGAAATAATTGAGGGATTTTTCCGAATCTGATTCTGATTGTTTTTCTTAACATAAAGTATCTTCTTTCCTTTCTTCTGGTAATGTTCAGTAGGCAAACTACCTTCATGTGAATGGAGAATGTTCCAACGTGAGTGAGGTGGAATAAAAAGGCGAGGGTACCCAAATATACCTCAAGCTAAAACTTTTCCTACCTATAAGTCCTTTCTCCGAAAGTGATTGTCTATGGACTGAGTCGAGACAATGCAACTCAACGGTTCACACTTCGTGTGATCGTCTATGGATACGAGATCGAGACAATACAACAACGAAGTATGTTTACTTGATAAAAAGGTTCGGACTTAACCAAACACAATAGGATTGCTTATCAAGTAAATATGAATTAACGTTTGTGTAATTTACTTTAATTATAATAAAACAATTATAATGCGGAAATATAAATTAAATGACACAACAAGATTTTGTTAATGAGGAAACCGCAAATCCAGAAAAACCCCGTGACCTTGTCCATAATTGAATACTCTCAGGATTAAGCCGCTACACAAAATTAAACCAACTTCGTATAGTTGAGACCAAGAAATTAAACCTGTGGTTCACCTAGTTCCGTATGTATTCCCATGCCTCCAACTTATGAATAAGTCACATACTTGGAACAATTATTTTGGTTCGTATTCCAAACAGTAAAGGAACAACAAATCTGTTTGGTATCAACTCTCTTCAACCAAGTGATGTGAGTTCGACAAAGGCTCTTCTGTTTATCTTAACATAAACTCCTTCGTCGGGTTCTTAGATTTATCTTATGCTCAACTACCAAAGGTAATTGTTAAGATTTTGCAATCAATACTTTTAATCAAAAAGAATTGTATTGATGCCGATCGACACAACTAATCAATCCAATCTACCACAAGGATAAACCTATTATATTTGGATCCTTTTATACCGAAACAAGTATTACGCACACCAAAGATTATGAACCCCAAATCAGAAATCTTCAATATCTTCTTTGGCTTCAAATCTTCTTAGATCTTCAATGAACACATGCACACAACAACTTGAATCTCTTGTGATCAAGCACGCACAGAACGGAGTCTGTTAACAATGGATTATCAAAAGACCGTCTTTAGAACTAACAACAGTCTAAAGATCCCTGTCGAAACTTCGATCTAGTTTGAGTGAATCTTATATCATAAGAGAAGATTCTCAAGCATAAACAAACAAGGTGCAATCAAAGTTCAACCAACTTTAGTCAATCAAATCAATCGAAAACACAAGATAAACCGCAATTATCTAGTTTCCCACCAACGGTACTCGTAGAGCTTCTCAATCCCAAAGAAGACTTTAAACTGAGCGGCCGTAAGAGATTTCGCCTAATTAGGTTACTCTCCTCTCCGAATAGGCGGCTACACCAGTAACAACACAACCGAGGAAGTTTGTTGTCACGAAGGATTAGTTTGCTAGAAATGCAAACTTCAAGTATTTACAGATAAGGAAGTTTGGACACCAAGGAATTTCCAAAACCAAAAATATTCTCAAAGATATTCAATATATTCCAAATTCGGTTTCCATAATTCCTGGAGATGCTCTGTCCAAAATAATGACCGAAAATCTATTTGGAAAATATCAACTAGTAAATGCACATTACTAATTCTCATTTTCCTAAAATAAAATTAACAACCTTAATTAAAAGATTCTTAACTTATTTATATTTCGATCCTGGGATTTTCTTCCTGTAGCTATTAAGGAATACCTTTGAACAATAAAAGATAAACATTATTGTACGTGTTCAAAGTATGTCGACATCCTTACTTTGTAAGTCCTCTTACATACTTACAACCTTGAAACCGATTTGCCACACATCCAAACAAGTTTAGAATTGGTTCATCTGACTTTCAAGAACTATGTGATTGATCAAGAACACTCAATCACAAATCATGGGTTTAACGGTTCTACCAAAACAAGTTTTGGTTCTACCTCCATGTGAGTACTGTGCATAGTCACACTAGTTTTCCAAAATTAGGTTGACTAGGTACTAGGATCGGTTCCCCACATATATATGGTATCTAACTTATATGTGTTGTACATGTCCATAGGATCGGTTCCCCTTTGCCTAAAAACGTTTTGCACATGTCCATAGGATCGGTTCCCCTTTCTGCTACAAACTTGTTGCACCTCATACAAGGATCGATTCCCCTTTGTGATGTGTTGCACCTCTTAATAGGACCGGTTCCCCTTTACCCAGATTCGGCTCAACAAAATACAAACTCGGTCATACCATCTCAGGTGATTACTTAAGATCGGTTTCACTAATAAAAGTCATATCAATACATAAGTCAGGCCTTTGTGAATAGTTTTACCAAGAACACAAACAAGTCGTGAGAGGTTATACTAAGTCATACATATTGGATGTCCACAAGATATGCAATGAATAACAATCCCAATAACGCCTGGCGATTTCCTTTTCGATTCATAAACAAGTTTATGAACTTTCTTCCTTAAAACACATGTAAAAACATTGTTTCCTAGGATGAAATCCTTACCTCATACCCATACATAATCACAATAGCATTTAAACGATTATGTCGATGTTTTATCTACAAAGTTTAATGGTTAAGCAATAAACTTCATATTGTATTCCTTAATACTATGTCTATCTAGAGTGTTCATGCTTCGCAGTTTCGTTTTCAATATGCACGACTTGAAAGATACGTTAGCGAATGAAACAGTTCAAGTCAAATATCACTAACCTCAAGTGGAAGGATGATATTTTAGTTGTAGCTTCTTACTTCTTCACTTCTTCAAGTCTTCGCAATACTTGTAATGTCTCATATCCTAATACTTTCAAGCTAACCTATACGAAGTTGACTCTAGTATATAATCAAGCGACTCTTAAAATGAGTTTTGATTCACTAAAATATGACAACGAAACTTGACATACCAACGCTTGGTGGGTTCAACCGAGCCATGCTCTAACAATCTCCCCCTTTGTCAAATTTAGTGACAAAACTCTTACAATCATATGGATAAACAAATTACTAGATTTTATTACACATACGCTTGATTCCCAAATTCAACAGCATAATAACCTGCATTCATTCAATCCTTAAATGTCGCCGTCGACATTATAATAACAAAGATAATACTCCCTCTAAAGGTGAGATAGGTAGATTTCATCAATCCACACGACTTTTTTATACCAATTAATATGATATGCTACTCCCCCTTAGTCCATGCTTTCGCTCTTTCGTTAGATAAACGTTTAAGCACAAATGTTCTTTTCCTTAGTGATACCAATCAATATAAAATCAATACCAGTATCACTTGTTTACTCCATATATTTCTCCCCCTTTTTGTCACAAAATGACAAAGAAACGAAAAAATAAAGGACAACACGAAAAAAATCTTACAAATCTTAAAATAGACTTGCAAACCTATAGAGTTAAGCACGAGGGTTCCACACACCATTTTTGATAACCAATATCAAAACCGAAACTACAAAGTAATTTGTTTTGATATGTTATCAAGGAAACAATTGCCCGAAGCAATTTTCCCAATTTAGTTTAGCAAACCAAAAATCAACTAAGCAACTCAGTCCCTTTGCTAAACCGATTGTACAAATAAAATCGCTTCATTCGACAAGACCAACATAAAGATAACTCTATTTTTCTCATCAGGTTCTAATTATCCATATAACTTAGACCTTTAAATTTTAAACAAGACAAGTACTAGGTTAGTTAACTAGCATTTCTTGTTAAGGCATTCGATTAGACTTGAATAACTGAAACCTCCACTTTGATAAGTCTAACTAAAATAAACTTAGCTTCTCTTATCCGGAATCGAATTGGACTAAGCAACTCATCCCATAGACTTTTTCTTTCGTTAAGCCATAAATAATTCATACAAACCAAATAAATCAACTTGCATAATTATTTACCTCAACCGGAAGCAATTGAATCGACATAAGCATTAAAACACCGCAATTGCACCAAAATTTTGTAAGCCTAAACAATTGATACCACACAATAAAGCAAGATAACAATAGTTTTTCTTAACCATAACCAATTGAATCACACACATCCATACACACATCATGAAATAAAACATCAATTGTACCGAAATTTTGTTAAGAAAAAGCAAAATATATATGAAATAAAAATCAGGCTTTTCTTAAACAGAAAAACAATTAACTAACAACATTGTTACCTCAAATTTCGCATCCACTTCTCCAATATATTTGCATCTTCTTCCAGGGAGAATTGATATTGAAATATCATTATGTTGTCATCCTTATGCAAAACAAAAGAATAACAACAACCAACCTTTACCAGAGAAAGGTTGAAAACCGGTTTTAACAATTGCAAGCAAAAGTTGAAAACCGTCGAAACACATATGCTTTTATGCTAAACCAAAACCGATTCAACATATTGTGACTTTTTCACATATTGTTTCTACCAGAACCCCTCATGATCCTTTGATAAAGCCTACCAACATGGGCTAGAACTTAATCCTGCTAAATCAAAAAGTCACCCAAACCATAAGGGTTCATAACATTATGAGATCGAATATCAAGGTTATAAAAGCCAAATCAAACATCTCATAAATCAATTTGCAATACACCATAAATATTCAACAAGGAATCAAGTATTGCAACTACCTCTATCTTGTAGGGAATTGAATTGCGAAATCAACGCAAAAAGAATGAGTGTAAGGATTAACCTTACAAATTAGCTCAAAGATTAAGAGAATCCTTAAGGATAAGGGTTTGAGAGGAAGAAGAGAACTTAGAGAGAAGAAATTCTAGATTTACTTTTTTTCATGTCCATCTCAACAACACAGACCAAGATAAGAAGTACACACACAAAACCCCGCTCGTGTGACTCACACGAGTACTGACAATGGTCCGTACAATTCAAAAGACCTAATGGGCGCCTATAGCAAATGGACAGCCCTTAACAACTCTTCCTAAGCTGAAAAAAACATAATTAAAGGCATAATTAAACTTGGGTCCTGACAATACCCTCTACTCTTTCAAATCCTTGACCTCAAGGATTAGCTTTGGAAATTGATGTGTCATGAACTCTTTTTCCTCCCATGTGGCATCCTGAGTTGATAGGTTCTCCCACTGCACCAGCACTTGGTTGATGTTATGGTTGCCCTTATTTACTTGCCTACTGTCCAGAATCTTTAGAGGAGTCACCTTCATTTAATGGTCCTTGTTTAACTTGGGCAGAGTAGTTTGAGGAAGTTTCCCTGATCCCAGCTTGGCATTCAACTGAGAGACATGAAATGTAGGGTGAATTTTGGACTCAGGTGGAAGTTGCAGCTTGTAGGCCACCTTCCCAATCCTTTCCAGTATTTTGTAAGGGCCAAAGAACTTAGCAGCAAGTTTCAAATTCTTCCTTAACTTCACTGATGTCTGCCTATATGGTTGTAGCCTTAAATACACCCAATCTCCTTCCTTGAATCCCATTTCAATCCTCTTTTTGTCTGCCTGTTGTTTGATTATGTGTTGAGCTTCCTCAAGCACTCCCTTTAACATGTGTCCCACTACTTGTCTCTGTTGTAAATAATCATCTGCATTCAGGATGATCCCAGCATAGGTTGAATTAACACCAAATTGTGGAGGGGCATATCCATACAAGGCTTCAAATGGCGTGAGCTTCAGGCTGGTATGGTAACTGGTGCTATACCACCACTCTGCCAATGATAACCAGGACACCCATTTGCTAGGTTTATAACTTTTCATACATCTCAAGTAAGATTCAAGACAGGCATTCACCCTCTCAGTTTGTCCATCTGTTTGAGGGTGATAAGCAATGCTCAAATGTAAGGTGGTGCCCAGTCTTGTCAGCAAACACTGCCAAGCTCAGAAAAATGTTGTCTCTATCTGATACTATTATTTTTGGAATCCCATAGAGTTTAATGACTGAGTCAAGCATTACATTGGCCACTGTTGCTGCTGTGTAAGGATAGCTGAGTGCCAAGAAGTGGTTGTATTTGGTATATTTTTCCACTACCACTAATATGTCCTCCCTCCCTTCATATTTTGGTGGACCAGAGATAAAATCCATGTCGATGTCTGTCCATGCTTGATCGGGAATTGGCAGTGGCTGTAAGAGTCCTGCTGGACGGGTAGTGAACCCTTTGTGTTGTTGGCAGATGTCACACTCCTGCACCATTTTAATTATTTTGCTTTTCATCCCCTTCCATTAAAAGTAAGACTTAGCCTTCTGGTAACTGGCCCTTGCACCTGAATGACCTCCTATGGAAGAAGAATATACTGCTGCCATAATTCTAGTTCTCGGTTCACCAGAGTTGCCAATGTATATCCTTACTTTATATCTAATGACCCCTTTCTCCAGTGAATACTCCCCAAACTTGTTGTTCTTAACTATTAGTATTGGAAGCAGTCCCTTGGCTACATAGTCTTCAGAGTAACTCTCTTGCACTTCCTTCATCCAAGCTGGTTGTAGTGGAGAAATAGAATTGCAGGTTGCATCTTCTGGAAGCTGTACCCTTGACAGTGAATCAACTACCTTGTATCACAGCCTTTCTTATACTTCAATTCATAGTTATATCCCAATAATTTTGCTAGCCATTTTTGTTGCAACAGTGAGTTGACCCTTTGCTCAAGGAAGTACTTGATGCTCTGATGGTCTGTGTAAATGGTGAATTTGTTACCCATTAAATAATGCTTTTATTTCCCAACTGCCATGACTATGGCCATCATCTCCTTCTCATAAGTAGACATGGCTAAGAATCTGGCACCCATTCATTTGCTATAGAAGGCAATTGGTCTTTTCTCCTGCATCAGCACAGCTCCTACTCCTAAATCACTGGCATCTGTGGCTATATCAAATGACTTGTTGAAGTCAGGAAGGATGAGTACTGGAGTGGATGTCATAGCTTCCTTGAGTAGTTCAAATGCATTGGTGGCTTCTGAGCTCCATTGAAACTTGTTTTTCTTCAGCAACTCAGTCAATGGTTTGGCAATTAATCCATAATTTTGTACAAATTTTCTGTAGTACCCAGTTAATCCCAAGAATCCCCTCAGCTCCTTAAGGGTCTTTGGAATGGGCCACTTACTCATGCATTCCACCCTACTGGGTTCAGCAGCAACTCCTTCTCCACTGATGATATGTCCAAGATACTCCAATGAGTTTTGCCCAAAAGAGCTTTTGCTCATTTTAGCAAATAAGCTGTGCTTCTTAAGTAATCCTAGAGTGAGTTCCAAGTGTTTGGCATGAGTCTCCATGTTAGGGATATATACTAATATATCATCAAAGAAAACCAATATGAACTTTCTCAAATATGGCTTAAAGACATCATTCATTAATGCTTGGAAGCTTGCTGGTGCATTGGTTAAACCAAATGGCATGACTAAGAACTCATAATGCCCTTGGTGAGTCTTAAATGTTGTTTTGTGAGTGTCTGGGGGGAAACTCTAATCTGATGATAACCATCTCTCAGATTAATCTTGGAGAAGACATATGACCCATGTAACTCATATAGCAGCTCATCTATCACTGGAATTGGGTACTTGTTCTTGATAGTAAGCTCATTCAGTTTTCAGTAATCAACACAGAACCTCCAACTTCCATCTTTATTTTTAACTAACAATATTTGGGATGAGAAGGGACTGTGACTAGGCATGATAACTCCTGATTTGAGCATTTCTTGGACCAGTTGCTCCACCACTTCCTTTTGCACATATGGGATCCTATAAGGTCTCTGATTGGGAGGGGTAGAGAGTGGTTTTAAGGGTATGTGATGATCATGAACTCTTTTAGGAGGAAGACTATTGGGCTCTTGGAAAACTGAATTGTAAGAATTTAAAATAGGTTGTAATGGCTCTGGGTACTAGTAGGTACCTCTTTGGATGTGATGGATAAAAGGTGCCCCATGACTCCATGCCTGCTCTTCTTGAGGTACTTTTGGCATGCCTTTGTTGTCATCATAGACACCTTTGGAGCTTCAGAACTTCCTTTAAGAACAATCTCCTCATTGCCTCTATTGAAAGTTACAATTAGCTGCTTGAAATCAAACTTGACAGGACTAATACCCTTCATCCAATCCACTCCTAACAACATGTCACATCCCACCAAGGCTAGTACTCTGGCTTCACATTCAAACTTGTGCCCTTGCATGCTCCATGAAAATTTAGGGCAATTTGCTTCACTAGTAAGTTTGTTTCCATCTGCTACAGCTGCATGGAAAATTGTTGTGGGTTCTATAAGGGCACCACTGTACCTAGCAATTTCAGGGTCCACAAAGGTGTGTGTGCTACCACTATCCACCAATATGGTTATATGGGTTTGTTATTTTTAGCCACACCCTGAATTCTAATGGTGTTTTGAGGTTTAATGCTTGATAGGGCATGTAGAGATATCTCCACTTCCTCTTCAATTTCTTGTATGACTAGAGAGATGACTGGAGAAGCTTCCTCAGATGTATCTTGATATTCATCTTCCCCCACTAGCATATACAATTGTTGTCTGACACATCTGTGTCCTGTAGCATAAACTTCATCACAATTGTAACAAAGCCCTTTGTCACGCCTAGACTTCATTTCAGCATAAGTGAGCTTCCTAATGGGTGGTAAACTTGAGCTATCCATACTCCTTGGAGAAGGAGAGTTTGTTTTTGGAGATGTCACAAAACTCTTGCTTCTACTTCTACTTGGAATGGAGATAGGAGGAAGCCTGTAAGCTGCCTTTGCTTTTTTGATGGTCTTCTCAAGAATGGCCTCCTGCATTCTAGCTAGGTACATGGCTTGCTTAAGGCTGGTTGAGAAAACATTTGTACTGCAAGACTTAACTCTTCTTTCAACCCACTCACTTAACTGGAGGTGAAATAGTCTTCAGTCAGGTTTTTGTTCTTGGCAAGCATAAGAGCCTTTAGTTCTTCAAACAACTATTGATACTCCAACACAGTTCCCTCCTGGCTTAACTTATTGAATTATCCAACTATGTCATCATGACCCAACTCCTGAAATCGAAAATTGATACCGACAGCAAACTCTTCCCATAATATGGTGTCTCTCCCTTCTTGATAATCTTGGAACCATACATCAGCTCTTCCATCTAAGTATAGAGAAGCTAACATAACTTTTTGCTCTTCATCCATAATATGCAGTTGGAATTTTTTTTTACACTTACAAATCCAAGATCTAGGATTATTGCCATCAAACCTAAGAAATTCAATTTTAGGCTTGTGGTGATTAGTAAGTTGATTAAAGATTTGTCGATTACCTTGAGTGTCGCTACTCTCTCCTTGCTTGTTTCGTGAATGAGCATCTTTAGGTTTCTCCAGTATTCCATCGCCCACTTTGAGTTTGCTTACGATTCTATATTCCATAGATCTCATCTCGGCTAACGAATTTTAAATACTACCTTGGGTTTCATCAAATTTCTTAACAATTTCTTCATGACTTTTCATCAGGACGTTGAATTTCTTGTGAAGATCGTCAAAGTCTTTCTGATTAACCATGGTTCACAGGAAACACAGATCGACTGCTCTTGATACCAATTGTAAGGATTAACCTTACAAATTAGCTCAAAGATTAAGAGAATCCTTAAGGATAAGGGTTTGAGAGGAAAAAGAGAACTCAGAGAAAAGAAATTCTAGATTTAGTTTCTTTCATGTCCATCTCAACAACACAGACCAGGATAAGAAGGACACACACACAACCCCGCTCGTGTGACTCGCACGAGTACTGACAACGGTCCGTATAATTCAAAATACCTAATGGGCGCCTATAGCAAATGGACAGCCCTTAACAACTCTTCCTAAGCTGACAAAAACATAATTAAAGGCATAATTAAACTTGGGTCCTGACAATGAGGTCATTCCGAGTTCGGACGAAGAAGTTATGGGAAAAAAAGTTTTACATTTCTTCGTATGGGGACCTCTCACTAGGATCGGTTCCCCATATTGCACCTATCACTAGGATCGGTACCCCAAGTGTTACTTGTGACGGATCACAACACTAAACTGTTTTTGACATAACTTTTGCATACGATGTACGAATTCAGTGATTTTTGGCTCGTTTTAACCATAAAAACAAGAGCTACACATATATGATCAGTAGATATCAACATAATAAACTCACAATTACCGTTTCTATCAAAACCTCAAATATAGATAGAGAAAGTATGAGTATAGAAGAAAAGAAATCTCCTAAAGATGTTAATTAGTCATATAATAATCGAGAGATCATGTGCTCAGTTTTACGTGCTTCCTTACCCTTCATAAGATCGAGAACAAAGGTGAGCATGCACATTTCAACACAACTAGTTTGTGTTGAGTTGATCCTTGTCTTGTTCGTCACGAGTGACTAAGACCGAATCATCATTCTTGACCTCTTACTTGGTTTGTTTTCTCTTGTTCCATTTCTTGTTTTTATTCTTTGACTTGTGATGAAGAGTGTCATTATCACAACCTTTACTAGTACAAGAGATTTTATACATAATGTCTTTCTTTAGCCTTTCAAGAATACTCTTGTAATTATTGTCA
This sequence comes from Papaver somniferum, assembly GCF_003573695.1. Classification (NCBI taxonomy): domain Eukaryota; kingdom Viridiplantae; phylum Streptophyta; class Magnoliopsida; order Ranunculales; family Papaveraceae; genus Papaver; species Papaver somniferum. The sequence goes on along the minus strand of NC_039364.1, from coordinate 55,111,821 downwards.
CCAACAATTAACAGCTGAGAGTCATTCTTGTGACTAACTTTTGGTCCCTTCTTGGCTATGGAGGACTTAGGGACCCATTTAGAGTTGATTTTCGCAGGAGCAGCTCTCTCCCTCATACCATTAGGATAATTTTCCTTTCGAATATCTTGTGAAACACCCTTTCTCCAATTTGGAACATCAGATTTTGTTTTTGCATTTAAAAAGTCATCTCTCTTTCTATAATTGGGTCTTTTATGAAATGACCTTGACGAGTGATATGCAAAATTTGAACTATTATTATAATAATTCTTTTGCCTAAACTTAGGACAATACCGATCTGAGTTCTTATGAGGAGAAAACTTAGCCAATTCATTTGATACAATAGAAAGTGCATCTTCCATCTTACGAACTTTGCATACCCATTGCAAGTGTCCTTTATTACCACAATAATAACAATGCTTAGTATAAATATACGAAGTATGACTTTTAATGTTACCTTTTTGTGGATCATCTTGCATTGGAGCTCGACGAGTTTTCTTCTTCTTCTTCTTCTTCTTATCCTTGTTCAACGTTGTTGCTTTCTTGACATTAGCAGAAGTGCTATCTTTGATTGCTACTGGTTGAACACAATTCTTAGGTTTGACTGGTTTTTCTTCTTTACAAGAAACATGAGCATCTTTGTCATCAGTGGAAGCCTCTGGTAGAGAAGAATTAATAGCTTTAACAAATTTTACCTCTTTGTTAATATTTGAAGCATTTATTCCCTTATAGCCCAATCCTCGTGTATCACATGATTTCTACTTGCTTATAACATTGAGGTTAAATTGTTTGTGCTATCATTGAACTTTTTCAAGTACAAATTTTCTTCTTCCAACGTATTGATTTTATCAAGAGCAACAACTAGCTCAGCCTTAAGGCATTTTTCTCGTGAGAGATATGTACCTTGCTTATCTTCAAAACTCTTTTGTTTAATCCTTGCTTTAGATTCAACAAGTTTCTCTTCCAAGAATTGAATCTCCAAGGAAGATGTATTCTTGAGAGAATTTAATTTCATTGTCAAGGAGGAAAGATCATGAACAAGTTGCTCATTTTCATCTTGCAAACAACCTAATTCATCTAGAAGTTTTCCTTCTTTTTTTAGCCCAAGAGTGTGTTCAGTTGCACAAGAGTCAAAAGATTCTTTTAACTCTTGTAGCTCGGAAGTTTTTACACTCACATGATCAACCTTTTCATCTCCTACAAAATATTTTTCAGACTCGAAGTCCTTGATCATCAGTACAGGACTTAATTTAATCTCATCTTGAAAATATTCAGAAGTATTCTCAACTGAGCTCGTAGAACTCTATGAGGATGTCCCTTATAAGCATTTTTTAAAATCAAAACTTCCAAAGTCTTGCGATACGTTAACTGAGTCCTTCTTAAGTTTTCTCTCTCGCTTAACTTTCTTTTGACTCATGTCTTATAGGTTGGATCGCATCAAACACAGATTGTTAGATCTTTTCGTGTTTGCCTGCTCTGATACCAATTGAAAAGGCGAGGGTACCCAAATATACCTCAAGCTAAAACTTTTCCTACCTATAAGTCCTTTCTCCGAAAGTGATTGTCTATGGACCGAGTCGAGACAATGCAACTAATCGGTTCACACTTCGTGTGATCGTCTATGGATACGAGATCGAGACAATACAACAACGAAGTATGTTTACTTGATAAAAAAGGTTTGGACTTAACCAAACACAATAGGATTGCTTATAAAGTAAATAGGAATTAACGTTTGTGTAATTTACTTTAATTATAATAAAACAATTATAATGCGGAAATATAAAGCAAATGACACGTCAAGATTTTGTTAACGAGGAAACCGCGAATGCAGAAAAACCCCGGGACCTTGTCCATAATTGAATACTCTCAGGATTAAGCTGCTACACAAAATTAAGCCAACTTCGTATAGTTGAGACCAAGCAACTAAACCTATAGTTCACCCAGTTCCGTCTGTATTCCCACTCCTCCAACTTATGAATAAGTCACGTACTTGGAACAATTTCTTTGGTTCGTATTCCAAACAGTAATGGAACAACAAATTTGTTTGGTATCAACTCTCTTCAACCAAGTGATGTGAGTTCGACAAAGGCTCTTCTGTTTATCTTAACATAAACTCTTTCGTCAGGTTCTTAGATCTATCTTATGTTCAACTACCAAAGGTAATTGTTAAAATTTTGCGATCAATACAGTAAAACTTCTATAAAATAATAGGCTTGGGACCACCTAAATGCTATTATTTTAAAGAGATATTACTTATCGATAAAATAATAATTTATACACATAATGAGAGAATATCAGATTACATACTTTTGGTTGGTAACCTTGCCACAAGCTGGGCTCCAACACCTTTTTGAATAACAATACCTAATCTATGAAAAATAAAGAACAATTAATTGGGGGATAAAAAAAGGAATTGGGGGATATTGATTACTTCCCCCAACCCATGGTATGTGCTAAGGGGTGATTTGGGTATGAAAATACTAAAATACCCTTTGATTAATTAAAAAACATTATGAAAAGACCATTATACCCTTTCCACTAAAACTTAAAATCAAAAACCAAATCAAATATCCCCCATTTCACATCAGTTCCGGCACTGACCTAGGGTGAGGTTTTGAAAAAAAATAAATTCTTCGTTCTTCATCGTTCTTCGTCGATTAACCTACCTGAATCATAAACAATGCCTCCACGAAAGAAAACGAATGCCCAATCGAACTCAAAATCGATTGCTCAACAAAAACAGGAACAAATAATTGCTAAGATTGCTCAAGAGCAAGAAGAAGAACAAGCAGCGGATTCAGACAATCAACCTCTCGCAACCATGGCTTATGTGAGAAGGTAAGTGATTTTAAACTACTTTATGAGTGTTTTAATCGATTTATAGCAATGGGTTTAGGTTAGAATCGCAAACCCTAACTGAAACAGTTGAGTTTCAGTGATTGCCGACACTGAAATATGTATGAATACGGTGCCGGTTTTACCTTCCGGCATTCAATCTAGGATGAATGCAATGCCGGTTTCACTCCGCAAATTCACCAGAAACTGAATTTTAGATACCGACATAGAATTTGGGTCGAATTCCCTGCCGGTTCTTGGTACCGGCAGTCATTTATAACTATTCGTGTATGCCGGTAGTGGTCTAAAAACATACAGGAGAGTTTATGAATTTGTCACCAGTATCGGCATAGACATTTGGTTCCATTGTATGCCGGTTTATAGTACCGGCATTTTTTTGTGAAAATTCGAGCATGCCGGTAGTGGACTTAAACCATACATGAGAGTTTATGAATTTATCACCAGTACCGGCATACATTTTTAGGTTGATTTGAATGCCGGCACCAGGTTACGGCATGGAATTGATTTATTTCGAGAATGCTAGTAGTGGACTAAAAACATACAGGAGAATTACATATGATTACCGACATTGTCGACAGTCATTGTTTAATGCCGGAACAGACAACCGACATGATTTGTTTCAGTAAGTCAATGTCGGTGGAAAAACTGAAAGTGAGTTGTCTCTCATTCATTTCGTGTGATTTTATGATATAGGTCAAAAGCCAAGGAGGCTAACAAAAGAAAAACCAAAGATGTTGTCACTAAGAGAAGAAGGAAGGAAGGTCTGGATACTCCTCAATCTCTCCCTCCTCGAGGGAAAGATGAAGGTCGTAAAAAACGTTTGGGGGCTGAGACAAGAGGGATAATTTGGGAGAGTGGTGGTAACCGTAGTCGAGCTATAATCCGTGATCACGATGAGCAAGATGAAGAGAAAAGTGAGGATGAAGATAATGTGGTTCCTCCAAGTCAATTAGCAAGCCAAAGCGAAGTTGGTGGGCCAAGTCAACAACCAACACAAGGCAATGGAAAAAAGGGCAATGGCAAAGTGAAAGTTAAAGGTGCCCACCTTCCTCATATTAATGACATGATACCTGACCTTGAACGTGGTAGAATTTGGGGTGAAGCTCCGGAACCGAAAACACTATTTGGATACAAGCACTCGTGGGCTCGTACTATCTATCAAACCTATGTAAGTATTTTTTATCTTGTGCATATGTATTGTTGTGCATTTATGTAAAATATCTTAATTGTATTGTCTCCTAATTGTAGGATCATACGAAGGTTGTGCGTGTTTGCCGAAACCAAGCCGCGGATTATTGGAAATTGTCCGATGAATGTGAAGAGGTCCAACAAATAGTAATGGAATCTGGTCTATATGCTTTGGTTGAAAATTATGTGAAGCCTGATTCCGTGACTGTCAATTGCTTCGTCGAAAGGTATCATGGTGAAACCGATACCATGCACTTCCCTTTTGGGGAGATGACCTTCATCCCTGATGATGCTCAGAACATTCTAGGCTTGAATGTTACCGGCAAATCAATTGCAGAAGGAGTTGAGTCTCTGGACCTAGAATGGTCGAAGTTGCACGCTCTGACTAAGAAGTTGTTGGGTTGGGACTATAAAACTTCTGTGGAGAGATTTTATGAATCCAAGTCAGGTAGGACAAAGACAATCAAGTTGACGCTGCTTAAGAAGAAGTTTGAAAACACAAAGCAAAGAAGTTTGGAGGATGGATGAGACCCTGAAGAAATTAGTTATACTGCCGCTGCATACCTGTTATACATCTTGGGCACTAGGGTATTCCCTGACACTAACGGCAACAGGGTTAGTGCGAACTACCTTCAGTACTTGGATCCATTGGAAGATGTCTATGGTTATTCTTGGGGAACCGCGGTAATGTCACATTTGATGATGGAGATGAGAAGGGCCTCTAAGGCTAAAACCAACCAATTTGTCGGGAATTTCACTCTACTGCAGGTAATTTTGTTTTTAAACTTATGTTATTATGTATATTGTTCACATGTACCCTTATCGTGAACTTAGAAACAAAACTTATTGCTTCATCTTGGAATAGGTGTGGGCTTATGTACACTTCCCCACCTTGTTCAAGGACTGGACCTCCTTGAAGATCAAAGACCTTCCCGAACCCGATACGCCTATAGCTAGGAAATACGAGTTCAACAACACTCTGAAGCCCGGTAACATAGTTCGACTGATCGATATGAGGTTGGCTTTGGACGCGATGAGTACCCAAGATGTTGTCTTCGACCCTTACAAGGAGATTAGAGGAAATCGCCAAGTTTTGAGGTATGCTAACGTTGCATTCTACCATGGGCCGTTGTTCCACCCAAAAGGATACGTTATGGCTAATCCTACACGTGTGATGCGCCAACTTGGATTCAAGCAATTATCACATATCAAGACGGACTCTTTTCAATGTTTTGTTCTTGACCTTTCTCGGTGCTTTTCAACTCCTAATCGGTTGCATGTAGAGTATAATCCAAAACCGGATCCAACAGATTGGAGGGATAGGGAACCACGTCGTTTGGTAGATATTAGTCAGTGGGATAAGTGGGAGATTGCGGAAAATGGTGATGAGGTTGATTCCGACTACATGGAAGATTACCTGCAATGGTCACATCCTTTTGTCGTCCGCCCGGATGACGTCCAAGTTCCACTCCGGAAACACCCTCGCGTTCCAACTCCCGCACAGGCACCACCTACGATCGCCCAACTTAATAAGACCGTTGGATTGCTAGTAAGTATTGTTAATTACCTAGTCGTTTAATGTACACATAATCTTATATTACCATATATATACTAATTATGTGTTGTATGTAAGAAACTAGCGGCGTCGGCTTGGCAAGTTGAGGAAGCAGTTATGTTGCAAGTACGATGAAGGAGCGGGGCTATCCAATGAAGAAGTGAAGGAAGTCGTGGAGAAGCTTGATAAAATTGAAGAAACCGACCCTAGTGCAAGGGATTTGTTCGGTGAAATTAGGAAGAAACCGGCACAAAAGAAGCAAAAGACCAATTGATTAACTATTTAGTTGTGTTTCCTTTTCTGGATGGTGGTTGTTACGTCTTGAACAATTACGAACTTGTTTTCGTTTGTACCTCATGATTAACTCTTTAGTTGTTTGGTTTGCTTTTAGTTTATGTTAACTGGATTAAGAACATTTAAGCAGAATCCAGTTGTTTGGTTTGTGTTGAACATGTTTAGGTTTCGAGTGATTGCTTTATGTTGAACATGTTTAGATTTCTAGTGAAATGTTATTTTTGCAAGATTTAGTTACTACAACTTCCGGCATGGAAAAGCTTTGGTTCAACAACGCCGGTACAGGTTCCGGCATGCGAGAAAATTACAGTTCATTACCGGTTTCTGGTACCGGTAAGGAAATGTTTCATAAAACCATACCGGAACTAGAAGATTAAAATTTTCATGTTCCTGTATAGAAATTGGAAGGTACCGGCATAGTCGTTTTTCTACAAGCTATGCCGGTTTTATGATTTTTTTCCCAAATTTTCATAGTCGACAGAAAACCGGCACTGTAATATTGGTTGCTTCTATTCCGGCAGTCTGCTAGTTTTGAGTATAAATCCATTTCGAATGTTCTTTTATTTCATTCCTAAGAAGTCTATTACATTGGATTTGATACTTTAAATTAAAACATGCTAAAAAACATAGAATGGATTACATTTGGGTAAATATTAACTATTTCCATCCCTTTTCAACAATTGCGGAACCTTTGAGCGTTTCCCGAATCTGTTCGAAGACATCGTCCGGGATGGGGGTGTCAAGGATCATCTTCATTGGTTCTTCTTCTCTTTCAACATATTCCTTTCCCTTCATATAACACCCATCACACCCATCGATAGGCTTGCATTGGCCCTTGTGGTTTTCTCTTGACTCTGCTAGTTCAACAACTTTGTCAAACCATTGAAACTCATCGCACTTTGGGTGATTCAAACACCTTAGAAATATTCTTCCATTTTCAGCATCATCATTTTTTGCAATCCAAAACCGGCGTGTCCCATCACAGCTTCTACACTTTGAATAAATAAAAGGACAGTCCATGGCTAGATGAGAAGGTGACTTGCAAATTTGACACTTGCAATGATGACTCTGTAAGAGAAGATTATATTAGTTATGTGTCATAGTAGTGAAGATTATATTGTTAGTAAAGTTTATTCTACTTACTTTGCAAATAGAGCTAGATGATGAATCTCCCATCCCTTGTGAAGCTTTAACCGTGCTTGCTTTCTTGAGAGAAGGATTTTTGTTATTTGGTGGGTGGTTTGTGTAGATTTTTCTCAAGGAATGGGGGGTATTATATACAAATGAATCACCGACGGTCTTATTTTTCAAAAAACTAGCCGTTTTTTTTTTGAATTTCACAAACACCGGCATAGTCGCTATTATAGATCCAATGCCGGTTCTTTGTAACGACATTGAATGTTGTTGTACAAACATGCCGGTAATGGTGGCATATTTGGCCCAATCTCTGTGAAGAAATTCCCTTGTACCAGCATGGTTAGCTTATGGCAAAACTGTACCGGTACTTGTTGCCGGCAGCTTATGTCACAATTACCTCAATGCCGGGTTTGGTGATTTTAAAAAAAAATAGTCGTTGAGGTTTTTCTCTATATAAAGTGAGCTAATACTTGGGCCCAAAAGTCCAAAACTCGTGTGTTCTTATATATTTCCTTGAGCCTTTTAACTTAGAAACCCTAAACCCTAAAATAATTATCTATAAATAGCTTAGTGTAGTACCTAATCTCATATACAAATGGCAACGTTCGACTCGGAGGAAGATTTAAAAATCACCCAAGCATGGTACGCCGAAACTCGTCCTTCAACTATTGATAACACCACGCGGGATTCCATGTGGTTGAATATTTTTAACAAATTTATTCACGATTACGGTAACCCGAAAGGAAGAATTGCCAAACAAATCGAGGAACGACACGACATCATCCTAAATGCGGTGGTTGAGTATCTAAAAATGAAACACCGGATCAATCACGCTACCTGCAATACATTGTCCCCTCAACAACTTGTAAGTATCTTTATGATTAATTCGACATAATCTACTCGTTTGCAAATTTTATGAAAACGAAGTTTGTGTGTTGTTTTTGTAGCATCAAGCCGTGAAAACGCGTAACTTACAAGAAAAGGGGGAAGCATTCATGTTTGAAGCCAACGTCAACCATATTGTAACCAAAGTCACGGAGTACCACCACCTGGGTGAATCGGAGACGGATTCTTCTTAAGAAGATTGATAGTTTAGTGGTGTTTGCTTAGGTTTTTAGGGCATTTGGTTAGGTATTTCGTAAGGTTTTGTGGGTAGATATCTATGTAAACCCTCACGAGACTATAACTCGTCCACTAGGGTCGCCTAGGAGTTTAAAGGCTTGATGCACGTGCTAAGTGCATTCGTTGTTCCGTCGACAAGGATTACATTCGAAATAAATTATACTTCCGGCATTCTATGTTTACATAATTCCATGCCGGTACCAAGAACCGGCATGGATTTTATATATTTATTACATGCCGGTATAAAGTGTCAAGCACTATATTGTTTCTGTGTATAATAAACCAGGTACCGACATTGATGATATATACGAAACAACGCCGTCTCCAACTTCCGGCGCGTCGTTTATCCTTATTACTATGCCGGCAAATTAAAAATTCAAATTTTTGCAAGTACAACTTCATTGATTTAGTACAATAACGGCCATATTTGGGCACCATCCTATAAATACACTTTTTCTCCCTACAAAACAACACACACCTGGTTCCATGTACTCTAAAAAGCTGATATCGTTATATAATATTTCTAAATTTACCAATACCTCAACATACAAAGCAATGGCATCCTTTGATTCAAATGAAGATTTGGCGATCACCAAAGCTTGGTATGCGGAAACTCGAGCTAGGAGCCAGTCCTCCATAAGGGTGGATTCCGTGACCTTTTGGGGTAAGGTATACAACAAATATATGCAAGAGTTTGGGATCCGAATAAAAGAAGTGTTCAACAGATTCATGATAGGCACCAAGTCATCGAAAGTGCGATACTTGCTTATTTAGAAATCCAAAAACCAATTTTCAATGATCCCCACTTTAACTTGTCCATTGACCAATTTGTAAGTATTGTTGTGGTTTATTTTACGTGATCCATGTTGTTTGATTTTCATACTAAACACCACTAACCAAGAAATTTTGTGTTATGTTTTTGTAGCATGAAGTCGTCAAAGCGCGCTACTTGGAGGAAAAGGGGTAAGCATTCGCATTCGATTCAAGCTACCAATTCATGGAATCCAAAATCCCGGAGTATGCCCCGGAGATGATGGAGGGTGTATCGTCCTCGGACGAAGATTGATGGCTTTAGAATTTTGTGTGTAGGTTGTGGGTAGATCTCTATGTAAACCCTCACGAGATTATAACTCGTCCACTAGGGTCGCCTAGGGGTTCAAAGGCTTGATGCACATGCTAAGTGCATTCGTTGTTCCGTCGACAAGGATTAAATTTCAAATAAATTACATTTCCGGCATTTTATGTTTGCATATTTCCATGCCGGTACCTAGTACCGGCATGGATCTTTTATATTATTATATGCCGGAATTAAGTGTCAAAATTCTGAGTGCAATAAACAATGTTCCGGCTTTTTAGTTATATACATTAGCGTGCCGGTAATCGTTTCCGGCATTGTCGAAAATCTAACGTTCATTGCCGGAATAGAGCATTCAATGTATAACGGCTATTTTTTTGAACCATAAACCAGTAAAGACCATTTCCGGCGTGGGATCTAAGATATTGACAATGCCGGAATGTTAAAGTGGAAAAGAGCCGTTGTGTCCTCATCTATTTAAAGGAATGGGTACACTTATTGCAGTTGATACCTCAAAATAAAAATAAAAATAGGTGACCTCCACCACATCTCTCTCATGGCAAAGAAATCATGAACTACCGATTTCAGAGATTTTTTATATGAAAAAAAATCCACTCCGATAGGGAATCAATCATCATCCACCACCAACTCAATTCCCATGATACTAAAAAAACTTAAAAGGAAGGAGTCAACCACCAAGTCACTTGCCGCAATGGAAGAAGAGATACTTAGAAGGAAAAGAGTAGAAGAAGAGGAAGCAATACAAGAAAAATATCGCAAAGAAGCTAAAGAGATAATCGAACGTGTAAAACAAGCGAACATAGAAGCGGACGTCGAGGAAGAAACCGAATGGATTAAGAATTACTTCATAGTTTCGGATTTGCCGGAAGACCACCGTCCTTAAAACCTATTTTGGGGTCTTGTTGCGGATGGTCCTTATATGTCGAGGTTATATGACGATAAGTGCAAGAAACGCAAAATGGATTACGGGGATGAGTTTGTAGCGAATCGGACAATTTCCCTCATAAAATTGTGTCGCAAATACAATGAGTTTTTCGCAAGATACCGAGATAATAGGTATCAAGCTCAGGAAGCATATACCAAGTCGAGAAAAGATCCTTTTAGGCATTTCGAAGCTGCGTTGTTTGTTGAATCTCGTACCAAGAAATGATGTTAGTTGCAATTAGCTTGAAATCTTTCATTTAATGTGTTTAATGTTTATGTGTAACGTTGTTTATGTGTTTAATATTTTTTAATTTATTTCCTTAGTATTATGAAGCCCAATTTGGGTCAGTTTGCTTGCTTAAACCTTTTGGAGACGCGTTAATAATGAATCAAGAATCACTACCGGCGTTGAAATGTGATCAGCATACTGTGCCGGTTTTATGGTTACAATTGAAACTTATTGTCACCAGTACCGGCACTGAATTTTGCCATCTTTCCATGCAGGAATTCCGACGGTTACAAACACAAGTTATGTGGCAGTTACAAACTACTTCATTTCACTAATTTGACGATTACAAATTATTTTATCCCACTTATTTGACGGTTATAAAATCCTTAATACCATTTTATGCGCCGGTTACAAACTCCTTCATTCTATTTAAGTGACGGTTATAGAAAGAAAATTATTCAATCTCCCTTTGTATTCACTCTCCCATTTTGTTTCATCTTCTATACCAAAGACAATGGGTCGTCGCAAACCTCGTGAAAAACCCATAACCAATCCTGAAGAATCTGCTGATGATGGTGGTAAATCGAAATCAAAAGCGCAAGAAATGGAGGAGCCTGAAGAGTCTGTTGGTGAGGCTGAAATAACACAATTGCTCTGGTAAGTGATGTATATGTTGAATTGAAGTATTTTTAGGGTTTATCCAAAGTGAAACTTGTATGTTTAGTCTTTCTTCTACACTATAAGTAAATTTTGAAATTGAAATTTGTATTTTAGTTACATGTTTGATTCGCGGTAGAATTCAATTTGAAAATCATGCCAGATTATATGTCTTGAATCCCTATTTTATTGCATGACCCTGCCGGTATGAAAAATTAATTGAATACCATGCCGGTTTCCGTTTTCGGCGTTGTATATTTGATCAATAGTATGTCGTTTTCGTTAGCCTCTTTTGTTAAAAACTCTATACTGAAATTAAAATGTTCCGGCATACACAATACATATCTTACAATGCCGGCAGTGTCTATATGTGAAAGTTCTATGCCGGTTTTCCTTACAAAAAATTGTTAATTCCGTGTCTAAAATTCAAGACAACCGGCATGGATTTGTAAATATATACCATGCCGCTATCAAGAACCGACATTGATGTTATGTTCAACATATATGTCGGCTGTGATTATTTAACTCAGTTTACATATTGGAACATAAGTCAACAGCAGAAAAAAAACAACAAAGGAAAAGGAAAAGTTGTTGTAGAACCAAAACGTAGGTCTTCTCGACGTAGCCGTCCTGATCCGGGTACTGCTAAGGTGACAATTCGGGATCAACCTATAAGCGACTCAACCAGCAGTGATGATGATGATGAGTGGGAAAAATTACCTGTACCGGAACGAGCAGGTGGCTCATCCTCACAAGCAGGTGGGTTGGGACATACTGGTGTCGGAGTTGAAGCCCCTGAGGATAATGAAAAGGCACCCCCAGCCCACCTTCCTGATAAATATGACATGATTCCAAACCGCGATGACGGCAAACATTGTGGTGAACCGATAAACCCGCAACTCTTATTTGCTTACAAAGACTCTTGGGCTCGTTGGATATATCAATCTTATGTAAGACGTTTGCATCTTCTTATTATATTATTTATCTTGTTATTGTATTATTTATTTGTGATCAAGTGAATTGAATTAAATTTGGTGTGTTTTTATAGGACCACAAAAAAGCCTTCCGTGTTAACCGCCATCAACTGACGGACTTATGGCCTTTGAAGCATGAGTGTGCCGCTGTTAAAGCAATAGTCAAAACATCTGCGTTGTATCCCGCGATTAAAAATTATGTGGCCACTGATACCGTCACGGCGAACTGCTTTTTGGAGCGGTTTTTTGGTGAAACTGATACCATGCATTTTTCTTTTGGCGAGATGACCATTATCCCTGAAGATGTCCAAAGGATAATAGGTCTAGAGGTTCTTGGGAAAGCCGTTAAGGTAGGAGATGACTCTAAGGACCTTGGATGGGACAAGATCTATGAGCTGACTTCTAAGTTGTTTGGATGGGACAAGGAAACCACTTTGGCAAATATGTACAAGACAAAGCGTTCCCAAACAAAGACCATCACATTCGTCAAACTCGTTGAATTGTTTGGGAACACGAAGAACAAGGAATTGAATCCCGAACAAGTTCAGCAAACTGTCGCTGCTTATATGTTGTTCATCTTGGGCTCCGCTATATTCCCTGACGCTAATGGTAACAGGGTGCATATGAACAACCTACAATACTTGGATCCGTTGGAAAAGGTTCATGAGTATTCATGGGGCACTGCTTTCTTGGCACATTTTTTGGCAGAAATGCGTCGAGATTTTAAGGCTTACGCCCGTCAATTTAATTGGAATTTCACTGTAATTCAGGTATAGTGAACTACTTATTTTTTGATTGTTGTCATTAAATTTGTTAGTTTCCAATTATTTTTTTTCTTATACATTTCATTGGAACGATCTTTCATTGGCGTAGGTATGGGCTTATGAACACTTCACAAAATTTTTCATACGGTATAAAGGATTGGAGGTTGTCCCTAATTATCCACAGAATAGGCCTCTAGGTTAGAAATACTTCTTCAACAATACCCCAAGGCCCAATAACAAGAAACAGTTATTAGCAATGAGATTGGCTTTGGATTCGATGGCTGTCCAAGATGTTGTGTTTGACCCATATAGGAATGCCAGAGGAGTTCACTTCGAAAGGCGTGACAATGTTTCATTTTACAACGGACCGTTATTTCATCCAAAAGGATTTGTTATGCACAACCCTCGACGTGTAATGCGCCAACTGGGTACAAGCAGAAAGATCTCACGGATACATCTTATCAGAAATTCTCTCATGACTTTCCTAAATGCCAATCAAATGAGAACAATACTCTCGTAGTTTACGACCCAAAAGCTATTCTTGTGCATTGGAGTGAGAGGGAAGAACAAGGACTTTTGTTGGATAGGGATGATTGGGAATTGGCTGAAAACGGTTATGAGAGTGAACCAACCTTCTTAAAAGGCCATCGGAAGTACTCGCATCCTTATGTTGTACGCACGGATGTGGTAGAAGTTCCTCCACCACCAGCATGTCCCTCCACAACTCCGAAAACTGTACCCGCACTTCTACAGCTCGTTACGTTGTTGGTACGTACGTCTTGTTCATTAGTAATCTTTTAATCTATATCTATGAAGTTATACAATTGTACATACTAAGTACATGTTTAATAATTCCTTAACAGCGTAAGCGGATCGGAAATTTGTCAAAGTTCTTTAAGAAAAAGAACAAGGAAGGAGAGGTGCTGACCAAGAAAGAAATGGAGAACGTCGAGCAAAAGATCGACAAAATTGAAGATCCGGCGGCAAAAAACTTGTGGGGCGGAAGGAAGAAGAGGGCACACAAGAATCCAAGAACCGAGTGATCGTCTGTTTCTTCTGTAGTATTAGTTTGGTTTGAACAATCTAGTGTTGGTTTATGTTTGTTTGCGAGTCTTGAACAATGTGTTTGTTTGTGTGTTTGCTAAACTCTTTGGTTGACTTGGTTTATGTTTGATTTGTTTTCAGTTTGGAACAACATAACTTTGGAGTTTGTTCTGGTATAGAATCTAGTATTGTTATTATATTTATTATGTTGATAAACTTGTGTCAAATTACCTCTTTTACAGAGTTTGAATGTGGCAAGATCACATAAATTTCTAAGTTATCTGCAGTACCGGTATGCTCGAAAAGAGTAAAATCAATGTCGGTTTCCTAAATGAAAGAGTTCCGACATTTAAATGTGTTTGTATACTATGCTGGTGGTCTGCAATCTCCTTGGTAAATATGTTTTTGACAGAAAACCGACACCGTTATGATGTTAACTTCTATGCCGGCGAATTTACTGATTTCTCTGGATGTTTTTTCTGTATTTCCGGCATGGTTCCAAAACAACAATCTACGCCGGCACAAAAGTTTCAGCGTAATAATTATAAAACACAACTATGTCGGCATAGGCATCAGAATATGATTTAATGTTTACAATTCAAACTTCCCAAAAAAACAAAATGTTGCGTATTAGTGAACCACATATACCGAAATTACTCATCATCGCTTCCACACGTATTAACTTTAATCTCCTCCTCTTGAAGAGGTTTCTTTGATAAGGCCAACGCATCCCAAAATTGGTGATTATCCTCATACAATGCCATCCATCCCTTTTAGATATTGGGATATATATCCTTGTTTTGTACCATCCCACAAACAGGTGGCAAAGGATAATTGTCCTTGAGTTTGGAATTGCGAAATGATTACCGTTCACGAACGCCAAAACAACTCTTCTCTTCTTAAGGGATCCTTCGCATTTTTGCCACTTTGGGGTAAATGTTACTTCTACGGTGGGGGTAAAATAATGAACAACACATCTAAATATATCCGCCACTAGATACCCACAAAGCGGCATTCTCATCCAATATTGAGAAGGAAGAAAGTTCATCTCTTGCTCGGGCCCTAATATTTGAGAATGCATAACATCAAACCCCTCGCCTACACCAACCAATTGCTCATAAAAGCTCCTCTTGTTCACAAGTTGTTCGGCCATCCTCGTTCTAGCATATCGGCATGGTGTCATACCTCTACTAACCGTCGTGTCAAAGATTCCTAATTGTTCTGTCACAGCATGATAGCCACAATTTCCATCTCCATCGACATCATCCATATATACAATATACTCGCGAATAACCTCAGGAAGTTGGTCTATGTAAGACTGTATCTTGGTATGATAACTTCTAATTGTCCTACCTATTCTGGGATCATTATACATCTTCATATTACCCTTTTCTAACTTGATTATATCCAAACCATCCTCTGCAATCTCTACACTTGCACTGTCTTCGATATGTGATGGGAGTCCGTACTTCCTTGGCCTACCCCTTCGCCTTGGAACTAAAACTACATCAACTTTGATATCACTTGGGTTTGTCACCAACTTTGCCTCGTCACCTTGTTGTTCTATGTCACTTGATGATGATACCTTTGGAGGCATACCCCTTTTCCTTGGAACCTCCGCTAGATCGACTATGGGTATGGATTCAGAATGCTCACCTTGTTGTTCTTTGTCACTTGATGTTGATACCTTTGGTGGCCTACCCCTTTTCCTTGGAACCTCCGCTAGATCGAATAAGGGTATGGCTTTGGAATGCTCACCTTGTTGTTCTTTGTCACTTTATGTTGATACCTTTGGTGGCCTACCCTTTTCCTTAGAACCTCCGCTAGATCGACTATGGGTATGGCTTCATAATGCTCACCTTGTTGTTCTTTGTAACCTGATGTTGATACCTTTGGCGGCCTACCCCTCTTCATTGGAACCTCCGATGAGTTGGATTTTGGTGTGGATACAGAATCCTTCATATGTTATTGACTTGATAGCGGTTCCTTCCTCGGCCTACCTCTTCTGTTTGACGTTTTAGTTTGGGGTCTACCTATTGGATCTCCCTTTCCTGGCTCTTCGCTTTGTGTGATCCATGGACGAGTAATTAGCCTTAGTTGGCTCAACAAGACTTACCGTCTTACCGAGGTGCCACGTGTGTAAGCTTCGTAGAATTCCTTTGCTTCGTTCGTATCCCATGGAGATTGCCCGGGATCTTCCAAAGGGGGGGGGTCGAAAGATAGTTGCTTCCAAAACGGATCAATAACCTCAATAGGTATCACTTCTTCGTACTTTACAAGCATATGACGACACGGAATCCCCAATGAGGACATGTCGGGACAAATACACACATCACTCGGTTTTCCGTAATTTTTCTCATATTCCATTTGTCTCATCATATGTTTTATTGCCCAATGAGAGACGTTGAATTCTATTCCTTGGAGCAACTTACGATAACGAAGAAATTGAGTCATCCTTTCCATTGAGCTTTTCTCAAAATCCACCTTGATACTATTGATATCAGCCTTAAAGTATTGTTTCATTGCCTCGGTGACCGTAACCACATTGCCTTGACCGGACTGGGTGAGATCTTTAAATCTCCCATGAGCGGACTCCGCTGCACTAGTTGCTTCGGTCTTGAAGTGTCTATACCGGTTTTTCCATGCACGCACAAATATTTCCTTGAACTTATCCAACCATTGAGTCCGACAATACCAGACGGCAGTCGGATAAACTTCGTTCCAATCGGCAATAAACTTCTCCAGTCTCTTTTCGTACATAACCTCGGTAAGAGACCAATAAACTTTCTCCCAATCTCTTAGAAATTCCAACCACTTTTTATGATTTTCCGCATGTTCTTTGTCCACTCGCTCCTTTATCTTGCCTCTCTCATCTTCTTCTTCTTCGGGGGATAGTTTGCTCTTTCGAACATCTTCCTCTAGTTGAACAATCATTCTCTTCTTAATATCCGCCTTAGTGGGTTCAAACAAGGAATGACAAGTTTTTATAATATTTTGACGTATATGATATGTACATAGGAAATTTTGTGCACCCGGGAAGACGTCGGATATTGCTTTCATTAATGCATCATCTTGATCGGTTACGATCATCCTCGAAAGTTGATTTTCCCGAAAGAATAATTTCAATTGTCGTAATGCCCAATGATAATTATAGTCCCTCTCATTTTCCATTAAACACCAAGCCAATGTGAATGATACCTTGTCCGAGGTTTGCCCCACGATGTTGAACAACGGCATATTTGTTTGTCTTGTAGATACAATCCATCATAAGAACACCACAACATGTATTTGGCAATTGTGAAAGCAAAGGATGCGAAATGAATATTTGAAGGGGATTCTCGTCCGACCCTCTTTTAATGATACGCGTGTAGTTGTAATCCCAAGACATCTTCTCAAATTATTGCATAACGGACCTCCCTTCCCATTCCACCCTTCTAATAGTTGCTTGTGCGCTATAAATTGTACGTAGAGAAGACACGCTGGACTCATCCTTTTACTTGAAGCCTCTGAGAATTTGTCTCGGTTTGATTAGTGCTTTGGTCAATCTCTTTACATCCTCGACTCATAAGGTTTCAGCTTCGCAACTAGGGAGTGACCAACAAAATCTTTCGGATTCCGGTGGTTATGACAGCCACACAAAACCTCACAATCCCAATTGTTCATGTCATTTAAACGGAAAACAAGCTTAAATGGGCAATCATTGTTCCTCGTACGAGTCTTGTATACCCTATTAGTCTTCTTTGGATATACATAATCCTTTCTCTTGTGGCTATTCTTCTCCTTATATTTCCCACTTCTCTCGCAAGCCATCTGAAAACGCCTCTTTGAACGTTCGGTATTCCTCACCAACACACACATGTTCTTAAGAGCCGTCTCTTTGGACCAAGCGATTGCTTCATTTCGATCTATTATTCCCTACATAAGATCAATTTCACATTCATTAGAAGGTTCATTACTAGCAATCCATTAGTAAAGTATTCTTTGGTCACACACCGGAGGTATTTTATAGTATTCCGATGTTTTCCGATAAAGCGGCTTTGCATTTGTTGGATCAATATATGTCACCACCTAAAGATCGAAAGAAAATTAGTTCCAAACGAAATTAAAACACTATGCCGCAAACAAGTACCGGCATGCTCGACCAATGTTCCGGCATTGTCGAACTTAGCCAAAACTGAAGACCAAATTTGAAACATATTCCGGCATACATTATTCATTAGACAGCAACGCCGGAAAACAAGGTGCCGGCACTGTCGTAATTTATTGTCCCAAGCCGGTACACGCTACCGGCATTCCAATTAATTGATATGTAATGCCGGTATTTAGCTCTGGAAAACATTTATTCCTGTATGTTTCTTTGTAGGTGCCGGCATTGTAAATTTGAAACTCAACAACGCCGGTTCAACTGCCGGCATTCTCGAAATTGATGGTACCACGCCGGTAACTGGTTCCGGCGTTGATGGTTATTAGTTTTCCATGCCGGTTTTTGGGTTTACATGGAAATGTTTCCTGTATGTTTTTCATGCAGTTCCGGCATGGTAACCTATCAATGAACCCATGCCGGTTTAATATTCCGTAGTATATTCCTTGGTAGGTAAAAAAGTTAACTGCGTACCGGCATAGTTTTTTGGTAGAATACTATGCCGGATCGATATTCAAATTGGGGGATATCGCTTTACCGGCATGGTCGTAGTATGAATACCATGCCGGTAACACGTCTGCCGGCATGGTATTCATACTACGACCATGCCGGCACCGAGGTTTTACAGTTGAAAAAATGGCGGGTTTAAAGAAAAAAATCGATTTTTCAACCTTCTAGCAGCTTTACCTGTGTATTGGGGATGCTTGCATGTTGTGCAAGTTTACTTTCTTGTGTAGATTCTTCGAAAAACTCTCCATACTCGTCAAAATTCTCATTCAAGGGTGTTGGATTAACAAAGAGTTGCAATTGAGAGTTGTTGTCGTTAGCTCCTTGTTGTAGTAGAGCTAAAGATTCAGCAGCTGCAATTCTCTCCTCACAATCATCTTCCATTTTCACAAAAAAGAATTCCACTCAAAAATATTTTTCCCTCCTTCTACTCTCACCTCACTCACCCAAATTCAAATAAAATACACACTAATCATTTATCAAAAATCTTAAGATTTTACTAATTATTATTAATCACTAATCCTGATTAGTGAGGGGTAGATTAGGTAATACGTAAAATACTTAGATAAGAGGTGACCCCGAATTGATATGTGGAACCAGTTTTTGTCCTTTTCTTATATCCCCCAATTCCTTTTTTTATCCCCCAATTAATGGTTCAAAATAAAACTACCAACACCACTACTAGCATATAATAATAATAATATATTACTTTAAAGAATAATTCTTAATTTGAAATATTTTTTGGAAAACACGAGAATTTCCATATTAAAAATAAATAAATAAAGTATTTTTGGATAAATGCAAAATTGACTTTTAAAATTGGAAAATAAAAAAAAAAGATAAAAAAAAATAACGGAAATACTTTTAGAACTTTTTTTTTTAATTATTTTTTTGTTTTTTTTAGAACGGTATGCATTTGTTTTTTAATTAAAAAATCTTATTAATTTCCATGAAAAAAGATTTTTAAACCGGTTTCAAGAAAAGACGCACTCCAAGCATCAATCACACTACAACATTTTTTATTGCAATACAAGAATGCGACTCCGCGTCTTATGAACGCACTACGAACTATTAAGGATGAGATACAACTTGATATGAACTTCAGAGAAAAACGAACCAACATTGAATCATATTGTGAGAAA
The DNA here is from genome assembly GCF_003573695.1 of Papaver somniferum. NCBI lineage: Eukaryota > Viridiplantae > Streptophyta > Magnoliopsida > Ranunculales > Papaveraceae > Papaver > Papaver somniferum. Next base: position 55,092,173 of record NC_039364.1, on the reverse strand, counting down.
ATTTTATGTGTATGAAAAATATTTTTTATTTTCTAATGGAATTATTATTTTGTATAATATTTGGGACCTATTAATGTTTAACGGGAATTTTTGAAATGTATTATATTATGATTTTATCGAATTTATTATTTTAGCACAAAGGGCCCTAATCGGGACTGATTTTTTTTTATTATTTTAGTGAGACTATTATATTATCGAGTATTATTTTAAAAAAGTTTTATTGTACTTTTAATCACAAAGAATTGTATTGATGCCGATCTACACAACTAATCAATCCAATCTACCACAAGGATAAACCGATTATAGTTGGACCCACTTATACCGAAACAAATAGTGTGCACACCAAATATTATGAACCCCAAATCAGAAATCTTCAATATCTTCTTTGTCTTCAAATCTTCTTAGATCTTCAATAAACACCTGCACACAACAACTTGAATCTCTTGTGATCAATCACGCACAAAACGGAGTCTGTTAACAATGGATTATCACAAGATCGTCTTTAGAACTAACAACAGTCTAAAGATCCCTGTCGAAACTTCGATCTAGTTTGAGTGAATCTTATATCAGAAGAGAAGATTCCAAGCATAAACAAACTAGGTGCAATCAAAGTTCAACCACCGTTAGTCAATCAAATCAATCAAAAACACATGATAAATCGCAATTATCTAGTTTCCCGTAATTATTTACTTAATTATAATAACAATTATAATGTGGAAAACAAAGTAAATGACACAACAATATTTTGTTAACGAGGAAACCACAAATGCAGAAAAACCCTAAAACCTAGTCCAATTTTGAATACTCCCAGAATTAAGCTGTTATACAAAATCTAATACCAACTTCGTGTAGTTGAGACCAAGTAGACTACCCCTAGCTACTTAGTTTCCTCATTATCCCTGCACCTTCGACTTCTAGAGTCACGCACTTGAATCACCAATCCCTTTGATCGTATTCTAAACATTAAAGGATAAATCTGTTTGGTAACCACTCTATTCAATCTTGGTAATAAGATATTATGAGTCCTTGACAAATGCTTTTCTGTTTAATCTAATAAACTCCTTTGTTTGGTTAGATCAACCTAAACTTTGATTACCTAAATAACCAAACTCTAGATTTGCAATCAATCAATAAGATCTCAAAGGGAAACTATAAGGTGATTCCGATCTCATGCAACTAGCCAATAAAGTCTATCAAAGATAAACACGATTCTAGTTGGATCCCATCCGATCAAGTTTTGTGCACACAATTCACAAGATACGAAAACTAATAATAAAAACTTCATCGACTTCAGATCTTTGTTTGTCTTCAATAATAACCTACACAACACCATTTGAATCCTCTTGTGATCAATCACACACAGAACGGAGTCTGTTAACAATGGATTATCACAAGATGTCTTTTGATCCGAAAATGGTTCTAAAGATCCCGTCAATACTTTGATCTAGTTTGAGTGAGCCTTATATCAGAAGAGAAGGTTCTCAATAATAAACAAACTAGGTGCAATTGAAGTTTAAATAACCATTAGTCAATCAAATCAACAATCGAAAACTACAATAACAACGCAATTATCTAGTTTCCCACCAACGGTACTCGTAAAGCTTATTGATTCCACAAAAGTCTTTAAACGAGCGGTCGTAAGAGATTTCTCCTAATTAGGGTACCTTCCTCTCTAAATAGACGGCTCCACCAGAAACGACATGAATGAAGTTTGTCAGGCTCTTGGATAGTTTGCAAGAAATGCATATTCAAGTATTTATAGACCAAGGTTGTTTGGACAATAAGGAAATTCCAAAAAATTCACATTAAAGCACCTAATTTCGGTTTTCCTATTTCCAATTAATTACCAAACCATATTTCCGAAAACTCCCTTAGAAAACTTCTATTATTAGTCTAGCAATTAACTAATAATATTTTCCAAATGATATGCTTTAATTGTTGGTAACTAAAACATATATTATGAAAATCATAATTAAATGCTTTTCAATTTTTCGTACCTAGGATCGCCTTGAGTATCAAGGAATATCTTTGAACAATTAATGATAAGAGTTATGTACATGTTCAAATAATGTCGATATCTAGAAGTTTCTCAGCAAACCCTAATTCCAAGCTTCACACAAAATATAAAGAGATATGTGAATATTGGAAACTCGGTTTTGCTCCTTGGGATCGGTTATACCAACCTCACAATGTAAGTTGTGATCGGTTATACCATGCTTCCCAAACCAGGTTGTGACTGATTACACCTTGCTTCCCAGAGGTAGCTTGTGACCGGTTACACCTTACTTCCCGAGTTAGCTTGTGATCGGTTACACCTTGGTTCGCAGAGACACTTGTGACCGATTACAACTAACTTCCCAAATTCGCTTGTGACCGGTTACACCTTGCTTCCAAAAGGTAGCTTGTGACCGATTGCAACTAACTTCCCAATGTATCTTGTGACCGGTTACACCATGCTTCATAAAGTAGCTTGTGACCGATTACAACATGCTACATAGTATAGGCTATGACCGGTTATACCTCAAATCTCACCAAGTTCAGACAGGTTCTACCTTGTCATCTTATATTGGTCATTCAAAAGGTATTCCATAAAGAACCTGACCAATCATGATTTCCTTTTAATTATGAAACAAGTTCATATATATACTTCCTTTAAACAAATGTTATGAAAAAAATATTATGATCGGATGATGTTGATGTCGTATACAAAGAGACTATGTACAAAGATTATGTTGATGCCGTATTTACGAAGTTCCAAAAGATAAGCGTTCATATTTCGTAACTCAATGATATGACCAAGTCTAACCACTAGAGTATTATTTATATACAGCTTCACATGTTATGTTTTTAATATAATCAGACTCGAAAGATACGTTAGGAATGGAAACATGATCAAGTCAATATTATTAACCTCAAATGAAAGAATGATGTCCTTGTTGTAGTCATTACTTCTTCACATTCTTCAGGTCTTCGGAGTAACATTTGTATGTCTCAACATTCCTAGAATTTCTAGTCAAACCTAAACGAAGTTGACTCTAGTATTAATCAAGCGACTCTAGATGCGTTTTGATACTAAAATATGACAACCAAACTTGACATACCAACTCTTGGTGGGTTGAACCGAGCTAGGCTCTAGCATCATCTACACTTGCCATCACTTTGAATAATCCGCAGGGCATTAGAAACCTCTAATGTGTTTCCCACTATTGTTTAACCGTCCAAAATACCAGGCATGGATATCAAGCATACAAAAAGAAGTTATTTTATGAACCAACGGTGCAGTGCAATAGCAAAGAGTAATAGCTCGAGCGGATCTCCCTGTTGTACTCCCTAAGCAGAGGACAATGTGGTGTTACTGTAGCATAGTCATGCTGGGTTAGTATAGCAGAACTCGACCCACTTGGAGATGGAGGCGTACCTATTTTTCACTTCATGTATGATGATTGATCCGTCGACAAGACTAAATTAAAGGCGTTGGGGAAGTCCATCAGTAACATAAACATGTTGTCTTGATCGTCTTCGGATTTCAAAATCTATTGCAAAATGCAATATGGCCTCACCGCCACATGGGATACCAACACCCACCCAAATAACCTGCCATATTTTTGTCAACGGAAGCTGCATCTAGGTTAGAGACCATCCTCCTCCATATTGTGCCTACGACAATTGGTCGAACTCCACCATCAAGTTTTAATTAGGGGTGCACTTGCGATCAATTCACTTAGAGTTGTAGGACATTGGCCAACAAGCAACATATTTACTACACTGGTAATTGAGATGAGAAGGTCATCTGAAACGGAAGCAACAGGCCCACTGAAAAAATTGCGGAGATGCTGCGCTCGCAAACCGTCTCTAACATAGAACGTTCCCTTGGGGAAACTCCTCACAACAGCCAACACCGTACTAGTATTAACTGAAATAGCTGCAGCAGCAACTGGCTCTGAAGGTATGTGTAGTGGTGGAGCATCTGGGTGTTTCTGCCGCAAGTCAATTAAGGTGTCATCATTAAATAGGGCTAAGCCACCAGAAGAGAGGAAGTGAATTGCGGTTGTGTAATGACCGTAGCTCAACTTCTTTTTATATCCTTGCAAATTGACGTCCTTTTTATTTTTCTTGTGTTGCTTGGCTGAATGTGTGGGGTTTGATACTTCTAGCAACTTTTAAGCCATGACTAGACACCCATTGGGTTGTCGCCACTTCATAAGGCTTGGTTAATGAAAGCTACCTGTAATCTCTTCTGGTACCAGAATGTTCTTCTAAGGTACACTTGGGGGTGTGCAAATTCAGTATGCATACTGGTAAGAGAAGGAGTAATATCCATGTCGATAAATCAACAGGGTTATGTATTACCTTATCAAGTGCGGGTTTAAGGGTTTGTGAGAAGTTCAATTTACAACCAGAAGGGATGCAGACAACAATAGGGATTTGTTGAAGAAAAATTTGATTGAGTAAGTCCAAGGAGACACTTACAAATATATCATATTTAGTTTCTACAATTTATGTCACTGATCCACTGGGTTGTGGTTTTTTAATGTCATGGATTAGAAAATCAACACCGCTTCCGTTGAATGGTCTTGTCGTAATGTCTCCATCATGCAGGCGATAAGGTCTCCTCCATACATGAAGGTGCATGCATTGAACACACAACCACATTTGCAGGTGAGCCAATACCCTCTCCCAAACACAAAAAACATCCACATTACTGTGAATTCTTTCCCTACAATTTTCTTTGGCTTATTCAGTTGAAAAGTGCTTATCATTTAAATGACTAAAGAAAGAACTGCGCGCAAATCCTCTGCCTCTAATACCATCATGGCAATTATAAAAATATCTGAAAGGACAATGAAAATTATCCCCTTGAGACACTGGTACTGATTGGTGTGATTTGATGAGAGACTGGATAATGAAAGTAAGATGGACGTGTTATCTGCCAGTGTTGAACGTTTGCGATGATTTGAAGATGAAGAAGAACGTATTCTAGGCATGTCAAAAACCTAGAGAACTCAACTGCTTATAACTGCTCTACCAGACACAAAAATTACACTAAAAAGATGGCAGAAGAGCATCCTCCGACCATAAGTAGTTCGATAATAATACACAAGTAGAAGAGAAAAAAAGATGAAAAAAGATATAACTGCTTATATTATTATTGTAATTGCTATTTATTATCTCAAAAGAAAAAATGAAATACAAAGGAACAAAATAGAAATTAGAAATATAATGATAAGCAGGAGTATACATTAATCTGGGGTAAAAATTGTCTTTATAATAAAATAACAAGGTTTAAATAGAGAATTAAATCAACAAAAATTCTTGGTGAACCGCCAAAACATACACCATAAAAACTGCCTCCTAAAATCCTTTATGTGATGGCCCTACAAAACCAAACCCCCTGTAAATTCCCTGGTATGAGGTCCATTTTTTTGTGAGTGAGCGGGCAGTTTTTAACGTGTTTGCTTTAGACGGGTTCGCCTATAATTATTGATTATGTGGGTCCATAGTTTCTGCTTTTCTAGCTTTTAAAGCTAGTGCTAAGTAGCTTTTACAAACAGACGTAAAACGGAAATGCTTATTCGTAAAAGTATGTTCTATTTTTCTTACAAAACACAATGTTTAATAAAAATTTGTTACAAATTTGTTACGAAGTGTTTTTAATAGGAAAAAAAGAAATGGGGCACAAACAACAACATAATTGATTAAAATGAAACAAAGTGAAATGAGATCGAGCTTTCCAGCTTTGAATTTCAAAACAAAAACAATATAGTGGACCCTAGTATAACGGTCGGCTCCTATGGATAACAGTCCTCCACCGTCTTTATTCGTCAAAATCACGCAGCGAACCAATTTCGATTCGAACGACCACAGTACACGTGGCAATAAATAAGCCGACAAACATTTCTTACCAAAGCTCTCGAACAAAAAAAAAGTTACTAGTAAAAAATAGAAAAAAATAGCAGTATCATATATCTAGGTCGTATCCCAATCCATACATCCCAAGTCCCAGTAGAGCTGAACATGTGATCTCTAAGAAATTGAACGACCAAGATCGTATCAATATATATACTAGTATTATACTATAGGGCAGACGAATTCCAGAAGAATAATATCCCCATTCCAAGATTTTTCAAACTTCTCCGGTCCAGGGTTTCGTTTCTTCCTATTTCTCCCCTCTCTCAGAGTTCTGACAGTAAATTTTAGGGTTTAGTAAGAAAAAATAAGATGGCAACAAGTATGGAGAGTTTAATCGGTTTAGTAAACAGAATACAAAGAGCTTGCACTGTTCTTGGTGATTACGGTGGTGATAACGCTTTACCTACTCTTTGGGAAGCTCTTCCTTCTGTTGCTGTTGTTGGCGGACAAGTAAAATCTTTCTTCTCTTTGTTTCTTTCATTTGATCTCTTAGTTTTAGTAATTTAATTTAATTTTTTGTTTTTGTGGATTTTGATTGTCTAAGTATTGATTATGTGAAAACAGAGTTCTGGAAAATCTTCAGTTCTGGAGAGTATTGTTGGACGTGATTTTCTACCTAGAGGATCTGGTTAAGATATTTTTAAAGATTTTCTATTTTCTATTTCCTATTCTTTTCTTTTTTTTTTAATTTTTTTTTGTTGTTAGTATAATTTTCAAGTGTTTTTTAATGTATGTGTTGTTTTCTGTTGTTGAAGGGATTGTTACTAGGAGGCCATTAGTTTTGCAGCTACACAAAATTGACGATGGAACTGAATATGCGGAATTTCTTCATTTACCTAAGAGGAGGTTCACCGTATTTGGTATTTATCAGTATATTGTTTTGGTTTTGTTCTTCATTTAGTTGTTATTTGTGATTTGCATGGATAAATTTCTGTCTAGGAGAAGATTTAGCATGCAGTTTAAGTTGTTGATCTAGTAGGAGTTGTAATTTTGACTGTTTTATCTGGTTTTGCAGCCATGGTGCGAAAAGAAATTCAGGACGAAACTGATAGAATTACAGGGAAATCCAAAGAGATATCACCTGTTCCTATTCATCTTAGTATTTACTCCCCAAATGGTGTGTGTGTGTAACACTAATCTTACTAAATTATTACTTTCTATTATATTTGGTTTAAGTTCCAAGTGTTTATCCAGCTAAAAACTTGGGGTTTTGATTTCTAGATTATGTTTAACAACAGTTAAAACCTCATCTGTCTTATATTAATTATTTATTTCCATGTTGTTTCTGGCAGTTGTCAATTTGACAATGATAGATCTACCTGGTCTCACTAAGGTTGCCATAGGTAAATATTTATAGTTCCTTCCATGGTGCTGACGTTTGAACATTTACTTAAAAAACTAATGAAATGAGGTTGTTCTTTGCAGAGGGACAACCACAATCTATTATCGAAGATATTGAAAACATGGTTCGCTCTTATGTAGAGAAGGTATGGAATTTTTTTAAAACATCTTCTGTTCTTATATACTCCGTATTGATTGGTGAATATTGATAAATGAGTAAGCTAATGTAGTTCATTTGCTTCGTCTGGTGTTTACTGAGCTTTTTTATTTTTGTTTTTCATCGGTTTTGACTTTTTTCGCACATAATTCTTTGCTGTAGCCAAACAGCATCATACTAGCAATATCTCCAGCAAATCAAGATATAGCAACATCTGATGCTATTAAACTCGCTAAAGAAGTTGATCCGCTAGGTACATCTTTCTAAGAGTTAGTAAAAAAAGAAGAGCCAAACCCTTAATCAACCTTATGCTGTGTTCCTGTAACCTTTGAAACTGTTTGTACCTTGCTTAGGTGAAAGAACATTTGGTGTGCTGACCAAGCTAGATTTGATGGACAAGGGAACAAATGCAATTGAGGTAAGTTTTTTATGTTTTCAGTGTGTTAATCATGGGCTATTGGTAATTGTAATTCTCTATTTTGACCATCATTCCATGCTTACTCTTCTTTCTGTAATCTAACGAAGACCATGCTTGATGCCAACACTATAAAACAGTCAGGCTTATACAATTGCTCAAGTAGAATCCCTTTTCCTTCTTGCGTTGTATATAAAAAATTAAAGGAAAGGAGAGATCTCATATACAATACGCGTATATCAATTGGGATGCATTCTTCTTCTAGCTAGCTGGTGAATTGGTTGTTTATATGCAGTGTCAAGAGTGAGTTACATGAGACTATGAGAGCTTCTTGTTAGTGTGTGGGACTTGGCTCTAGTGGTTGTGTCTTCGAAGGGTTAATTTCATCGGCTAACTTAACCATTTGGATTAAGTGAAGAATTTTGATGGAACAAAGTAGCAATTAATGTATGTGCTTAATACCACAATTCAATTTTCACATGCTAGCTAAACTATTTCTGTTTGCATGAAGGTTCTCGAAGGACGATCATATAGGCTGCAGCATCCTTGGGTTGGAATTGTTAACCGTTCTCTAGCTGATATCAATAAAAATGTTGATATGATTGTTGCACGACGTAGAGAGCGTGAATATTTTGCAACTAGTCCTGATTATGGACACCTAGCGCATAAGATGGGTTCAGAAGATGGGTTCAGAATACCTTGCTAAATTACTCTCACAGGTATATTTGTCTCATCCACACCTCAAAAGCAGAGAAATATTCCTGAGTTCTAGTTCTAATGAATGGATGTGTTTCAGCACTTGGAGTCTGTTATCAGAACATGAATACCAGGTATAGCATCATTGATCAACAAATCTATTGAGGAACTTGAAGGAGAGATGGACCACCTTGGCAGGCCTGTTGCTGTTGACGCCGGGGTAAGGATCTTATACAGTTTTCTTTGTTTGTTAGTTGGAACAACAGAGGCTACTTTTGTTATCGTTAATAATGCTCTTGCATGTTGCAGGCCCAGTTGTACACCATCTTAGAACTTTGTCGTGCCTTTGACCGGATCTTCAAGGAGCATCTGGATGGAGGGTAAGGACTAAGAAATCATACTAGGCGAGTCAGCATTTGGTTCTCTATGCCCTTATGCTAAGACACTAAGAGAAAGATTCACCATAACTGCAACTTAAAGAGCACCAGGAACTATGAAACGGCAATATCTTTTTAGTTGAAGGATGGGATCAAAGATTTCATGCATGCTATATTATGTATTCTGATTTAGTGATGATTTTTCTCTTCTTGATAGCAAAAGAAGAAATGGCGTTAACTTAACCAGAGGTTGCACCTTACAAGACCATCCTCGGCCTCCTTACTTAACAGACCCAATATACTTTGAGGAGAGTGTAACCAAGAGATGTGACTAGTAAAGTTCAGCAAGACAATCTACCACTTACACGACCTATTTACGTGATGACACACATATGCTGGACACTTAGATGATATAGATTTACATGCCCATATAAGAAAATTGGTATACCACTTTACATTTGGAGAACTATTAGAAATAACTCTTTTAACTGAAGCGCAGTCACCTACAATACAAACATTCTGCAGCTTCATCGCTTTCGCTTCACTTTGTTCTGCGTCCAAGGCTGTGGAGGGAACACAATTGCCACCACTGAACTTCCTGTGTCATCACGAATTATTAACCAGCACAGACTTCAAAGTAATGCATGAAAAACTATTGTCCAAGTTTTTCAACAGAATTTTTATTCCTTCTTAAATTTCATCACAGGAGACCTGGTGGAGATCGTATATATGGAGTATTTGACAATCAGCTTCCTGCTGCATTGAGGAAGCTGCCGTTTGACCGACATCTATCTTTGGATAATGTGAGGAAAGTTGTTTCGCAGGCAGATGGTTATCAACCCCATCTGATTGCTCCGGAGCAAGGTTACAGGCGTCTCATTGAAGGGGCTCTCAATTATTTTAGAGGGCCAGCTGAAGCTTCTGTAGATGCTGTTAGTATTTTTGACACATTCCTTTTTTTTCTTTTTCTTTCTTTCTGTTTGTATTATTATCCTAGGCATTTGTTTTATGTAAAATCTAGATCTGTGCTCCAAGATATTTTTGTTTTAAGAACCAGCCCCATAAGAAACGAGGTTAGAACCATCCCATACTGTGTTATATCCTAGTTCTTGGTTGTTATTGCTTTTGACGGGATCTCAGAAATTTGAACTGTATCATAACTATTTTTAGGACCCATTTTCGATTGTAAACCGAGTTAGTTCTGATGGAGTTCAATAGTTTAGCTGCTGCATGAATATTTTAACCTAACCGTGGTCCAAGGAATGAAAATCTGTATGGAGAATTAAATAATGATGGTTCTCTTATTAACCTTCAACATTTTGTAGGTACATAACGTACTCAAGGACCTTGTCAGAAAGTCAATCGGAGAAACACAGGTGAGATAATTAATATATTTGGTGAACTCCGCATTTATGTATTGAGTAACAGTAAACCCTAGTAATTTCTAAATGATGCAGGAGTTGAGGCGTTTCCCAACACTTCAATCTGAAATAGCTGCTGCATCATATGAAGCCTTAGAAAGGTTCCGGGAGGAGGGTAGGAAAACAACCTTGCGATTGGTGGATATGGAATCCTCCTATTTGACTGGATTTCTTCAGGAGACTCCCTCAGGATGTGGAGAAGGGGGGGAACCCAGCTGCTTCCACTGTGGATAGGTACACAGAGGGTCACTTCAGGAGGATTGGATCAAATGTCTCCTCATATGTGGGTATGGTGTCTGATACCCTCAAGACCAATATCCCTAAAGCAGTTGTTTATTGTCAAGTAAGGGAAGCAAAGATGTCTTTACTCAATCACTTCTATACACAAGTGGGCAGAAAAGAGGTATTTATACCAGCTGGCGACCTTTCCCTTTTCCCCGTTTGTTTTTATGTTGAACTGGTCAGCACAGTTCAGTGACTGTATTCTTTCAGTATGCCGTGTAATTTGGTTAAACTGGTTTGTCTGATTGATTCACAGGGTAAACAGCTAGAGCAACTATTGGATGAAGACCCTGCTTTGATGGAAAGGAGGCAGCAGTGTGCCAAGAGGCTGGAATTATACAAGTCAGCTAGGGACGAGATTGATTCGGTGGCATGGGCGCGATAAGATCAAACAATTTTTAAAACAAGTATAGCCATCGGTATATTTTATCTAGTTTGTGATATGGATTACTGGACCGCTCAAGATTGTATTCTCTATTCTTTCTGTCATCAGCTTTTTGACGAGGGGCAAGTGTTTGTATATTCTTTTTAAAAAAATTCTGATGTCAGGTTGTAAAAATGCCTCAGCTGTTTTTCCATGTCAATATCAGTATTGGGAGACTGGTTTTATTTTAGTATAAGCATTGATAATTTTAGTTCCACCTTTTAAGACATACAATTGAGTCTGAAGTGGGAAGGTTTAGTTTTGTATCAAACATTAGGGTTTTGGATCGAAATTGAAACTTAAAACTGAGTTTTGCATGTGAGTTACGGTTGCAAATAACCCAGATGCCAACCGTACATGCATAATTTGAAGAACTTACGGTTGCTAACTACCCAAATACGAACAGTATTTTATTTTTTTTTGAGAAATCTGTTAATGTTCGGTTGGTAACGAAACCTTAGTTACGAACCGTACTTTCTTCTGTATGTTTCATAGACTTTTTACGGTTCATATTTGCATCTCACTTACGAACCGTACTTGGGTACGATATGTAACTTAATGACAGTTACCAACCGTACATCATTCTGTATGTTAGGATTTTTTGAAGTAGTGATGTACGGTTCGAAACTAGAGTTGAATTACCAACCGTTGTTTAGGTACGGTTGGTCACGATTCCTTATTTACGAACCGTAATGTGTTACGGTTTGTATTTTCTCTCTTATTACGAACCGTACATAAACCTACTCCCCAATTTTTTTTTTGTTTTTTTGTTTTCAATATTATTTGTTCTACGCTTAGTAAATCAATCAATTGTAATGCTTGTGTAGGAATCCTGATAGGGTGAAGAAAAAGAGAGGAAATGACTTAACCCCGATTGATCATACGCCTACCCCTCGCGGTGACAAGCATTTAGGTGTAGATAATAGAGGCATCCACAAGAATGAGAAGAAGAAGAAGAAGAATAGGTTTGAAATTAAGTTGAGGGAACAACCTGTGGCTGAATCTGGAGTTGGTCTAGAAGGAGTGGAACATAATGATCAAGAAGAGGTCGGAGTCGAAACTAACCGTGAAGGCAACGAAAATGAAATTGTGGAGGAAGAAACTAATAATGATGAAGATGAAGAAGAATTTAAAGGAACCGATGATGATGGAGGGGAGGAAGAGGAAGCAAATGATGAAGAGGAGGAAGATGAAGAAAATGATGAAGAGGAGGCCGATGAAGAAAATGATGAAGAAAAGGAGGATGAAGAAAAGGAAGAGGAAGAAAATGATGAAGAGGTAGAAAATACCAAGGGAAAAGAGGTAGTTATAGCTGCACCTCCAAGGCAAAAGAAAGAAAAGAAGCCGAGAAAGGAGCCCGCACCGAAAGGGATGCATATTCCTAAAGGCAAAGATTTGTTGTTGCCACCGAAGAAGAATAAAATACCTTGGGGCGAGGCCCCAGATAAGTCTTCAATCTTATTTGGTTATACCGGTTCCTGGTCCACAAAAGTCTGTCAGACAAGGGTATGTATTTTGTTACTTTTCTTAAAACATTCATTATTTTGATACATTTTGTTTGTTTATTTCAGTTCACCATAATATGCTTATATGTTTGTATATTTGTTTTCTTAGGACCACACAAGATGCATTAAATTTAGAGCTGTCAATTAATAACCCGGCCCGCGGGTTGACCCTAACCCGACTTGTTTCAACCCGGCTCGGCTTGGCTTGTTGTCTAAACGGGCCGGGTTAGGGTTGCCATATATAACCCTACTAGAAAACAAGCCGGACTAAGGTCAACCCGCGGGTTACCCGCCAACCCGTTAAATTATGTTATTTTGACGAAATATAGAAAACCTGGCCTTGATATTTCTTACAATCAGTTCATTTCTTACTTTCAAGATGTTAAATCATATATATCTAGATCTTTATTAACTTTAAGTATACACAAACAAGCTGGTAACAAACATAGATCTATCAAATAAGATGCACAATAGAACAAGTCTAGAATTTGAAGATCCAGTGAATACCCATTCTTTTAATCCATTCAAATCAGGCAACCATTATATTAAATCCAAAGAAAGAGAGAAACATACATATAAGGAGAGGATAAATATGTTGGTTTGTATACGATTTTTCCCTTACAAATATTAATCAACTGATTGAATAAATAAAAAAATGATAATCAACTGATTATCAAATTCCTAGAAAAATCTAGGTCTAAGCAAAGTGAAAGGCAGAGAATCTTGATCTAAAAAGGTAAAGAAGCAAAGTAAGAAAAAATGAAAAAGATAGGAAGGACTAAGGAGGGAGGTGGATAAGCAAAGTCAAAGGCGGAGAATCTTGATCTAAAAAGGTAAAGAAGCAAAGTAAGAAAAAATGAAAAAGATAGGAAGGACTAAGGAGGGAGGTGGAGGAGCCGAGGAAGGAAGGAGACAGTGATGCGGCAGAAGAAATGAGAAAGGTTTGCTGTAGGGTTTTTAACTCTTTATTTGTGGTGAAAAAAATACCGTGTAAATAGATCATATATGTGATTGACGGAAAAATGGGCAAAGCCGCTTTCATCGTCCAGTGGTCTGTATGCTATGTGACCACCTAATTGACCTGGGTTCGAATCTCCACATTCACAACTCATTTTTTTTTTAAATTCGAACAGTGACCAGCCAACCCGTCGACCCGTCAGGGCTGACCCGCCTAGGGTTAGGGTTTTTGGCTTGTCCATGAATAGTACTAGGGCTAGGTATGATCCTAACCCTACCACGGGTTGGCAAGCTAGGGTCGGGTTGGCCCTAGCTTGCCCCGTTTGACAGCTCTAATTAAATTGCTCAAGCGTCAAAGGGGTAAACATTGGCCATTAGAAAGATTTTATGAGAGCACCGTGCCAACTTCACAAACTCAGGATTAGCCAACAAAAGATGTCTTATTCGTCCTTTCTCATCATCATCGTGGAAAAACGAGTAATTATTCGCCTCCCCCAAATGCCTTAATTGTTGCATTTCGTTCCTTTGATCCCATTTCTTAGCCTTCAATTTTGTTCTTGCATTGTAGATGTTAGCCAAAGTAGAAGCATTTTGTGGGTTTCTTTCCTTTAAGTGAGCGAGGATATCAACGGGATTCATAAGAATTTGTGTCAGTGACTCTACGATCTTCTCTTCTTCTTCGGTAAGGCGTCCAGCATACGAATGTGATAGCAAACTCTCCGGTATAGGGTGGTTATGACTACCGCATACAACTTTCTCCAAAAACCACCTTTTTCCGCGTTCCTTTTAAATTGAAGCTTGAAGGGGCATCGGGTCTTCTTAGTAAACGTAGTTTGCTTCCTCTTTGCCTTTGCTACTTGCACGGTACCCTTTTTTGCATGACTTCTATGTTGTCCACTACACAAGCAAACCATTTGAAAGGCACTTTCACTAGTGGTACCATTACAAACTATGATACACATAATCAACTTGCCTCGTTTTCTATCCCAATGCTATGCATCATCTTTTTCCTCCCATGTCTCCTCGGTTAAATAGTGAGAGCTAGAATCTTGGGTGAGAAGTTGATTTGCTAAAGGTTTTTCATCCATTAGGGGAGGTACACTCACGATCTGGACAACAATACACCCACATTAGTCTAAACAAGAACAAAACGAAAATATATATAAAGTTACGGTTGGACACGACAAGGAAATACAAACCGTAACAGAGATACGGTTCGTAATTACAATCACTTACAAACCGTAACACAACTACGGTTGGTAGTGGTCCTCCCGTAACAAACCGTAAATAGGGTGAAATGAAAATGAAAACATACAGATCATTATACGATCGGTAAAAAACACAGATCACAAATCGTAACACAATTACGGCTGGTAGCTATTTACATATTACCAACCGTAAGAAGTGCAGTAAATAATGCCATGCACATGATGAGTTACGGTTGGTAACTACTGAAGAACGTAACCAACCGTACTGAAATTACGGTTCGACTCGAACATTTTATACTAACCGTAACTGGTATTACGATTGAGTTTTCCCCCAAATTGAACCAGTTACGGTTGGTATTGGAAACTTTACGAACCGTAACATTCAATTACGGTTGATAACTAGCTAATTACCAACCGTAAGTTCTTCTGAAATTTTTTAAAATTTGATTTTTTTACGTACTTTAGAGAATTTTAAGCAACAAAAAGCTAATGAGAACTAGTTTAGAAGTATAGCTGGTCATTTTCAGTTGCTGGTTCTTCACTTTGTTGGCTAATTTCTTCAATTGGTTGAGATTGACCTTCACTATGGGTTAAAACATCTCTACCATCTAAGAAATACTCCATATCAGGATCTCCATCAAGGGGTATGTAGTATTTGTTTTCTCTATCATATAGAGATTCACCCATCTCAAATTTTCCACTAGAATCACTCATTTTGGTTGAGGGAATCAAAATCTAGGGTTTCACAAATATAACATAAGTTTTCTTTTTCTTCCCCTCTAAATTTTTTTTTATATAACTCTAAAAATCTGATTTTAGAATTATTATAAGTGAAAATTAATTTACAACACTAATCTTGATTATCATCACTAATCTTGATTATTAATAATAAGGGTTAATTGGTCATTTCCATATTTTTTTTTTGATAAGGGGCACTTGAATTACCACCTAATGACCCTTTTTGTCTTATTAGGTTTGCCGCCCCTCCAATGGAACCACCCGCCCCTTTAACAGGTCACTTCATCATAGCTTACATGGCTAAATTGGGGCCTACACTATATGACATTTTTTTTATTATGAGATGAAACTACCAACTTACCCTTTATCAAATACTAATATTACAAATATGTCCCCATTAAATCCTAATAATAAAACTAAGAACTAAAATCAAAATCATAAAACTAAAAACTTAAATCAAAATCAAAATCAAAATCATTTTCATCTCCATCTCCATCTCCGATTCTTCTTTCTTCTTCTCCCCTAATACGAACCATCTTCGATTGTCATAGAAGTAGATGAAATGACACGAATCAAGTATTTTTTTAGCAACCCAATCCCCTAAATTAGGTTTTAGCAACATGCAATCACTCAAAATTCGATTTTTTCGAAATCAAAGTGTTCTGGGTTTATTAGAATCGGTTTACGTCAATGTACTTATGAACCGATTCTATTTAGAAACGGATTTTGTTCATGCCCACAAAGACCGATTATACTGAATGTGTGTATTCTGGTTGGAAATATTGAACCAGAATCGGTCTATGTTAATGTCCACATAGCCCGATTCTGGTATGGAAGAGAACCGTTTTTTCTGTATATTTTTTTGGTTAGAATCGGATTACATGTATGTCCACATGGCCCGATTGTACAACCTTTGATTTCTTAACTGCTATGCCCACAATCGGATTATTTAAGGGTCCACATAAACCGATTGTTATTGATGTTCCCCAAAATCGGTAGATATGGTACACCTACATAAACCGATTCATTAACCATGTTTGAATTTTTGCACAAATCTTAAATTTTTTATCTTTATATTATAGAGCGTGAAATTTGGAATTGAACGCAAAAAGAATGAGGTCATTCCGACATCGGACGAAGAAGTTATAAGCTAAACAGTCGAAGAAATGCACAGATTAACAATCGGTTTATGTGGGAATTAACATAAACCGATTCCGACGAAAAAAATCATAGAAAATCTCATGAATTTTAGAATCGGTCTATGTTTTAAGTATTATAAACCGATTCTTACAATCGGTTTATGTGCATGAACATCCACCGATTCTGGACGAGTTTTTTCAAAAAAAAAAAAAAAAAAATCACATTTTGATGAAGAATCAAGATTGGTTAATTTCTAGCTTAATTTGATTAAACATTAATTAATCACCCGATTAACGCTAATTAATCAAGGGGTAAATTAGCCATTTTTAAAAATAATTTGATAAGGGTTGTTTTTTTTAACCTTTCAATGACCTTTTTTTGTCCTGTAGTGTAGACCCAAATTAATTGGAGTAGGCCCCAATTTAGCCAGGATAGCTTGCAGTCAATTTTGAGTACACATCAAACCTTCCAATGTTGTTGGATGGAGACCATTAGGTTGAATACTCACAAATCTAACGCCAATATAAAAATAAACTTTAAGTAGAATACTGTACTCATACACTGGAGGACTGGATATTTGGTACCATTTATCTTCCACCGTGCTAGTGTGTCAAAGTTACTCATCCTAAGTAAAAGACCTCCTCCAAAAATGACTTTAACGGTATACTAGTAAGAGATATGTTGACTACTTCATCATATCAATTTTTTCCAAATGATCTACTTCATCATTAGTACCATGCAATTTTATTCGAGAACTGGACGACAAATCATTTACGTAAAGAGATTTTTCAGATAATTTTACTTTCAGAATCATACTCCCATGCCAAATCCATAAATTGCTCACTCGATTAATCTTGGAAGGTCTGGTCATAAATTTGCGGTAACTAAAACTCAATCAATCCCATCTTAAACCTTGGGTCCAACATTTTGCTACTAACATTATTCCACTGATCACAAGCTATTATTTTTCAAACTTATGTACCATATCATTTGCCATTTCCCATATCACATCAGTTTTAGATTTTTTCCACTTATCTAATGACAATCTAATTTCATAAATACTTGGGAAAACAAAGATTGGCTGTAGGATATTTTGTTCCAGACAACATATTCTGACTCACATTATTTCAAGCGAGTGGAACTTTTTGATCCGTAATATCAGTATTAAGCATCATATATGTAGATTCCATCTAGTATCACGGTCAATGACTTTTTTACATGCAACATTTAATTGATGGGTGGTTTTTCCAAAATTTTCAGCTCATTTCACGAATTAACTCAATAGACCCTGTAATCTCATCTAACCCATTATTCACAGTGATATCTAATATATGTGCATAACAACGCATATGATAATTTATCCAAGATGAGTGTTACATAAAATCATTAGTGTTGTAATTGTCTACAATAAGAGTGGATATTTTACCATTAATATTTAGATCCAGCAAATATTTAAATGAGAAATTTGGTCAATTTCCCAAATATTTTTAAAACATGGATCTAATGGACGAGTAAAAATTAGTATGGGTGAAATGGACACCAAAAAAATAGCAAGGATGAATCTGAATTCATCCTTACTTAAACTTAAAAAATAGCGAGGATGAAACTGGTTGCATCCTGATGTAAATTAAAAATAAGAAAAAGTATTTGAAAATGGGTAGGATGAAACTGTTTACATTCTGGCTATTTTTACATTCTCCTCCATTTAAACAGTATCAAATTCTACATGTCTTTTTCATCCAGGAATTATCGCTATTGGGTTAATTGACCAATTTTGTGTATTTAAATCTAGCAAACACTTCATCAGCGCGCCTGCGAGGACTTCAGTTGTGTGTTAGAATGACACATACATAAACCTATAACAAACGTAACCATGTATTAACATTGCTTTTACTGACTAAACTAGATTCAAGGCCAAGGTAATCAAGTATATGAACCAGGAAAACCATCCAACTAACTAACATAAAGAAAAGAAGATTATTCTTAACGATGTGTGATGTGTATATATATATGCGACTTCGCAAGATCCAGAATCGTCAATGAAATGAGATGTGATAATTATGTTTCCTTTATTTTTTTAACTGGTAAATCCACGAAATCATCAATGAAATGAGTTTTAGTAACCATGTTTTTTTCTTCTTCTTTTTACTAGTTCACATATCAATAGCTAATGCAATTTTACCTTGATGGTTTTCCAAAATTTATATTGTTTTAGCTTTTCCTATATCATAGATTTTGAGAATATCACTTTTGATTATATTCCGGTAAACCCCCTTAAATAATAATTGGGGTGCATTAGAATATCTTCTAAACCGTTAATGCTCAACGATCGAAAGAGGATACTCATATAGAATCATCATGCAAGCAAGCTCCCTCATAACAACAGTTTGGTCAAAATTAAATGTGTTAAGTTGGCTTCGCCCAATCATCTTTTCTATTTGCAGTGATTACTGCTTTTTTTATGTGGGTTTATTTTCGTCGAGGACATCTTTTGATGTGTTCATAGAGATACTTAGTCCCATTAGAGTTTTTTCCCATAACGCCTTATGGCTATCATGTCATACCGCTTAAATGTCCTCGTCTAGCTTTTTGCTATCCAAAGTGTTTCGGCACTTTAGACCTTGTCTTGCCTAAGTTTACATAGGAAGTTCACCTTGATCATTATTGTATTGACCCTAATGATGGCAAAACATATATTAAATTCATCGATAAAAATGATGTAATAGATTACAATATGATAACCACAACGACAGAAAGAGATAGTGAAGAGTCTCAAAACCGCGTGCAGATTTTTGTAAAACTCCAAGCGTCAGTGTTGAACCTACTAGTAATCCTTCTAGTCAAATTGAGGCTACCGAGCACACAAATAAGGGCCATTACGATAATTCCCGAGGTGAAACTGCCAATATAAACTTAAGGAAGACAAGATCTAAAGTGTGGAAACATTTTGTAAAGCAAAAGATAAATATGGAAACTAAAGCGGTGTGCAATTAGGCATTAGGAGGAAAAAGCTTGAATGAAATGAAATATCTCCATGAACACATTAAAAGGGGTCCTCGTCTAAAATAGACCGGCATAAGACAAACGATAATCACTACAAATAGGAAAAATGATGGGCGAAGCTAGCTTAACACATATAATTTTGACCAAACTGTTGCTAAGAAGGAGC
The DNA here is from genome assembly GCF_003573695.1 of Papaver somniferum. Taxonomy (NCBI): domain Eukaryota; kingdom Viridiplantae; phylum Streptophyta; class Magnoliopsida; order Ranunculales; family Papaveraceae; genus Papaver; species Papaver somniferum. The sequence continues at coordinate 55,072,433 of NC_039364.1, read as the reverse complement.
TTGCTTACATGATAATTCCACACCCGCTTTTCATCGTTGAGCATGATGGCTTTAGAAGATATTTGAATACACTCCAATTATTGTTTAAGGTGATATACGTAAATACAATCAAAAGTGACATTCACAAAATCTATGACATAGAAAAGCTAAAACCTATGGAAATGCTAGATTGCATAAGTAAAGTTATGTGGACCTACAAACAAAAGAAAGGATACATGGTTATTACAACTATTTCATTGATGATCCGTGGATCTTACAAAGTCGCATTATGAGGTACGTATGTACATATATAGCATGTACCTTTAAGAACACTTTTTTGCTTTGTATGAATTAGTTAGATAGCTTTCCTGGTTCATATAATATATTACACTGGCCATGAATATAGTATGGTTAGTAAAGCAACAATAACAGATGATTACGTTTGTGTTAGGTTTATATATGTGCCATGTCCACACAAAACCGAAATCCTCGCAGGCGTGTTGATGGAGTGTTTGCTAAATTGTATTATTGATGGTAAGATGTCTACTCTTACCGTAGACAATTGCAATGCTAATGATTTTATGATAAAGCTCTTCCTGGATATTATCAAGTAACTCATTGTTACCAGGTGGATATTTATTTCATGTGCATTGTTGTGCATACATACTAGCAATTTTAGTGAAGCATGGATTAGATGGGATTACTGGGTCTATTGAGTTGATTCATGACAGTGTTGCATATTCAAAAGCAACACCAAAACGAGGTGAAAGTGTCGAAAAAGCCGTCTGGCAGTTAAAAATGGCTTGCATGTATAAAAAAGTTAGTCCTTGATTTTGATACTAGAAAGAATACCGCATATGTGATGATTAGTACTGCTATCACGTGTCAATTCGTTTATTTTTACTCGCTTGATGCAACATGAGTCACAACATAATTGTTTGCTCGAAGAAAAAGATTTGGTGTTGGCAAAGGAAATGTGTGAAACTAATATACCTTACAAAGATGTTTTCTGGAATAAAATATCCTACAACCAATCTTTCTTTTTTCCAAGTCTTGTTGAAATTAGATTGTCACTAAATGAGTGCAAAAAGATCTAAAGTTGATGTGATCAGTGGAATAATGACAGTAGCAATAATATTGGACCAAGGTTTAAGATGGGATTGATCGAGTTTTATTTCCCGCAAATTTATGGTAAAGCTTTTTCAACCGTCGAGATTAATCGAGTACACAGTTTATGTTATGATTTGGCATGGGAGTATGAGCTTAAAGTAAAATTAGCTGAAAATTCTCTTTGCGGAAATGGTTTGTCATCCATTTCTCGACTAGAAATGCACAGAACTGATGATGAACCAGATCCTTTAAAAAAAGTTATATGTTTGTCTCCAACAACACTCCTACCAGTATCGTTAAGTCAGAACAAACCGGTGTTTTAAAGGAAGGTCTTTTACCTAGGATGAGTAACTTTGCTATGCTAGCATGCTGGAAGATGAATGATATCAAGTATCCAGTTTTGCAGTACATGAATAGAGCCACTTTAGTGATTTCAGTGTCTACAATTGCTTCTGAAGCTTTTCTTAGTACCGACAACAGATTTGTGAGCTCCCGGCGTAATAGACTTCATCCAAAAACATTGGAAGATTTGATTGCATATAAGATTGGCTATGAGTTACGATAAAAGGTAAACGAGTATCATTTTTATGGATTTTTATTTTTGTTTATATATATGTAAATGCTCGTTTATTGTTTTATGATACATTTCCAATTTCTTATCAGGTGGATCAAAGATTGAAAATGGAATTTTTTGTGAACATAATGAAATGTTTAAGACTGAGAAAAAAGTTTAATAATGGAGGATATAGTTGATATGGGTAATTAAAAAACGAAAAGATTAATAACTTTTTAAGGATTTATTTTATTATTCATTTTAAGAGTATTTTATCAATTAAATATATCATTTTATGGATTTTATCTTTATACTTATGTTTTGGGGAACTTTTTTTGTAGCCCATTTCTCTTTTTCTTATATATGAAACCATTAAAATTTGTGAAAACTTTTATGAAGAACCCATATTTATATATAAGTATGAGTTGTTTACATAAATAACCTTTTGCTAAAAGATATTAATTTTATTTTGTTTTAATAGAAAAAGACGGTTGTAACAAATTATTGTCTCTAAATAAACTCCATAAATAACTCCCTTGACTTCCCACCATAATTCTCTCCTAAGATATCTTCCTAAATGACTTTCATTAGTTTCTCACCTAAAAAACTTAATTATCCGGTTTATTTGTTTGTCCTCATAAAAAAAATTTCCAATTACAACTGATCAAACAAACCAATTATCACACATGAAGATTTAGGAAAATTTTAGTTTTCACAAGGTGTTGTTTGGTGAAACTTCTGGTTTTCACACTAACTAGATTTGGTGAAAATTCTTGTTTTTAAGTGAAACTTTTAATTTTTATTCATAATAATGTGGTGTGGTTGTGAAAATTACAATCTTTAATGAAAATTCTAGTCTTTATCTAGTGATAATCGCAATTATCAATAAATAATATGTGGTGAAAATCTTAATTTTCATCTATAATATCTAGCTGTGCTGAGTGAAAGTTACACTTATTAGTTATTACCATTATTATTCTTTTGCTATTGGAAAAACTGAGAAAGAAAACATAGGAAAAACAAAGAAGAAAACTTAATTCTCATCGAGCAAGGAAGAAGGTGTTGGTTATTATAAGCAGTTATGTTCATTCCACATTCCTTGTATAGTATATAGGTACGGACATGCACATGACACGTAACGTATTTGTCATCAACTAATGTCAACACATATACGTTACATGCTATGGTAAAACTTAAGTGTCCTTAATTTGAGCCTAATTACTCGGTGAGAGATTATCCTTATTCAAGACTAATTACTCGGTGACTATAGTGAAAATATAACTAACCACGCCAATGTAGCCCACAAATTAATGCGCCCATAATTTTCTTTTTAAGGAACAGGAGCAAATGCTCCCAATTTCGTATATTAATAGGAATGTTTACAACGATTGAATACATCTTCAGGGGCGCGCTCTACCACTGAGCTAATAGCCCGCCGTGCGGGCCCCCAGATAATTGAACACATGAACATGTACAAAATCTATGTATTTTAAAATACAATAAAAGTACTAAATCCATGTAATTTGTTGAGGAAATCGATGCTATTTGAGGGATTGTGTGAAGTTTGTGATTCCACCATTTGAATTGTTGTTCTTCATCAAGAAGAAATTTATCTTCTTCTTTAAGATTTGAAGCTCCTACAACAGAGGAGTAATATGCGTTGTATATCAAAAACACGATCATATCTGGTAGCCATGGATCTTCACAGTAATTCCGATCAACGTCAAACCAATATGATTCGAGATCCACAGTAATGCCGATCAACGTCAAACCAATATGATTCGCCCTCGAAGATGTATTGCCTTGAACGCTATATGAAATTGTTATCTATAATATAAAAGAAAATAATTTCTTTGGTGTTAGTGACAGAAATTTTGGTGGTCGTTTTTTTATTCCAAATATACCCTTCCATGTTTTCCATTTTGTTCATGGGCCATCGTAATAACGTACATAGATGAAAGGTACGTTCGTTACTCAAAACTATTTTTCTTCCGTCGGCGTTAATCAGAGCTGTCAAAACCATTCATTCACACCACCATCAAATTCTCCACAGTAACCAGAAGCACCACCGTCAGCTGCACCACCACTTAATTCACCAACCTAATGTTGGAAAACCAACAGTTTTATGTGAATAAAAATTAATAATAAAACGGTTTTTCCAAAAATAAAAACACCTACCAAATTTATCTCTTCGTTTTTTACGGGATAAGTTTACTTTATATATTTTGGATTTGGGTTAGGGTTTTATGTGATGTGAACTTTTCTTTTCTTGTCGTGCGTGTAGAGAACTTCTTCTTCCTTCTATGTTTGATACGAGGTTTTAAGTGCTAACGATTTGTGAGTTTTCCGCTGCCAAGTTCTAGAAGGACAAGTTTGAATGTGCTATTCAAGTTTGTTAAGATTGTTGTATCTTGGAGGCAGATGTACCCGTAGGGCTATAGCATCATCTTTTTCAGAGTGTAGCCGGGCATTCTTGTCTTAAGGACAGTATGTTGAACATGCGCCTCAATCTACCATTACCGTTTTTCTTGTTTCCATGGTGTTTAGAAGGATGTTCAAGACATTAACAGTTGACTAAGGAGAACACATTAAAAATCAGATAAGTGCCTCTTATATTATTTAGTTGTTTGATTAATTTTTAATTATTATTCCCCAACAATCTTAAGACAAGAATTCTGCAAAATAACAATTAAAATTGCGGAATTGGGTTTAATAATTAGGTCCAGTAAAGTGGAGCGTTGGTCTTGATTTCTCGTGAATCTAAATTTTCTTTTGAACCCTAAGAAGAAAAGCTGCACCACGTAATTATATACATTGGTGTTTGTCCCCAGAATCCATATCTAATTTGTTTGTGCGCACTTTGTGGATTAAATAATTGTATGAGGGCAACATAAAATCTAGCTAGATATGAAGCTTTATTATGGACGTGAAAGAGCCTATATGTGCTGTAAAATTGACTAATAAATTACTGTCTAGCTTACTGAATCGAAAAGATTAATTCGTAAAAAATATCGATGTCTTCAAGCATGTGATGTATAGTTTGTTTCAGAGATTGCTTATATCTCAATTTCTTCTTTAAGACCCTATATATCAAACGTGTTAGCAGGTGATAAGATCGAACCAAAAATTTATTGCAAGTAGTTGTTCGCTACCTTGCCAGTGAGAAATTGTTCTCATACCAATTTGAAACCATAAATTTATTGTTGTATCGGTTGATTGGTATGTCACAAAGTTCTGATCGTTTTCATTATGATATTGTCAGGCGGGTCAATCTGATAATGTTCGTGCATCTATGTCGTGTGTTTGGTTCTTAGGTCAACAAAAAGCTACCACATCTTTTCGTACCTTGTTTGGACTTGATATTTGGGAGAAAAAGGTGAGAGCAGCAAGCATCATCTGGTCTAGTACCTACACGAGGGTTTCGATGTTCCGACTTGATATATACGCCTGCTAAAGAGCTGAAAAGTGAATACCAGAGCCAATCAGCGTCTGTGCAAGGAAAGAGATCCTTGTGTTTCTTCCACTCGTATGTCTCTAATGAAGTACAAAATTGCGGTCGTTCAACTGCCATAATCAAATGAAGCAACAGCCTTGCTAGACGTCAGTATGTAAGAGTTCTGATTGGATTTAGCAAAATTTTATGATTGTTTTATTTTGGAGTTACATAGAAGACAATCAGAGGTTCAAATGGTGCCTAGTGTTCCTCATAGTGGAAATGCAATACGGGTTGAGGACGAGAAATTCTTTGAGATTGGATGCTCTTGTAGGGTACTATTCCGTTCCAGATGCTTTTCAGAAGCGCACTCTCCTTGCTCGTGCTTGATATGGGAGCTTTGGCTAAGAGATGTCGGGATGAATCAGATAGCTAACTGGACTACAGTAAACACAAAGTCTAGCCTGAAGTGCTATAAAAAGAAGAAGAAGACGCTTGGAGAAGATATAGATAATTGGTTCCCCATTTTCCTCCTATTTCCCACTCTTAACGCAGTATCGGTAAACTGTTTTAAGATTGCAGGTTCTGTTACAATGATAAGATTAACCAGGGTTTTGGCTTTCTAGCCAGAGTTATTATGTTTGATTGGATATTTCTGGTGTATATAGTCTATCATTCAAAATCTAGAATCTTGACTTCTTCTGAACGTGATCAGTCATCTCAATCTGATGACAGTGGAGCTGATGAGCAGCAAAAGCAGTTTGAAATTAACATCAGCCCCAAGCACATGGAATCTTATGTCCTAGCGTGGCATCATCCTTGGTGGAGTAGATGATGCCTCCTCACTGCGAATTTGGACATGCTGTGGGACAAGCTTATCCTTACCCAGATTCGTACTACAGAAGTATTTTTTTTCATATGGTGCTCAACCATGTTGAAGAGCCTGTATGTGTTAATGCTAAGCAATATCATGCTATCCTTAGACGCCAGACACACTCATGCGGGTATGGATAAGATCCAGAAGGTTCTATCCATTTTAGTAGAAAATTTGGCACCACACGAGCATGATGAGGAGTCCAAAATACCGTTCATGATGGCCAGTGATGGTGTTAAGCGGCGTAAAGTTGTTCACCAGGTTTGTTAAGATGGGAGAGAATATTTTTTATCAAGTCAAGATATATGAAGGGCCGAACATTATCGCTATCAATTTTGCTGCTTGATTTAAGTTTAATTGATAAGTCATTTCCAAGTTAAATCCTTGAAGAGCTGTGCAGACGACGGATGTGCTAAATTGTATACTGCTGAGTACACTAGTCTCCGTAAACTATCGAAATTGTACCATATTCTTGATTAACTAATTTTTATCACTAACCTTGGTTTTAAGTATAAGTTAATCAGGTGAATGTCTAGGTACAAAGATGTGGTGATATATGTGGAACTGGAACACTAGATTGTGCCAATGAAAGTAAGTCCTCCATCATGCGAAAACATACCTGGAAGTACGAGTAAGTTAATTTACAATGCATCTCCTAATGCAAAGGTGCTAGGGAAATCACGTTAGGCTTAACAATTATGTGACTGTCTTTAAGAAGTTACTTAAGTTTTGTACACCTTTAAAGTGATGTTTTTGTGCTGAGAATTTCAAAGAAAAGAGATGAGGATCATTTTGTGATGATTAGTTGTTGTACCCATTGCTGCTATGCACTAGCTCAAACCAAGAGGTAAGCCTTAACTAATTTTAAATCATCTAAATGTGGGGGGCTGTTAGGCATAGGAATGCTTAACGTGTTCAAGGCCTTTTGGCCAGTTTGGTTGCAAACATACATATAGAATTTGCTGGATATTGATGCATTTTTTGAACTTTGAATTTTGTTAAAAATTAGGATTATTGCTTGTGTGCGATTCAAGGGATGCTGAGTTTTGTTGAAAAACATATTGCTGGATTTTTCTTTTGTCAAAGAAATCAAGAAATCCCCTTGACTTGTTTAATTCGATGCACCGCAGTGCTGATAGCATACATAATGTTAATTAATTTTATTCTGACCAAGCTTGTCAAGAATTCACTATAGGTGGAGGTGCTGATATCTATGATCTATATTCCTCAACTGTGAGAGTTTGCAGAGATATGAGATTATGGACCATTTCAGGCAGCGGTGATCTAGAGAAAAGAGGTAATCAAAGATTACTTTGGCTTGTTTTTTACAATACAGTAAGTTTCTTTACCGTATGCGTTAATTGGGTGTAACTGTGTAACGATACATAAGTAGTCGTAGTGTTGGTATCCTTGAAGGGTTGATCAAGATGTGAGACAAACTACTAGGTAAGAAAACATGAAGTGTACCTTATACAACCGGATTGTATATATATGTTAGTGAATAATGCATATATTTCGGTATTCCATTGTTATATATTTTACAACCACTAACAAATCTCAGATGTTGAAGATTTGGCAGGAAACTAATGTGTTTTGACGTGGTCTAAAGGATCAGTAAGTAATCAAAAGAAATTTTGAGGAAATAGTTTCTGTCTAACGTGTTTATGTGTTGTAAAACAGATGTGCATATCCGCGTTTACCCTGGGAAATCACCAGGATGCTCTGACTAGAGGTCGAGAGATTGGAATGCATGAGGTACATGTTTGATTACAAATATGTGATATATATTGCACTAACCTTAATTTTGAGGTAGCTATAAAGAATGTACTAGTGAATAGTAATGTGATATTTACGATTTGACTGAAAGACCGAGTTGATTGATATGATCTAAAGGATCTAAGTGAACCAGAAGATATTCTGAAGGAAATGGTCTTTGTCAAACTCGATGCGGTTAATGTGTGTTGTAAATGTGCAGTATAGAAGGCGTATACAAATACACTAGTATCTCAAAAGAGTTACGGGGATGATCTGATCAGAGACTTGCAATACGACTTGCAATACTTGAGGTACATCTTAAATTGTGTATGTAATACATAATGTACTGACCTTAAGAGATGGTGTTGTTTCAGGCTATGTAAAAATCTTAGCCTATGTGGGTATCCTCTTAAGGAGTGTCTGTCTAAGGAAGTCCTTAAAACAGACAAAATGAACTTGTATATTGAAGAAATCAAAGTTCATGTGCTTTAATTCAAGCATAAGAGGAAGACGAATGATTACTAAGATGCTTCTTAGAAGATATTCCTCTGTGACCGAAGCTTGTGGCCATCATTGCAGAAACTCAATTGACTATGTGAGTCTAAAGTAAATGAGCAATGACAAAGTCTAGACATACTCGGAGAAGGCTAATTCGGTAAGGCAACTATACTCTTTAATGAAGTAATTTTAGTTGATTCGTGAAGTCAAAAAGAGGTCTCAGTAGACATGTAAAGTCAAAAGAGAACCTCACAGACTTAGGGAAGTCAACAGAAAAATTAGTGGTCCTTTGACGAAAGGATTTTCTAAAGAGATAGTTCGTAATTATACATCGAGGGGGAATGGGACTTAAGCTCATATAAAATAAACTTGCCATGAAGGATACTCAACCTTTCTGACTGGAGATCCCAAGATCAAGGTTTCGAATGAGACAACTAATTTATGGCGGGTAAAGGTAAACACTATCAGAGAATTATATTCTCTGTCCCTTCCCTATGGTGTAGATGTGATAGTGTGACTGCATGTGAAGGATGACTTTTAATAAGTCTTAATGAGTTCCATAGTTTCAATTTAAGATTGAAGTGGGGTGGAGCAGTTAACACTCTTAATGGAACTCACCTATCTGAATGAGGAAGTGGGTCGCTTCCTATGAGAATATGAGCTGATTCTCTAGAGCATTCTGAGAAACAAGACGTCCAGGGCCAAAATGGACACAACGGCGGAGCTTGGCAGCAACCTTGGAGATATCATGCGTGGTTGTTATCGCGAATTACACCAAATGTTAGACAGTTCAAGACCTTATGGACACTGGCTAATAAGTAGTTCAGGTAACCTCTCACTAAGCAAAGGTTCAAGACCTCATGGACACCTATGCATATTCTTGATATTTCCTGTTTTCCGTGTTTTATCGTATTTTCATTCATGTGGGGGATTGTTGGAAAACCAACAGTTTTATGTGAATAAAAATTAATAATAAAACGGTTTTTCCAAAAACAAAAACACCTACCAAATTTATCTCTTCGTTTTTTACGGGATAAGTTTACTTTATATATTTTGGATTTGGGTTAGGGTTTTATGTGATGTGAACTTTTCATTTCTTGTCGTGCGTGTAGAGAACTTCTTCTTCCTTCTATGTTTGATACGAGGTTTTAAGTGCTAACGATTTTTGAGTTTTCCGCTGCCAAGTTCTAGAAGGACAAGTTTGAATGTGCTATTCAAGTTTGTTAAGATTGTTGTATCTTGGAGGCAGATGTACCCGTAGGGCTATAGCATCATCTTTTTCAGAGTGTATCCGGGAATTCTTGTCTTAAGGACAGTATGTTGAACATGCGCCTCAATCTACCATTACCGTTTTTCTTGTTTCCATGGTGTTTAGCAGGATGTTCAAGACATTAATAGTTGACTAAGGAGAACACACTAAAAACCAGATAAGTGTCTCTTATATTATTTAGTTGTTTGATTAATTTTTAATTATTATTCCCCAACACCTAATCATAAAAAAAATCTCCACCACCACTACCACATCAGCAACACTAACGCAAATCCCACCACCACAAACACCATCATCACCATCACAACTCCATCTTACGAATCTGCGACCCAAACTTTGAATGGAAGATTAACTGAAGTCAAAATACTCACTTCCTTCACCACCATCTATGCTACTCTCTTCTTTTACCACCACCTCTGGTTACGACACCATCACTACCACCCCCAAATCATAACCACATTCAAAATTCTACCCTATTCAATTCACCACCACCACTAACTTTTATAACACCACTAACAATAACATAACCAGCACCACCAACTTTATTTGGATTTGATATCGAAATTGAAAATTTTAAAATTCTTACGTCTCTCCAATTCTGAATTTCGATTTCAAACCCAATTGTTGGAATTGAAATTTTCTGAACTCTAATTGAATTACAAAAAAAAAAAAAAAAAAAAAACAACTTCATCTTGACTGTACATCTCTTAACATCCCAACATTCGCCATCTTAAAAATCAATACTACCATTACCAGCAAAAATTAGTCTAATTTGACAAAGAAGAACATAGAAACAAGATGATTCCAACTTGCAATGACCTCACTGGATACAAGGATTCATATATTTCGAGATATAAAAGAGAGACAGAGAGTTGCTGGAAAACAAGATACATATGAAAAGAAGAAGTTAGCTTAAGTTTTCGACTGCCGATTAGTTTTGGGATAAAAGTAATGTGAATAAAATGCCTATGATAACCTTGGTTTTACACTTGGCTTTCATGCGCATAACATATAGAAGACAGTTGTTTGGTTAAGGTATAATGTAATAGTACATATTTGCTGAGAGATTTCTTGGATCATTGATCACACATAACATAACATTTTATGTCTCAGGCTTTATCCTAAATCCTCTCTCTTGTGTGAATAACCGTATTTTCCAAATAATTCTAACTTATGTTCTTCATGTTCTTCATGTTCTCCATCTTCTCCATCTTTGAACCTAAATTTGCTCGGATTTATATGAGATATCAGATATTCCGATTATATTTGGGCTTGTGTAATTAGTGTTTTATGTTTTCAATAAAAAAATCACATTATTTGTGATTTTAGGTTTTAGGGTTTGTTTTATTTTTTAGTTTTACTGTTGATATCTCATGGATGCTATATGTCATGCAGTATTCGCCATTAGTGCGATTTTTTATAGCCTTCGGACATTTCAATTAGAACCCGATGATATATTCAAGTATATATTCGAAGGCAATCAATTTCGGTGTGACGATGATCAAGATTCAATCAAACAAGATTAATGGCTACTGGAATTGGTTATGATAATGATGTTTAGTGCAAAATATTCTTTTTACAAAGGATTTTCTCTTAATGAAGAAGAAGAATTTTCCAAATGGTGGATGCAGAATCAAAACACCATCCCTCGGATTACATCGATTACTTCTATGATCAACAATTATGTACGTTTGTTATTTTACAACTCCTATGTTGTTATAGTATTTTGCTTTTGTACTTCTTTGTTGTATCTATTCGATGTGCTTGAATTAGCGTGTTCATGGCTTCCAATTAATATAATCTAAAGAGGCTCATCCTCTTTTTTCCTTAAAAAAAACATAACATTTTCTGTCACCCCTCCATGACAGATGTTATCTAATTTTGAAGATACTGATAGGTAATTACCAGCGATCAGTGCCATCACCACAAATATATATATATATATATATATATATATATATATATATATATATATATATCCCAGTCAGAATTATAAGTTTTTAAAATAATTACGTACCATTTTGGTGAATATATTCATTTTATTTTTAAAAATGACGAATGAGCCGTAACATCATCACCCTTTCCGCCCCGTGCCATTATGGCACGGGCAATCCACTAGTACAAACATATAATAAGAAATCAAAATAGCATATATAAGCTATCTGATTGATAAGAAAATAACATAAAAAGAACCCTAAAAATTGTTGGAACAACAATTTGTGTTATTGAAACGGTACAAACTAAGGCCTTGTTTGGTATTGCTGCGACTTTTGCAAAAGCACTTTTCTGCTGTGCGTTGTTGTGCTGTGCTGTGAGAAAAAAGCAGTTAGACGTTTGGTAAAATATTAATTAAAGTTAAAGCCGATTAACAAAAGTAACTAAAGTGTGTTTGGTAAAATATCATATTCAACCATTGTTGTTGTAGCAAATGACAAAAACAGACATATATCTGAAAATAATTTTGTTTCAATTTTATTGGGTTTAAAAATAATTAAATTTTTTACTGTTAAATATAAACATATATAATATTAAATTTACTTAACCACTTTTTAATATATATATATATATATAAAATAATTTTCAAACAAAAAATCAAACTAAAATTAAGTAATTATTTAATATTATTTATTTTTTATTTTTATTTTTATTTTATAATAAAAATCAAGCTAAATTTAAATAAAAATAATTTTATATTAGTTTTACATGGAGTTAGTTGGTAGCCTAGCAACAATTTGCGCCCAAACTCCTTTGTTTTTATTTTTATTTGTGACAAACTAAATGAAATAGTATCATAAAATAGTTTGAAAATAAAATATAATAATATTTAAAGAATAAAATATAAGAAATAAAAATTGATTGTATATATATTTAAAGGTAGTATTGTCATTTACAAAATAAAATAGGGACAAAATAGATAAATCAAACATTAAATTTTGATGGGACCAAAACTTATGTTTTTGTAGCTTTTAAAAGCTCCTCCTCCCCATCATTTAAAAATTGTTTGGGAAGTGCTTTCGCTAAAAAGCATTTTGATTTTTTTTTACCAAACACCAACTTCAAAAATTATTAACATATATAGGTTTTGAAAGTGTTTTTGGAAAAATAAAAACATTACCAAACTCAGCCTAAGTAGATTAATCTTGATCTGCCCAAAAGATCTGAAAAATCAGATCAATCTGGACAAATCAAAGAAGAACATGGGAATTTTTTTTTTCCGGTTACCAGAAGAGGGAGAGAAGAGAGAGGAGGAAAGAGAGAAGAGGGAGGAGCACACCAGATTCTTAATGCGCCCAGAACTATTTGACCATAACTTACTGATTCTTTTTTTACTAATAATGTCCAACTGATAAAGGTTAATTTAGTCATGTTAAAAATTAAAAAATCTATATACAATCAAAAGCTATTAATCTTAACCGTACATTTTATATTTTGGGCTAGCCATGTATACTATCTTATTGACGGGTGTGTAAAAGAGAAAACTTGGGCTCCTCATAAACTTCCACCTTATGTTTTTGTGATGATAAATTTTTAAGTACTTTATGATTATGGGCAACTACTGAAAAAGCTGTCACATATTTCTAATACCCGTTCCATCCCGGTTCATAAAAACAATAGGGCAGATACGATTTTATCTTTTGAAATTTCTTTTGAAAAAAAAGAGGCGTTGACTGGGATTGGCGTACCCGCTTCAATTTCCATCACCAACATATTGATACCAGTAATCTAAGTTCGAAACTCTTCAACACCAAATTTTTTACCGATAAAAACAATACATATAATGAGGAAAGTAATATGATAATCAAGGTAAGATCGATGATCACCTAGCTACTAGTCTACTGGCAAAAGAAAACTAAAAAAGCTTAGGTAATAATGACATCAAACTATAACCATCGTAGCCACTCTTCTTAGTTTCGGATTCACCAAAAGTACTAACGTATTAAAAAAAAGTACTAATGTAACTAACCCTAGCTTGCTCATGTTTACACAAATCCTATATAAGTGAATCATTAATATAATAAAAAAAGAAGGCTGCATATGATTAGTACGAGATTAAGAATCTAAGATTAATAATCAATATACACAACAAGAGATTTAGAGTTATAGATCAGAAAATACCTTATCGGCAAAATTTAATGAACAATAAAAATGCTGAATGAAAATTATACGGTCTTTTATTGAACAATAAAGAGGGAGATAAGTGATTAGAAACAAAAAGATATTCCCTCGGTACCACATATATAGGTGGAGGGACACATTCTCTTAGATTAAGAAAATTACCTTGAATTCATCATTTTTCATATTTTTCTTCTTTTACCCTTTGTCTTATTACTAACACAATTTTCTATGTACAATAAATAAGGGTATTTGTGAAAAAATTCATCTTGAAAATAGGATTCCGCCTATCTATTGGTACAAAGAAAAATCAAAATTTCGCCTATATAATAGATACGGAGGGGTAATTGTATATATAATTTGAGGCCGAAATACTGACTCCAGAATGAAAGTTAGACCAAAAGCTGGAATTCTAGAGCTCTTAGAGCAACTGCAGTGGTGCGAGTATAACCAAAGACCAAAGAGGAAAAAAAGGACCAAATTTTGGATTTAGTCTGGTGTGTGACGCTACGGTGAAAAAACTAAATTTGGTCAGACGTACATTATATGTTCGCCTGGTGTGGGGCATGGACTATACCAACGCCTGGTGTGGGACGGGGACTATACGTTCGCCCGGTGCATAAAATTTCAAAAAAAAAAAATTTTTTTTTGTAAAGAGTGGGGCGGAGGTATTAAGCCCGCCCCATGCATTTGAAATTTGTAAAGAGTGGGGCGGAGGTATAAACCACGCCCCACACAAAAGAAAAAAAAAACAACAGGCGTGCATTATACGTTCGCCTGGTGTGGGGCGTGGACTATACGTCCGCCTGGGATGGGACGTGGACTATACGTCCGCCTGGTGATGGGGCGTGGACTATATAAACGCTCGACTATATTTGGGTTTGGTCTTGGTCGCCGACCAAATTTGGTATGGGTTTTAGTCTTTGATCAAATTTTGATCGATGGTCCGTCCCACTACGCCTATCCACTGGACCAAATATTTGGGTTTAGTCGTCCATTGTGGACGCTCTTAGAGCGTCCACAATGGTACGATCATAACCAAATATCAAAGACCAAAACAAACGATCAAATTTGAGAGTAGTCTGGAGTGTGACGTTAAGGCAGTGGAGTATATTTAGTCGAGCGGATGTATAATCTACGCTTGCATGTGGAGCGTTCGTATAATCTTCGTACCGAAGAGGCGTAGATATAGTTTACGCTGGTTGTGGGGCGTTGGTAAAGAATACGCTCGTTGTGGGGCGTACATATAGTTAACGCTCGGAGAAGGGACGTAGGTATAATCTACGCCTGGAGTGGCGGCGGGTAAATCAACGCCTCATTCAGGCGTACGTATAATCAACGCCTCTCTCAGGCGTACGTATAATCAACGCCTCATCCAGGCGGACGTATAATCAACGCCTTATTCAGGCGTACGTATAATCAACACCTCTCTCATGCGTACGTATAATCAACGCCTCATTCAGGCGGACGTATAATCAACGCCTCATTCAGGCGAACGTATAATCAACGCCTCTTGTCAGGCGTACGTATAGTGTTCGACTTGTATTAACACACGTATCGAGCACGTGTGGCATTAAATCCCAGACAAAGAGAAACCACCACGTATAGCCCACGTGTTCACTTGGCCTTTACCCTAATCTTCTCCGTCTTCTTCTTTTCTTTTCTACCTCCTCTTTGTTTCTACCGCCCACAAACACAACACATCAGAGTAACTAGCAGGAAAAGAGAAAAAAAAAACGAGATACTTGATGAATCCCGGTTACAAAAGAGGTATGTTTCTTTTTTCTTAATCTCTTTTGTTTTATCCATATTGTTGTATAATTTATTTAGGGTTTTATTTGTTAAAATTAGTTTATATAAAATTGGGTTTTAACGAACAAATATGAATATGAAATTGATTAAATATAATTGGGTATGTGTGTTTTATGATTTTAGAGATTAATATGTATGTGAAAAAAATCATATTTGCTGCTTATGTAAATTTGGTTAAATTTTTTTTTAAAATAATTATAGAAGATCTAATTTGTGGGTGGAATAGATTTAAAATTTTTGGCTACTGTAAAAATTGGTAGTTATGTAGATTATGTGTGTTATATATGTAGAAGAGATGATTTGTACATATGTGAATATGGTTAAAAATAATTGAATTTGTATTGTTTTTTATTGAATTTTGAGGTGATTAATTTTAGTTGTTTTTTGGTTTATTTTTGATGTTCATGTGAATTAGGCTAAAAGATTTTATGAAATTTTGTCAAATATGTACAACACTTAATTTGTGGGTTATATAGATTACTATGTGTTTTTACAATTCACGTGGTTATGCCAAAAATTGTAGTTATGTACATTTTGTGTGTTACATATGTAGAAGAGCTAATTTATATGTATGGAATTGGTTTTTTAGTGATTTTTATGGAATCTTGAAGTGATTAAATTGGGTTGTGGAATGTTGTAATGATTTTCGAAATGCATCGGTGACGATTTAATTTGTGTTCGTAAAATTATAGAATTTGGAATTGATATAGTTTGTGTTAAGGATTTATAGTATTTGGAATATAAATGGTGTTGGACTAATAAAAATATGAAATAATGAGGGTTGGTCTTTTAATAATGTAATTGCATCTATCTTGTGTGTGCATAGATGTTGAACAAATTCACAGCGCGGTTCAATGGTCGCATGAAGACGAACAAGAAACAAAAATTTGTAGCCGAAGAGGATTATAACTTAATCACTACTGGTAAAATTAAGGAGGTTGATATTCCCCGGTTAGGGAGGTTTCCTATACTGCAAGATGATAAACCGCACGCTACTATGGACATCACATTTATAGGGGAGCACAAATTGAAGTATTAACATCGTGGATCTCTGGCATCGGTAATTCATCACTATCAAACTATTTCACAACACTTTCCTAGAGCTAAATATATTATTGAAAAAGCGGGATGGCAAAATTTACTGAACATACAATGTAGCGAAACCAACCATTCAATGGTTGATTATATTGCTGAGCGGTTTTGGGATACAACAAACACTTTTCACTTCCCTGCGAAGTTGGAAGTACTCTTGTTGTGTTAAGATTGGTTTCTTTTATTCCGAACTATGTCCGCCCTGCGAAGTTGGAAGTACTCTTGTTGTACAGGTTCCATTTTTTGAAGATCCATCATAATGATGCGAAATTCTTCGTCTTCAGCTTGCTTGGCTATTTTTGCCGCATGTTCAGCTTGTTTTGCTGCAAACTCTGCTGCTCTTTGTTCCATATTGAATCTTGATTGTGCTTGGTAATGAGTATTGAAATTTTGTTGTTCTTTAATAATTATTCCCATCAATTCCTCTTGGTGACTGGATCTCTCTCTCCCTGTTTTCTTCAATCTTTTTGCTGCTT
The DNA here is from genome assembly GCF_003573695.1 of Papaver somniferum. Classification (NCBI taxonomy): domain Eukaryota; kingdom Viridiplantae; phylum Streptophyta; class Magnoliopsida; order Ranunculales; family Papaveraceae; genus Papaver; species Papaver somniferum. Next base: position 55,055,468 of record NC_039364.1, on the reverse strand, counting down.
TTTTCCCGATCTTACGGAGATATGTGTTCTCTATGTCTCCCCCATCTGTGTCGTTACAAGTCTCTCCTTGGGTTGTTGTTTGCGGTCCTTCCTCATCTTTCTCGTTATTCTCATAAGTGTCCAAATCGTGAGTCGTATCGAATACAAAAGTCGATCGCCGATTATATTTTATATTTTCTAACATAATTGGATATCACTCTTCGTACTTAAATTTTTTCCCATCGTTGCATTCCTTGAACCGCTTGTTCACTTCTTCAAGCTGTTAATGTTTTTAAAAACACTTAAGTACATGGGCGCTTGTTAAATATTAGAAAATAATTGTTCAAAAAATCAAGAATGCTTACCTTCTTTTCAGGACCCCATCCAGTATGATATTCACCTTCCACTTCTGCCTCTTTTGCCGAAAATAACGCCACATCTTTACTTATTCCCTGATATCGTTTTTGCCAGGAACTCCAAGACCGCTCTGGATTATTAGATAAATGAAGTTCAATATCATCCTTGATACGAGTCCACAGCGTCGCCTCTGATTGATCAGTGATGAGTGCTAAAAAGTGCATATTTCTATATATTTTTCTTGGCATTTAACTCATCTTTTGTGCATTAATTCTACATTTTATCCCATATTATGTATTTTCTTTGTTTTCAAGAATAAATATTTTTATTAATTAATTTTGCATTTTTAGGTAATAAATAAAGTTTGGATGAATAGCGGAGCGGAAAAGAGCAGAAAAGCGGTGAAAAGCCGGGAGGAATTACACAAGGAAGCCGCGAAGAATGTTGTGCACAAGACCAAAAGGCTAGAAGTGGGCTTGAAGAAGAAGAATTGTTCTTAAAGAAGATATGTGCTTGGCATACCCAAGGCCCAAAACCCTCACCCAAATCCATTTCATATATCCATACCCGTTTCCCTTTCTAGCCGTCATATTGGATCATCTCAGCATCTTACGGTCGCAGCATCGCCAGTCATCAAAGTCTGAAGCTCCTGTCTAACACTACAGCACCTAACTCCATCTTGAGCCGTCAGCTTCGTTGTACTTCAGCATCCAACGGTCGCTCCTCGCTCCCTTCCATCTCGCCGTTAGATCGATCTATCATTTCCGCATCACACGGCTCAGCTTCGCGAAACATCAAGATTTGATGAGCCCGCTCAACACCCAAACAACCAAATACCTATACCCGCAAAACAAACACACCCTTCTTCCCAAAACCATCGACTCCATCTTCTCCATTCCTCTACAGCGACCATCACCACCACCATGTCCGCCACCAACTCCGCTCAACCACCTCCATCACTGTACCCCATCAATCAGCCACCCCCGCCATCACTAAAGGACACCACCATGATACCCTCTAGCTCCTTCTCTCTCAACCCTTTTATCTTTTCAAAAACAGTGAACCTAGAAACTAGGTTTGAGAGAAACAGAGTTAGTGAAATCAAACCACCAATTACGGAAGAGGAGAAGCAATAGAAGAATGGGTCGAGACCATTGATTGATTTCAGAGATTAGGTAAAGGTCAATTTTATATTTTTTAGTAAACCCTAATTTTACTGTTTGGGGATTTTTTGGGGAAAAAGCTTGCATGTATAAATTGAAGACATGGGTGTTGATTTTGGGCATGCCCGGAGTAGCCGGTGCACCAAGTTGTAGTAGTTTATTTTCAGTATTGTGTTCATCATGTTATAATTTAATAACTAGGGTTTTGATGAAACCCATAATCATATGTTAAGATAATTCATGTTCATGTTGTTGTTCTTGTTGTGCTTCATTGCTTTAGGAATGATAGTTAGCTAATGGATCAAATTAGCCTGTGATCAATTATACTGTAAGAAGACAGTTGATACTAGGGGTGAGTTAGTGAAGTTGGTTGATAAGTCATCCATTTGAGACCTCTCTGGAGGAAGAAATGTGCTTAATTGATAAAGGAATGACAGTTAGCTAATTGAACCAAATGAGCCTGTGATAGGTTGTGTTGTAAGAAGACAGCTTATACTAGGGGTGAGTTAGGGAGACTAACTGAGAGATCATTCATTGTAGTTTTATCTGGAAAAGAACAAGAACATAATTTGAATAGGCATTGCCTTAGCTTAGGATTATTGGGTGGATTCAAATGCCCTAGTGCTTTTAGTCACTGTCACTAGAAAGATTTAGAAAACAACACCAGCTCCCTCCTTGTCCCTGTGGACTTCCCCTGCTTATTCATTATCTACTATCTGACCCTGTATACTTGCAGGTGTAAATATAACCATAGTTTTAGGTCTCATTCCTTGAGCTACCAAGTTTTAGGTCTCAAAAAAGAAAATTTGCTCCTTATTTCAAAAACCAAAATTTTTCTCCCTCTTTAAAAACCAAAATTTTCTTTTCAAACCAAATTTTCAAAACCCATTAAAACCAATTTTTTTGAAAAAATGGGCGAGTGTGTGAATAAACTCCGTAGTCTCCATGAATACATGTACCCTAACATAATAAGTCAGTTATCATGTATCGTCTTACCCCAGACTGATGGCCCATTTGAACTAAACGCAAGCATGATACAAATACTTCCTATATTTCGAGGGTTCGATTCTGAGAATCCCTATAACCATGTAAGAGAGTTTGAACAAATTGTCCGGGCTTTACAACCTGACCATATATCCGAAGACTCTTTGAAATTGCGCTTGTTTACATTTTCTTTAAAGGAAAGGGCTAAAACATGGTTTTACAATCTGAGACCGTAGTCAATCACCACTTGGGACCAACTCACAAATCAATTTGTCGGAAAGTTCTTTCCACATCATAGGACCATCTCTATTCGTCGAAGTATTAATTGTTTTGTCCAGTTAGATGGAGAAACACTTTTTCATTATTTTGAACGATTTAATGATTTGTTGTTTGAGTGTCCTCATCATGGCCTCGAGAAGTGGAGACTGGTCGCCATTCTTTATGAGGGACTAGATTTTAAGTCTCGAGCCTTGGTTGAATCTATGTGTAATGGTGAATTCATTGATAAAACTGTGGACGATGCATGGTTATTTCTAGCTGAAGTTGCAGAGAAAACCCATCAGTGGGAAACCTATAGGGAAACTAGGACCATGCCACATGATATGGGTAATCACCATGAGTCAGATGTTGATTTTCCCAATGAGCTTAATTCTGGATATAGTGTTTCATACCCTATTGCTGAAAATGTCAATCCATATTCACCTATTTTAGAGGCAGATGTATGGACGAAAAACACTAATGGTTTTGACAAAGTAGGATTTTCATGTATTTGTGATGATGATGATTATGATGATGTTATATTAGAAGAACATGTCTACGCTGAAAATGTTATGGAACCTTTGGGTTCAAATACATTAGGCTTTTCTGCCCCGACCTTCATGAATGATGTTTCTTCTAGTATCCCATATACATGTGATGAGGCTACTGATTTAGATATTGTGCAGTTATCCTGTGAAGAGCATGACTTAGGTAATGTTGAATCTTCTGTTGACACTAATGATCCTATGCATGAAAATATAGTTGATGTGTCTGATTCCATACCTAAGCCACAATATATTGCTTCTTTTGATGTTAATTTGGATATTTCGGATAACCATGATTCTGAATTTGGACTTGTGAAATTGTGTTGTGATGATGAGCATGCTACACAACTTGATTATGATTTAGAAAATGCTGATGTGACTGATAATATTGGTACTTTTGATCTCATGCATGTGAGAAACTTAGATGTCACCTTCTTGCCTAAGTCACAGATTGAGATTATTCCACCCAACCTAGATTTGGTTTGTAACAAAAATTTTAAACCAACTTTTCTGAAGATTCCCAACCTAGGATTGGAACTGTGTGCCTCTCAAGTCCTCTTGGACTATTTTGCATCTAAATACAATACTTTTAAGGAGCCACAATTGGAATATGCATGTTTTCCCGTCCCTACCAAAGTTCATTTCGAATTAGACCTTGTGCATGATGAACCCCCAAAACTGCGAGATTTTGTATCCAAAATTTTATCTGTTGAAAAATCCAGGTTTGGGGGTAGCTCATTTTGTTTCACAGCTTCACTTGCATGTCTATCATATTATTATTGTGTGAAGCTGTTGAAATCTCTACACTTTGTCTTTTGGGTTGATCCTCAACTCTTTAGATTATTAGTGTATGGTGAATTTTTTTTTGTATATAATCCAGTAGATAAAATTTCTTAAAATCTTTTGTTCCTTTTGTATATATTTTTCTAATCCAATATGATCTCGGCGGACATATGTTGGATTCTTGCCTTGAATAACGGAGTTCTAATATTGTTTTCGCCAAAATCGGGTATTCTCTTTCCTTTTTCTCTACTCAGCATAATCCTCTCCATATGTTGTATTATAATTCTTTACATTTTTTGAAACATTGAGGACAATGTTTAGTTTAGGTTTGGGGGTATAGAGTAGATACCATGTTAATATGCCATAATTGAAAACAAGAACTCCTTCTTTTTGAAAAAAATTAAAAAATTTAAAAAAAAAATAAAGAAAGAAAAAGAAAAATCATAAAAATGGAGCTCATTTACCTTGAAATGTTGACTCTTGTGCATGTATGTAAACATAAGGATTCTTAGTCTAGATATTTAGGCACCCTGATTCTAGCACAATTCACATAGTGATAAGAAACTTGCACGCGCACGATCTACCAATACATGTATAGCCTCGATCTTCAAGGTGTTTGATAGGAAGTTAGATTGCCAATCACTTTAGAATACTGAATGAGACTTGACTAGCTTGTTCTTTGGTTGGCTGAGATAGAAGTTGGAGGATACGTTAAGAAAAGCAACCATAGAATTTGACCGGATGCATTCGATAAGGGCCACCTCTTGCTAAGAGTCATGTAATTATGTTTTTCTTTTTGTTCATGTATCAAAAGTGTCACTTTGTTGTAAAGATCAAAGTTATTCTTCAAAAAAAAAAAAAAAAATCAGAAAAAAAAAAATAAAAAAAAAATCAAGTATTTATTCCATGTTTTGTCATGTTAAAGATAATAGTTCTCTCTTGTTCCAAAAATAAAAGAGAGTAATCAATGTAAATAAGAGTCATGTAAAGAGTCATCTTTTTGTTGTAAATAGTCTTGTAATAAGCAAGGAGGGTGCAGCCATCGATGTATAACGCGGGTAAACTGAAATATCACCAACTCATTGGGTGAACATTCACAATTCTCGTAAAGCCGGACAGCTAGCTTGGCTTAGAATTCAGTTCTTAGCCTAAAAACTATCTCTTGGTGATTAGTAGTCATAACTTCAGGTCATTCTAGAAACATGTGTAGATACACTTTACACTCTTATCACGTGTCTTTAGTTGTTATCAGTGCTAGGATTGTGCCTTTGATAGCTAGATTGACATCTCCATTTTGCTGTGAGCTTCTACTGTCTTGCACATGTCACATTTGATGGAATCTGAGCTTATATTTTGTCCTAGAACTTTGTAGGTACGTTCTAAGCAAACCTTCACGAGACTTCACTCGTCCACTAGGGACACTTAGTGGTTTAAAAGGCTTAGTGCATATGCTAAATGCGTTCGAGAGACCAGCGACAGTGGTATAGGTAGGATTTCCTTAGTTTTGTTTTACTTGAGGACAAGTAAAATTCAGGTTTGGGGGTATTTGATGAGTGCTAAAAAGTGCATATTTCTATATATTTTTCTTGGCATTTAACTCATCTTTTGTGCATTAATTCTACATTTTATCCCATATTCTGTATTTTCTTTGTTTTCAAGAATAAATATTTTTATTAATTAATTTTGCATTTTTAGGTAAAAATAAAGTTTGGATGAATAGCGGAGCGGAAAAGAGCAGAAAAGCGGTGAAAAGCCGGGAGGAATTACACAAGGAAGCCGCGAAGAATGTTGTGCACAAGACCAAAAGGCTAGAAGTGGGCTTGAAGAGGAAGAATTGTTCTTAAAGAAGATATGTGCTTGGCATACCCAAGGCCCAAAACCCTCACCCAAATCCATTTCATATATCCATACCCGTTTCCCTTTCTAGCCGTCAGATTGGATCATATCAGCATCTTACGGTCGCAGCATCGCCAGTCATCAAAGTCTGAAGCTCCTGTCTAACACTACAGCACCTAACTCCATCTTGAGCCGTCAGCTTCGTTGTACTTCAGCATCCAACGGTCGCTCCTCGCTCACTTCCATCTCGCCGTTAGATCGATCTATCATTTCCGCATCACACGGCTCAGCTTCGCGAAACATCAAGATTTGATGAGCCCGCTCAACACCCAAACAACCAAATACCTATACCCGCAAAACAAACACACCCTTCTTCCCAAAACCATCGACTCCATCTTCTCCATTCCTCTACAGCGACCATCACCACCACCATGTCCGCCACCAACTCCGCTCAACCACCTCCATCACTGTACCCCATCAATCAGCCACCCCCGCCATCACTAAAGGACACCACCATGATACCCTCTAGCTCCTTCTCTCTCAACCCTTTTATCTTTTCAAAAACAGTGAACCTAGAAACTAGGTTTGAGAGAAACAGAGTTAGTGAAATCAAACCACCAATTACGGAAGAGGAGAAGCAATAGAAGAATGGGTCGAGACCATTGATTGATTTCAGAGATTAGGTAAAGGTCAATTTTAGATTTTTTAGTAAACCCTAATTTTACTGTTGGGGATTTTTTGGGGAAAAAGCTTGCATGTATAAATTGAAGACATGGGTGTTGATTTTGGGCATGCCCGGAGTAGCCGGTGCACCAAGTTGTAGTAGTTTATTTTCAGTATTGTGTTCATCATGTTATAATTTAATAACTAGGGTTTTGATGAAACCCATAATCATATGTTAAGATAATTCATGTTCATGTTGTTGTTCTTGTTGTGCTTCATTGCTTTAGGAATGATAGTTAGCTAATGGATCAAATTAGCCGGTGATCAATTGTACTGTAAGAAGACAGTTGATACTAGGGGTGAGTTAGTGAAGTTGGTTGATAAGTCATCCATTTGAGACCTCTCTGGAGGAAGAAATGTGCTTAATTGATAAAGGAATGACAGTTAGCTAATTGAACCAAATGAGCCTGTGATAGGTTGTGTTGTAAGAAGACAGCTTATACTAGGGGTGAGTTAGGGAGACTAACTGAGAGATCATTCATTGTAGTTTTATCTGGAAAAGAACAAGAACATAATTTGAATAGGCATTGCCTTAGCTTAGGATTATTGGGTGGATTCAAATGCCCTAGTGCTTTTAGTCACTGTCACTAGAAAGATTTAGAAAACAACACCAGCTCCCTCCTTGTCCCTGTGGACTTCCCCTGCTTATTCATTATCTACTATCTGACCCTGTATACTTGCAGGTGTAAATATAACCATAGTTTTAGGTCTCATTCCTTGAGCTACCAATCAGCTCCAACACTAGGATCTTGAGATATAGATAAATGAATTTTACACATTGTTACATCTTCAATTGTCGTAAAATTTGGACCTCGTGCTGTTCTTGGTGCCATTGTAAGCGAAATGCAGAAAAATTTCCAAATGATTTGAAAGCAGAAATAATATTTCTTCTTATTGGTGTGATAGATAGTTTGAAGTATTAGTTGTGGGAAAATGTTACAGCCTTTCATGTGTATATATAGGTGTTTCCTCAGTAAATTTCCAACGTTCTAAAATGTCTTCCAAACTTTCCAACGTTCCAAATTACCCAACGTTCGATTTTTTCAACGTTCGAATTACCAACGGTATAAAAAAATTTCAAAAACAAATTTGTCTAATAACGTTTTAAAATTTTCTGAAGCTTTAAATGGGGCGGAGCTATTAAGTCCGCTCAACAACAGGCATTAACTATACATACGCCGGGCTGGGGCGTTGATATAATCTTCATCTCATTGGGGCGTAAAGTTTATGAACGCCTGGCGTGGGGCGTAAACTTTACCAACGTCCCATCGGGCGAACATTTCAGCAACGCCTCATTCAGGCGTAAATTATATACACGCCTCTTTGTGGGGCGGTGTCTTTACGTACGTTTCACAACAGGCGTAGTTTATATACACGCACGATGACAAACGGTGATTATACATCCGCTCCACTATATATAGTTTTGGTCTTGGTCCCAGACCAAATATGGTCCGGAATTTGGTTATGGTACAACTTTTAATCTTTACTCCGTCCCGCTGCGTCTCGTCCCTGGACCATAATTATAGGTTTGGTCGTCCACTGCAGTTGCTCTTAGCCCCCTACCAATGGGAATTGAGGATTTTGAAATATTTTGGGTGTTTTTTTAGTCGCGCACGAAAGGGTGAGAAAACTTGCACACAACAGTATTGACGGACTTCGGTGTTTTTTTAGTCGCACACGAAAGGGTGAGAAAACTTGCACACAACAGTATTGACGGACTTCGAACCCTTCCTTTCAAACCCTAACTTCTGAGTTTCTCTTCCACTGCAACCTCTATATCCTCATGTTTTTAATGCCGCAGGTGATAATACAGGATGGAGAATCAAAAGTGCATGATAGAGGTTCCAGTTTTCCTACCTCGCTGTTTTGAATGATTTTTGTTAGTTTTGTTTGATTTCCAAAGTAATCTTCGGAACCTTTAGATCATGCCTTATAAACTGAACCGTGAAATATATTCATGACTAGAAACTGGGGTTGCTCATTTAATCAGGTGATATTTTTTAAATAATACCACCTATATTATCTGCGTGAGATAGACCTTTCTCTTTATTTCTCTTTATATAATTCTGAAGCTTGAAACTGGAATCATGAAAAAATACCGGCTATTGTTATCATTTTAATGATTTTATATTCTGATTTACCGTTGTTGATTTTTGATTCGTCTCACTGTGTTTTACTTTTGCAGGTGAGTGTCATTCTATGAACCAAATGAGAAGAAGGGTTTGTTCCTTATCTATGTCCTGTTACTTTGCTATCGAATTAGATTTGCTAATTCAATGGAATTTTGGGCTCTTGGGATGTTTTTGATTATTGATTTTTTTTGGATGTGAAGATGTCATTGTGTCTTAAACTTTCTGGCAAGGATTATGCTCTAAATCAAGGTCTTAGAAAGGTGGTTGTGAAAGAGGTACATCAGTGAATATTTATCCAGGGACATATATGGTTTACATATTAAAACTATGGGAATGTAATATGCATGCATTATTCCTTGGGAACTTGATTCTAGCGAAAATGAAATGGAATTCAAACAGATCCAAATTATGGTCAAGGAGGTAGGCAGGGAGAGCAAAAACAATTTCAAGGTCTTACATAAGCTTACAAATAAAATATATAAACATTATGTAAATATTCATTGCTCACACAATTTCCTAGAATCAGAAAATGATGAACATGGAACAAGGTAGATACAATACAACAACAATCATGAAAGCGTTATCATGGTTTTACACAACTTACAAATTAAAATTATCAGATTATATGGATTGTTGCTTGCTCAAATAGTTTCCATCAAACGGAAAAGGATGGATATTCTAACTGGGGACAACGAGGTGGGTGAGGCAGAGACAATGACAATCATGGTAAGCGTTATTTAAGTCCAACAAATTTAAACTGTACAATGCTATGTATATTTACTTATTTGCATAATTGCATTCCTATCTTGAACCGGAAAATGACGGGTATTCTAAAGAGGCAAGGAGGTGAGCACAATAGCAATCCTGATAAACCTTTCAAAAAGTGATTATTTATAGGTAGACTGCATGTTTCATAAAAAATATTGTTTGCTATTTATATTACTTCTTCATTTGTATTTCCATATTGCTAAAACTTAAGAATTTTATTATTGTTACTAATCTTAAGAAAATGATTTCAAGGAGTAGTGCAGGCAATAGAGCTGAAAATGAAGCCACGGAAGCAAAGCGAGAAAGAGCGAGAATCATGAGTTCATACACATTCTTTCCACAATGTGGGGATATTTGTTAAATGAAACAAATACTATTTGGATAAATATGTCTATGAAGTTTTTGTTTGCTTTTATTAATTCTGATGCCAAAGAATTTTCATTATCGTAACGCAGATGTTGTAAGAAGAACTTCCTCTGCCTAGAACTTAAAGATTTAGATAATTCGTCTTTAAGATTTCTTTGGGTTGCAAATTTAAACAATTTCTTTTGTGTCATTTTTCAGTGGCTTTGATAAGGTCACTCAATCACATTTATGAGAGTAATAGATTGGAGCTACAATCTATCACCACTGTTGTATTTCTATTGTTTCTCAAAGCAAGCATTTTTATATTATTTAGAGTTAATTTCGGCTGCATTCCGTTGTAGGGAACTCCACAGGCATTTCCTCCTCCATATGAAGTTTTTATTGTCCGCACTTGATGGATAGGAAGATTGTATTCCAGTCTCAGGTAACCCTTGGAGTTTATTTTATTTTTTTCGGCTCAGCAGCCACAACATGCTCAGAGCAAGGATGTGAGATGCAGTAACATATATATTTAGACATTTAGGTGGGTTGAAAAGAATTTTTTATTTTCAATTCTCTGTGATATTAGATTGTGTTGATATGTTTGATTTTGACTTATGGTACTTTAGATTTGCTATGTGCATTAGGTTTAGGTTTGAAGTGCAGCCAACAATTAAATGTAGACAATGTTTGTCTGCACCCTGAAGCAGTAATAGCCTACGCACGGATACACAAAAAGTGATAAGCAAGTTATGTGTAAGGAGGACAGTATATATGTTGCTCGCCTGAATAGATTTTGAACGCCGCTTTCAGCTGTAAACTACGGATATGGCTAGGATGTATTAAGCCGAAGAGATCAGGCCAGGGCAACTATACTATTTGTGAAAGAGTGAAAAAATGCTGATCAGATATTGGTGAATAATAACTAATATGTTCTTTCCTTCACCATGCTCAGGTGGAGCCATTGGACAAGATTTTCAAGCTATGTGAATACCAGTCAGAGCCTATATAAACGATGCATAGTCCAGAGACTCAAAACTTTAGAAACTTGATCACCGGCATCATTGCAATTGATGGAAACACTTCTGCAATAATTTTGAGTGTCAAACCGGAACTGCTTCATTGAGGAGTGAGGTAACCAAATAATAAAAAGAATTCAACTGTCGATTCGAGTAAATTAAGTTTCAATTTATGTTTTCTTCTCAACAAATCTAGTATTTAATTTTGTTTCTCAAATAACGACGTCACCTAATCAATTTTTACTCCACTCACATTCATACCATGTCTTGCATAAACCTTCCACCGTAGTTGATTCAAGTGCGAGTGAAGTGGCCATGCCATTAGTCAAACCAAGAAGAGGTCTTTGATCTACATTCAAGAGGGATGCTTAGAGCATGAGTTAGTGGACAAAGAAGACCACAATGATGTACCATTCAAAACTAAACAAGTGAACATCCATAGGCTTCTTTGGGATGGCATAGTTTAAAACTTATTAGATGGAATGTTGTGCCAGTTAAGAGATGGAAATATCTGGTTCAATTTTGTATTGAAAACATATTTGGTGTGATATCTAAACTTGGATATTGGGAGGATTGAGAGATCATAATGTAGCAGGTCATAGTGTGTACGCTTCTAATTCGTGCGAATTAAACAAGATATTGGTAAAGTATTGGCTATTCACGCGTTTATTTTGAATAATGTTAGGGCCTGGAAGAGTATTCGACCTGGAAGAATTTTGTGAGCAAGGTTTACGTGGTAAGTTTTGCATCAGAAGAAGTGGGTAATATAACAAAAAGATCCAGTCACTAAAAAATATCTATCTTTTGTTCTATGTAGAAGGAAGTTCTCGGTAAAAGGTAAACCAATTCATTGAAAGTGGTCGACTAAAGAGTGAACTATTATTTCTTTATAGATAACATCGAGTGCATTCGAACCAAGCTAACCAAAGATGTAACAACCCGCCACATAATTCAAACCCGTGCAACGCACGGGAACACAACTAGTCATCATAATTTTAATACTAATAAAATCAAATCTATTAATGAAGGAGAGAGATAATTTGATTTTGTTTTCAAAAATCCAAGATAAGTAACTAGGGTTAAACATAAGCCAATATAAGAATAGGAACAATAAAAAGGGAGATAAGTGATTAGAAACAAAAAGATAATCAACATAAGCCAATAATATGGGGAGGAATGTGCACCCTGGTTTAGAGGGGTGCACAAAGTCGCACTCTACTTTATCTTAGCGATATGATTAAAAGTCCCAAAACTCTAGATAGGAATCTGAAAGAGACGGGGGACCTTGAATCCTATCCCCGCTTCATTAACTCCGGGTATTACCATACCCAACCTCGTACCCATTTATACACGCAAAACCCGGGCCGCCCCAAACAGGGCAGTACCCGCGGAGCAAAATTGTCATCAGGGAGAAGAAGCGAATGGAAGGAAAAACCTTTCTCACTGTTTAATGACACAGATATATTTTTGTGAGGAGAATATTCACGCCACGCAAGACTGGGTGCATTTGATGCAGGATTTTGGTATCCACAAACAGTTTTCGTGATCCACATCCGAAATTAATAAAGATAAATATTTTCAAATTGATTTTGGCAATGGTTTTAAACCATCCGATCATCAAGTGTTCTAATGGTTCTCATGCTCCCGGTTTAAACCCTAAAATTACCTATAAATTTAGGATAACTGAAGGAAGAATTTAGAAAGTAGTCCAAGGACCACTGTTCTATGCTATAAAAAAAAAAAAAGACACTACAAAAATGAGAAGTAACTCATCAGAAATTTACCCTGGGCTCTCTATGGATGTCTCTACCTCAGTAAAACCAACTTTCAATAAAGACACAACAGAAATGAGAAGAAACTATGAAGGTGGAAATCATCAGAAATGTACCCCGGGCTCACTGATGGATGTCACTACCTCAGCAAAACCAACTTTCAAAATTTTTAAGACAAAAGGAAGGATACAATAAAAGGATCAAATTTCAGATTTTTCCTCGCAGTGTTATAATATCACATCATTCCTTATTCTGATCAGACTTCCTCATATACTAGAATCAGTTAACTAAAATAAGCATTTGCAGCTTATATCAAAGCTGAATTCAGTTTACTTGACGATCAATTTAGATATATATAGAGAGATAATATCAATATATTTTACAAACATAACCAGCTAAGTGTTGATTAAATGACGTGTTTGAAGTTTGGACCCTCTTTAGATTAAAATGAGACAGAAATGCAAGAAACACAAATCTGCAACGCAATGATCTTGTTGGAATTTCTATATCACTTTTCGACGGGTATAAAATGATAAAATACCGTTTCAAGTTGCGACTTAAAGTTTAGCTGCTAGTGCATCTAGCTCTTCTAGCACACTCCACAGTTTTGGGTCCTCATAATTCTCAATAACCAAGGATGCACCAGCTTCCCGAAGTAAATGTTCAGGATTCCCAGTAGTCAAAGCCACCACTGGTAATCCAGCTGCAACACCAGCTGTTGTCCCTGATACAGAATCCTGACAATGTGAAAGTGACAAACCATCAGAAAATGTGGAAGGTTCTTTTACTTTTCACAGAAAAACAGTTTTCGGTTTTACTTCCATATTTTCAACGGTTCTCCAGATCTTTCAACAGAAAACTCCGACCAAAAGCAACATCTTCGGGTTCTTTTGCATCATATATTTAAAACCCTTCAAAGTAAAAAAACTGTAAAAGTGTACGATAAGAACTAGCCACACGAACCTCAAATACAAGAGTATGATCAGGTGAAGCGTTTAGTAGTTTAAGACCCTTTAGGTAAGGATCTGGAAACGGTTTTGCTCGTTCACATTCATCACCAAGCACGACAGCCTGAAAGAACTCGGTTATGCCGAGGCTTGACAATGCAAGCTCAGCATTTTCTTTTGGAGCATTTGTTACTGCAGCCCGCTTAAGTCCTCGATCCTCGACCCATTTACGCAACTTGTATAGTCCCTTAACTGGTGATAGTTTTTCAGCAGCTAACCTGCGATATAAAATAATTTGTAAGAACAATTAGCATTACTGGAGATGAAGAAAATTACAAAGGATTAAACAGATGAATCCTTTTGAGATTACCTGCGGAAGTAGGCTTCCTTTTCAACCAAGAATTTGAGGCTTTTCTCCGGTTCCCAATCAGGGAAGAGTACTACACCGATATCATCATTATGCTTCCCAGCAATCTTTTGAATGAAGAATTCTTCATCGATAGGGACCCCACCATTGAAACCCACCTGTGAAACACCTGTAATCTTAGTCTTATGAGGTAATACACAGGAATTGTTACTAGTTGTCATGCAAAAATCTGTACCTCTTGAAGCATATCCTGGAATGCAAGGAAATGGAGTGGATCTGAATCACATAGTGTCCCATCGATGTCAAATAGTATTGCTTCAAGTGGTGCGAGACTAGAAATAGAACGTCTGTTGAAGGTCCATTCAACGAAATTAACAATGCAACATAGAGATATGGACACTGTTAAGTTACATCACATGCTTTTGTGGAAGTATAAAATGAATCTCAGATTGCGTGGTGTTAAAAAAACAATCTCAGACATGGGGATTATATAATATACACACTAGTAAATTCAGCAACTCGAAATTTCACGGAACGGAATGAAGATTGAAGATCATACATACCAATATAGGTCCTCACATTTTGTATAAATACACAAACAGTTGCTGGGCAACGTAAAACCCATCTGTAATCTAGCACCCTAGTTATTTAATCTATTTCCTATATTTATCATATCGAGATTGAATTGCTGATGGTCTAAAATCCAAAAACTTAAGAAGCTGTATCACCTATCAGCTAAATTTAGAGCCGAAACACACTCAAAACTTAGCATCTGGTTAAATAAACAATGAGGCAGCAGACCGAACAAAGACAGTCTCGTGCCATCCAACATCCTGCTCTTGCTGGCATTGGGCAAACTAACTTCTGTTGATAAATACTACGAATTCTGATCGAGTGACCAAAACAAACTTCATTTCCATCAGATACCACTAAAACAAAGAGAGTAAGTCACACAGATCTGATCATTCCGCCAATAACCCATGATACAAAATCCAATCAAATTAAACGACTGCATCCGATGAATAAATTATAAAAAATAGTCAAAGGAATTCTTATGCTTTCAGGTTTCATTTAAAGAGAATCCAGGTTAATCTTAATAAAAAAAAAATCATAAAAGAGGAAAAACCTCGGGAAGATACATTAATAAACCAATTATGAAAACCGGAAACAATTACAAGATTTTTCAAGATCATTACAGCAGCATCATATCCATAGCATCTCCACCAATTCTTGACTAACCATCTAAACTTTTCAGATTTAAAAACCTTCTCAGAATTCCATAAGGTATCACAGGGTCTAACCAGTTTTAAAAGAAAACTAGTTTGTTTGACCGCACAAAGCAGTGGTTGGATCAAATCCAACCCTGTAATTTCAAGAACATGTAAAATACACTTTGGCCTCTCATTTGCATTGTTCCTAATAACCTAAACAATTAAACATGCAAAGTACTTCCAATGAAAACCAAAATCTCAATATCATCTTGAAATTTAATTTACAATCAAAGAAAAACAAAGAAGATAGAACCAATACCTTTCTAAAGAATTGGAATTCGCAGACATATTTGAAGAGGTTGGAGTAGACACAAATGTGACCTGCAAATTCCGATTCCTTTTAGTTTTACAATTTGTTTGTAGGAGGGGAAGAGGAGCGTGGTGTTGATGAAGACGATGAGAAACAAGTGAAGGCATCTGCTGGGTTATTTATAGAGAAAGAATACCGAATTTCCAGGGAGAGAGAGAAAAGGAATAGGAGTCGTGGTGGAGGCGGTGATGTCACTTGCACGACTACCGAGTGATTCGTTGTTCTTTCTTTTGTTAGCTACAATTTGGGAGGTTTGAATTGAATTGATTTCCTTTGTAATGCTGTGTTGTACCTGGATTCTGTTTCTCCTGTTTCAACGGATCTTACACGTATGACGTGCGAATAACAAACTATTATGCCAAACTTATTTCACACTAGCCATGTGGAAAATAGTAGTACATATTGTATTGATTGAAAAACAAGAATCTGATTTCTTTCTTACAGACTGAAAACTAGACAGACCTATATTTATACATGTCCTGACTAAGACAAGAAATGTTAGAACAGGACAGGCTGTGGACAGCTCACACTCAGCCAATAAGGATCATTTCTCACACACTCAGACACACGTGAGAACTCTATGAGATTCTCAGTACTATTAGCCTCCCTCAAGCTGGAGGTTGTTACTAGAAATTACCTTCATCTTGTCTCTGAGTGTAGAAAATCTTGGTCCTGCCAGTCCCTTGGTGAGAATGTCTGCAATTTGATTCCAAGTTGAAATGTATGTGACCTCAATGTTTTTGTTCTGAACAAGTTCTCTGACAAAATGATAATCAATGGCCAGATGTTTCATTTTACTATGAAATACTGGATTAGATGACAGAGAAACTGCACTTTGATTGTCACAAGATATCAATGGTGGAGCAGGAAGCAAGAGATGAAGATCTTTGAGTAGCTGACAAACCCAAACAATTTCGGCTGTGGTATTGGCTAGAGACCTGTATTCTGATTCAGTGGAACTTCTTGAGACACTACCTTGTCTTTTGCTAGACCAAGTAATTGGATTAGGACCAAAAAATATACAAAAACCTCCTGTAGATCTTCTTGTATCAATTGATCCTGCCCAGTCAGCATCACTAAAGCCATGTAATGTAAGAAGACCTTTGGAAAATAGTATACCATAATCTAGGGTGCCTTTGATGTATCTTAGAATTCTCTTGGCTGCAATAAAGTGTTGATCAGTAGGAGCTTGCATATAAAGACATACCTGATTCACAGCAAAACTAATTTCAGGCCTTGTCCAAGTAAGATATTGTAGAGCACCCACTAATGATCTGTATTCACTTGGATCTGCTAATGGAGTACCAGCTGAAGCAGTGAGTGAAGTAGAGAGTGAGACTGGTGTACTACAGGGTTTAGCACCAGTCATATTGAATTTCTCCAATAAGTCCAAGGCATACTTAGTTTGACTAAGAAAAAGGTTGTCTGAATTTCTTTTCACCCGAAGACCAAGAAAATAATGAAGAGAGCCCAAGTCTTTGATAGGAAAGTATGTCTTAAGGTGATTGATAAACTGAGAAATATACTCAGTTGAATTCCCAGTGATAATAATGTCATCTACATAGACCAGAAGAACTGTAATCCTTGATCCAAACTTTTGAACAAATAAGGAAGCATCTGCTAAGGAGGGTTTGAAGTCATGAGTGAGAAGAATTTGTAACAATTTATCATACCAAGCTCTGGGAGCTTGCTTCAGACCATATATGGATTTATGTAGTTTACATACATAATGAGGCTTGGTTTGATCAACAAAGCCTGGAGGTTGTTGCATATAAACATCTTCAGCTAAATCCCCATGTAAGAAGGCATTACTAACATCTGATTGTTTCATTACCCAGTTGAAGTGAACTTCCAATGAAATGATTAGTCTAATAGTTGTTGGTTTGGCTACAGGACTAAAAGTTTCTGTGTAGTCAATTCCTTCTTGTTGATGAAACCCTTTGGCCACCAGTCTAGATTTACATTTATCTAAAGAACCATCAGCCTTATATTTGATTCTAAATACCCACTTACAGCCTACAACATTATAGGATGGATCTGGTGCAACAAGTGTATATGTGCCTGCATCCTTAAGGGTTGTATGTTCTTCTTCCATAGATTGTTTCCATTGAGGTATTCTTATTGCCTTAGAATAACAGGTAGGTGTTGGTGGTGGAATATCTGAGGTAAAGTTTGCTGATAGAACATACTTTGTATTAAAAAATTTGGGTTTAAAAATACCTCTTTTACCCCTTGTTACCATGGAGTGAGAATTAGCCAGTGAAGAAATACCAGGAGCTGAAGTATGTTCAGAAATAGTTGTAGTGGATGCATCAGATGGCTTGACAATGCTTGAAGAATTAGTAGAAAAAGTATCAATAGATGCAGCTGATGAGGTTGATGTTGCAGGTGTTGGTGCAGATATCTTGGCAGATGGAGTTGTAGAAGCAGTATCAGTTGGTGCTGATGAATTTATAATGTCAGGAAGTATTGTATCTGAAGATCTCAATGGGAAGAAAGTCTCATTAAATACTACATGTCTAGAGACATATACTTTCCCTGTTTTAATATCTAAACATCTGTATCCTTTGTGCATAGAACTGTAACCAATAAAAACACAGTGTACACTTCTTGGTTGGAGTTTATGTGTAGTGTAAGGCCTTATCCATGGAAAGCATGATGAACCAAAGGATTTGAAGAAGGAATAATCTGGTTTCTGTCCAAACAACTTTTCAAAAGGAGATAAGTAATCCAAACTTCTGACAGGCAGTCTATTAATAACATAATTGGCTGTATGAAAAGAATCAACCCAAAAATTTTCTGACAGACCTGATTGAATTAATAAAGTTCTCCCTGTGTCTACAAGATGTCTATGTTTGGATTCAGCCAGTCCATTTTGTTCTTGAGTGTGAGGGCAAGAAACCTCATGAATAATTCCATGTATACTAAGAAATTCTTGTAGTGCATTATTTATGAATTCCCCTCCTCCATCAGTTCTGATTTTAACAATTGAAGTATGCAGTAACTTTTCAGTCATAGATTTGAAATGTAGAAAAATATCTTTGAATTCAGACTTTTCAGACAAAGGAAATATCCAACAGAATCTTGAATAGTCATCTATGAGATTAACATAATATCTGAAACCACGTGAAGAGATTACAGGACTAGGACCCCATAAGTCCATATGCACTAGTTCTAGTGGAGATTGAGCCCTATGTGAAGATAGAGTAAAAGGCAATTTATGACTTTTCCCTAGATGACAGTCATTACAAAATAGTGGTGTTTTGACTAAACTAGACAGTTGCATATCTCTGCACACTTTTTGAAGTACTTGAAATGATGGATGAGCCAACCTTTGATGCCAAACTGAAGCTAAATTCTTGTTGCTAAAGAAAGCTTTATTCTTAGTAGACTTGGCAAAATTCACTGGATATAATCCTCCTTTATGTGGTCCTTGTAAAATGATCTTCCCAGTTGAGTAATCCTTAACAACAAAACCAATAGAATCAAAGGTAATAGAACAGTTGTTATCACTAGTGAATTTATGCACTGATAATAAGTTTTGAGATGATTTTGGAACAAGAAGTACATTGTTTAGATTAAAAGAATGAGAGGAAGTTGTTTTAGACACATGACCAATATGAGTAATTGGCATACCTTCTCCATTAGCTGCTTGAATCTCATCTGCCCCTTCAAAAGATGTTGCTTCAGGCAATTCAGATTCATCATTAGTGATATGACTGTTTGCTCCAGAGTCAGCATACCAAGGATTTTCACCCATGATATTGGCTGTAGCAAGCATGGCACTGAGATTGTGAGGAGTATAGTTGTTCTGATAGGCAAAATTTAATCTGTGTCTGCATTCCAAAGCAAGATGACCAGTTTTGTTGCAGATCTGACAAATCTTGTCAGTTATTGGTGGTGAAGCAGAAGAAGAAGGAGCTGAACTATAGTGAGGTCTTGGATTGAAATGAGGTGATGATGTTGATGTAGAAGCAGAATGCATCTGAAATTGAGAATAACCTCTTGGATAAAAAGATGGGGGTGGTCTAATGTATCCAGAATATGGAACTGTAGGTCTTGAAGAATTATGATAACCTCTGCCATTACTTCTATAATTTTGAACAAAAGGTCTTGTAGCAGCAAATGCCTTTGAATTGGCCTCAGTAAGTAAGTTCTTTTGCTTATTTATAACAATTATTTCTTCAGTAAGAAGCAGATTATGAAGTTCCTTTGAAGAGATTGGTGGATTGCGAATACGAATAGATGTACAGAAAGAACTATAATCTTGGCCTAACCCATTGAGTATAGTAACTACCAATTCATCATCATGAATTTGTGAACCAGCAGCAAACAATTCATATGTTATTTTCTTGATTTCACTTAGGAAATTAGAAACTGTACCTGACCCAAGTTTTGTGGATTGAAGTTTGAGATGAAGTTGAATTGAATGTGTAGAGGAGCTTCTTGCATACCTAGAATCAATATTATCCCATAAATCTTTTGAAGAATCAGCTCCAACAACATATGGAATTATAGATTCAGAGATAGACATATGAATCCAGAGTACAAGTGTAGTATCATCGTCATGCCAAGATGTATAACCAGGATTGACGCCATTATTGAGCAGATAAGGTGGACATGGTAAAGATCCATCAAAAAAACCATTGACTCTGTAATGTCGCAGAAGTGGTAGAAGAAGTGATTTCCAGGTAAGAAAATTGTCATCCTTGAGTTTGTAACTGAGTATTTGTGAAATTTGATTGAGAGGAACTTGAGAGATTCTTGATTCATATGCTGCCATTGAAAGAACAAACAAGAAAGTAATGAAAATAGATTGAAAAATTGAATTGAAGTAAGATGATTGATTAAAGTTGTGATTGTATTGAAGAAAATAGATCTGAAAATTGGTTGATAGGTTGAACACCATTAATGACTATTGCGGAAGCTTTATCTGATACCATAGTAGTACACATTGTATTGATTGAAAAACAAGAATATGATTTCTTTCTTACAGACTGAAAACTAGACAGACCTACATTTATACATGTCATGACTAAGACAAGAGATGTTAGAACAGGACAGGCCGTGGACAGCTCACACTCAGCCAATAAGGATCATTTCTCACACACTCAGACACACGTGAGAACTCTATGATATTCTCAGTACTATTAGAAAATAACACTAGTGCGATTAAATTTGGGTAGTTGTGGTATTCTGGCAAATTTATTGCAACCGAATTGCGTTGGGGTAAATGCCAAAATCTGTTTCGGATTCAGTGTCATGATTTATTTTTTTACCTAGTCAGGGTTCAGTCTTCACAATAAATATTTATATTATGGATTTGCATATTGGATTTGAGAAATAATCAAATTGCGTTGGCGGTATTAACCGAGATGAAAGTAAAAATCGTTACTTTGACCAATAACAGCCAACAAGAAAAACAGTCCTAAATAATTTTTTTTTTGCTTTTTGTTCTCTCTCTCTGTAAGTTAAGTGTATTCAAAAGACTAACTTAGGGAGTTAGTAACCTTTACATCAAGATGAGTAGAGTCATCGAATGTTGGACTTTTAGATTCAACCATAACATTTGATTTATCTACTTCTAAAGCAGAATTAATACAAGATGGAGGTTCATTCCTCCAATTGAGGATGTTTCTAAAAGTTTTGGCTTCCATGGCCAATACATCAGCTACATTGTTTACTGTTCGTGGCACAAAATATAAACCTAAAAAATTATTATGACATAGATTAAACTCTTTTTTTTTTACTTCATCCATTATAGTCTGGTTCTGCCAGGAAATTTGGGACGCTTTTCCATTCAGATAATCAAAAAGGTTCTTGCAATCACCTTCCACAATAAAGTTGGACAATCCTCTTTCTACTGCCCATTTAGCTCCCTGCAACAGTCCTAAGGCTTCCGCTTCTTCAGAGGTAGAAGCTGTGAATGGTCCTGCTCTGCCTTGTTCAAAGTCTCATGCATCATTCCTAAGAATTAAAGAGAAACCTGCAGGCGTATCCACATAAATCCAAGCAGCATCTATATTGAGTTTCAGTTGTGTTATCCTAGGAGGAGACCATTTATGAATCTCATATTTGTCAGTTGATAGTTGCCTACTTGAGATATTATCCTTATACCAGAAATCTAAAAATCTTTGCATTTCTAAACCTAATTGAGCACTAGTTGGTTATTTTTTTTCAAAGACTCTGTTACATCTTTCCTTCTATATGAACCAGGCTTTTGTCAAGATTATTTCTATGGGTATACTTGGGTCTTTTTTCCCTATCCATTCTTTATAGATATCCAAGAAAGTTATGGATCTGTCAAAGTTAAGCTCTACAGGAGATGGCTCTGCAGCCCAGACAAACTTGGCAATAGGACAAAAAAGAAATAATTGTTCTATGGATTTTACCACATTGCAGCCAAAATAGTAGTTAGGATGAATATCCTCCATAAATTTAGACAGTTTCAGATTTGTAGAAATAACATTATATAAACACTTCCAAGCAAATTTTTTTATTCTTTAAGACACATTTAGATTCCATAAATTGTTCCAAAAGGAATCTGGCTGTCCTAAGTTGTAATGATTCACAGTTCTTTCAGTACGTTTGTTATACATGAACTTCACAGTAAAAACACCAGATTTTGTAATAAGCCATCTAAGAGTATCTGGTTTGTCTCTAGCTATTCTAGTATTGTTGATCTTCCTAGCAATATTTTCAAGAAACATTTCAAAAATTAAGGCTGAGTTCCACTTCTTAGTGATTGGATCAATCAGATCCTTCACAAGTGTTAAGTGAGTATTAGTAGATGTCCTAAAACTATCATTTTGGGTATCCATCTATCATCCCAAATATTAGTACTGTTACCATCACCTATTTCCCATATGTTGTTTTGTTCAACAAGTTGTATACCCCTACTTATGCATTTCCAAATCCAAGAACTAGTTGTTGGGGTTTTAGCCTTGAAACCAAAGGAGTTTCTGAAGTATCTAGGCTTTAATTGTGACGACCATAAGGCTTTTGGCTCAGTTATTATCCTCCATGCTAATTTAGTTATCATTGCTAAGTTAAATTTTTGAGCATTTCTGAATCCTAGCCCTCCTTTATTTTTAGGTTTACAAAGACAAAAATAGGATTTAGGGTAATATCCCTTATAATCAGTTTCCTTGCCCCACCAGAAATCTCTTTGTAGAGCATCTATTTTATTTGTGATTTTCTTTGGTAAAATGAAACAACTCATTTGATAGCTGGCCATGCTTGCCAAAGTTGCCTTATTAAGCACCAATTTACTAGTATGAGCTAGGATTTTGCCCATCCAACCTTGTATTTTGTGTTCCATCTTTTCAACCAGTCCTTCAAAGAGTTTTATTTTTGCCTTACTAATAAAAAAGGGAGTTCCTAGATAAGAGTCTTGAGGGTTTATTTTTTTTATTTTCAGTAATTTGCTAATCATTTTCTGATGTTTTGGTTGAACTTTTTTACTAAAGAATACTCCTGATTTATCAAAGTTTATTAACTGTCCTGGAGCTTTGCCAAAAGATTCAATTAGAGCAAGAATGTTGTGACACTCTCTGAGATCAGCTCTAATGAAAAGGAGGCAGTCATCAGCAAAATAAAGGTGAGAAATGGGACTGTTCTTAGGGGTAATTTTGATACCATTTATTAACCTCTCTTATTCACTAGTTAAAAGCATTCTGGAGAATATCTCCATGCAAATGATGAACAAATAAGGGGATAGAGGATCCCCTTGCCTAAGTCCCCTAGATGGTTTGAAATACTTCCCTGGGCTACCATTGAGCAAAACTGCTTCGGAAGAAGTTGATATGCATTGATGGATGAGTTTGCAAAAACTGTTGTCAGACCCAAATGCTTTCATTGCAGTGATCAAGAACTCCCAATCTACTCTATCAAAAGCTTTGGACATATCAATCTTGATTCCCATTCCAGCATGTTTCACTTTCTTTTTCTTAAAGGAGTGAATTATCTCTTGAGCAATAATGATATCATCAGAGATTTGCCTTTTATAGAGGAAGGCAACTTGGAAGGGAGAGATGATAGAGCTAAGTAAAGGTTTCATCCTATTTGTTAAAAATTTTGCTATGATTTTATACACTGTATTACAGAGACCAATTGGTCTAAAACCATTAGAATCTTTAGGATGTCTGCTCTTAGGGATAAGGAAAAGAAAAGTTTTATTGAATTCAGGATGTAGCGCACCTGATTCAAAGAAATGTTGAATGTAAGATACTACTTGTTCTCCTACTGTTTCCCAGTTTAATTTGAAAAAACTAGTTGGGAAACCATCTGGTCCTGATGATTTATTTGGCTTAAGTTTTTTATAGCTAACCAAATTTTCTCAGCAGAAGGGACAGAGTTTAAGATAGTATTCTCTTCGGGAGACCTTTTCCTAAATAGAGTCTATTGGCATTTGTTTAAAGATGACAATTCACTGTAAAGTCACTATACAAAGACCTTACTGAGAAAAAGAACATGAACATTAGCAATAACACCAAAATGAACTTTATATACAGGTTCCAAACTTTTCCTTCTGTCAAAGTACTTATTGGAAAGTTGCTGATGTTATCATTCCAACCGAGAAGAGTATGGAAAAAATCTTAAACCACACTGATGACACTTGCAAAATCTGTAACTACAAGATAGACTCACGAATTCTTGTCTTCATACTTTTCCCTTTTGTTGATCAAGTCTGGAAAAAGTGTATAAAAGTTTTGCTGACTTTCAAGAATGATTATCTTGGATTTTACTAGATACTATTTTCAACAAAAAAAGGGGCAGATCTGGACTGGGTAAAGTTTTGTACTATAGTAATACGACACATATGGAAGTAGAGGTGCAATGTGGTCTACAATAAAACCAAAGCCTATTCATGAAATACTGTTAGGAATGCCATAGAAAAATCATGCTCATATTGCTACAAATAGTATTATGCATATAGGATTCTCTTAAAATGTTACTGATAAAAAAGTATTAGTATTATGCATATAGGATTCTCTTAAAATGTTACTGATAAAAAAGTAATATAATTTGAGATGCAGTGGATACAAACTAGATTCTTAGGGTTCTCTATGAACCCTAACAAAATAACTATTGGAATTGGTTTGCTCATTTCTGATCGTGCAAAAATCTACAGAAGATAAGGAGGAATGACAGTTTCTCAAGCAGACACCAACATGTTCGGAAGAACTACAACTCAACATGCACTATAATGGGCACCACGATTGGGAAGCAAGGTGAAATTCGTATCAGATTATGTTATATGGTCATACAATTCAGTTACTCGAAGTAATGCAAAGTTGAGAAGGTGGGCCAAAGATTTCATTGAAACGAAGTGGGAAAGGAAATTTTTGAAGTTGCAAGTTGGATCTCAAATATTTCCAACATACAATTTGTGACCTTAAATATATCTAAGATCATCAGTAGTTTTAACGGGCATTACTCTTAGACGGGAACTTTTTTTTTATTAATGCTCATCACTATGGGAATTTTTGATTTTCAATGGAACATACGAGGATCTGAATTTCCAGAAACAAATCCAGTATAACGTATACAATTCAACCAGAGTAGTTAGTTAAATTATTTTATAAAAAAGAAAAAATAGTTAAAAACAGCTCATTTTATGGACAAAGAGACTTGCCGCAGATGATTCTTATAGCTTTGGATGGTCAGTGGTAAATATTACCACACACTTATGTATTTAGAACCTTAATTTCTAGTTTGAATGTTTATGACTAACTGGCATATTGTTTTTAATTTGGATGGTCAGTGCCAAACAAATTACTAGACAATCTTGCACTTTAATCATTAGTCTCTAATTTGAATGTTCATGTCTTTATTTTTTTTCTTGACACAAGAAGAGCAGATTTCCTTAAGAAAACACGTCTACCGCCAAAAGAAGTCAGTAACATACTTGGAAAAGTCACGAAAGAAAAGAAAAACTAAAAACTCCGCTCTAATATTTCCTATATGGCTAGCTACCCGTTACAACATTCTAGTTACTAAACATTAGATCAAGAAGGATTCTGTCAAAAAGTTTTAAAGACCAGTTGTGAAGCAAACACTTCACATCATCAATAAGTACAACTGTCTGCTTATACTTTACTTATAAACTTCTTATGTTTCTTTCCGACAAGACTGCCAACCAACTAATATAAGGAAGTAAGCTCCAAAGCTTTTTCCTCAATGATTTACATTTTCAACGCCTCTATTCAAACAAAGAGCACCTAATTTTGTTCCAAGCGGCCTAAGTCAAATTAAAAGGAAATAACTCCTTATTGTAGTGTTCATCTTACAATTTATGAAAAAAATGCAGGTTTGATGTAGCATCTTTCTCACACAAGATGCGGCCATTAACCATGATAATACAGTGAAACCTCTATACATGAATACTTTTAGGGTCTGGTAAAAATATCCTGATAGAGAGGTTATTTTTATATAAAGGTAATTTTTACAAAGAACAAGTCAAGTTGGGACCTGAAGATTTTATTCATATACGGAGTTTATTCATATACAGAGTATTTTTATATAGAGATTCTACTGTACAAACATGTCATATGATCAAGAGTAGGAGCATTGTTATAGCAAAGACACCACACACTAGAAGACCACTTTTCACAATCTCTTATGAGAAAAAAATACTTACAACCAGATGCTTAATTCTTCTTATCCACCTGAGAAATTTGGTTCGTGCGGGTCAGTAAGAAGTTGAAATATTTCATCAACTTCACTTGCTTGCAGGCATCAACAAAAACTTGAAATTTCGATTGTTATTGTTGTTGAAGACAATTATGCATTTGATGGTGGCATCTATGTTCTTCCCAAGCTAGAATAACACAAGATACAATATACTGAAAAATGGATTTTACAACCAAGTATCTTTCCAAAAAAAAGGCATACGTCTCCACCACCAAAGAAGTGATGCACTGATCTTTCGATTTGCTTCCCAATGAAAGCTAGCAACTAGAAAAGTGATAAATAATAAGTAGGGGTACTAGAAAAATCACTCTTAATAAAGATGAGCATGCCTCCTCTGGATAAGTATTTTCACTGCCAAATACTCATTTTTTTTTTTGGAAATTTTGTAGAATAATATCTGAAACTCCGGTAAATTTCGACCTTCTACCTAGGAAAATTCTAAGATAGTCGATCGGAAGATACATTATAGAAAAACCAAATATATTTGCACGATCCTCAATATGCAATGAATCTTCTGCAGACACCTTGAGCTGATTCTCAAACCTGAGACCATTTCAAAATCTACGAGGATATTCTTCAGGTTTGAAATTTGCTCCTTATTATCATCAAGGAAGACAATGAGATCATCTGCAAACTACAAATGATATATATAATGCAACATTTGTTGTAGTTTGAAACCATCTCGAATATACAAAAAACTGTTTTCTTGATCATAAACATAAAACCTCCACCATCATGATAAAGAAAAAGGGTGTTATTGGATTACCTTTTCTAATTTCCTTAACATTTCTTAAGAGACTATAAACCTTACAATCATTGTTATTCAAATCTGACATAAGGTAAATGATACTATGACTGATCTATATTTCTTCTCTCCTCTATCATCGGCTAATTTATGTGGACTTCGACAAATGATTCTTACAACTATAACTAGATATTTCCTGATGATTTTGTGGGATCTCATTCTCAAGGTGTATCCGGTTAGTGTTTTTAAATCTGAGGAGAAGTTAAGACCCAGTCTTCGTGGTGACACGTCAACCATTTCCATCTTCATACGGGCTTTCCAATAAATTTCATCTTCAAATATGAATTTTATTAGATAATGGTTTGTTTCTATTTATAGAGTATAAGAACTTTTTCATTGCTTTAGAAATTGCCCCTATGTTATTTCTACATATGCAATCTAATTTTTCGACCTCGCAATAACCCTTATCAAATCCATATACTTTTACTTATGTCATGTATCTTATTAACCTTCTACCCAATCAACCTTTGGATTTTTCTCTTGGTCTCTTCCTATGGAAATCTGCAAAACTTTAATTTTCATTCACTATATATACCCATACTTCTTTTTTATTTCCACTGCGTTGCGCATCACCTTCTTATTTTCAATATGAATAGTTTTTTCAGTTATGTATTTGTATCACCATGTTTGCATCATGGCATGGTGATGTTTCTCAACTAAAGCAACAATTGAAATACTCCTTAAACTTGATTTATTGTAGATATTTTTTGCTAGATGATATCATACCTAATCAATTTTAGAATAAGCACCATCTTTGGACAAATTGCTTGATAGGAAAATGCGTACGTCATGTACACATGAACTAGTTTGACGTTTGAAATGCTTTCTTGTTTCAGTGGAAAGCTCAAGGAGGTATTTCAATCTGTAAAGCAAGCCTAGAAGTTTATCTTATCACATTCCAACATGAACATAAAATGCATAAAGTTATCTCCACAACAACAAAAAGGGTATTCAGTGACTATTTTATATGAAGGGTTGGGATATTAATGATGATCTTCATCACTGGTTTCCCACAGAAGAATTCTTCTTTATTACCATTAATAACCTTATTCCTGAACAAACCACTAGTCTCAACCTTCATAGTTTCAGCACCCCTTCTCGTCAACCTAATGGAAGACTCTCTATTACTGCTAAAGCCAACATTAGATTTCGCCTAATTCTCATTTGGTTTCCATGCCGAGAATGCTATAGGTCAAATAAACTAGCTTTATTTTGAACCTCGTAACTTCTCATTTATATTTTGTACTCTTTGTGTTCTATTTGGTCACAAGCTAGGTGAGTGTATTCACTTTACCCAAGCTCAATGTCAAGAAGACATTGAGCAAGTGAAAGCGGATGTTGAATAGTTTATTTTTATTAAGATACCCTATTTGGATGTTTATATCTTTGTTTTTCTCCAATTATGTGTGATTTGAAATTTGTTAGATTTAATTTTTGCCTCTGCTCTTTTAGAAGGTGGTTTAGTGGTTGACATTATTTTCTGCCGCTTAGATTTTTAATTATCCATGTTAGAGGACTGCTCGGTCGAACTCGCAAGTTTTGCTATCTCAAGCTTGTTGTCAATGTTAGATATACAAAACTATATCTTGATTTCTAATCTACTAAAGTCAAGTCTCAGACTACGATTAGAGTATGGTAGTTGGGTATTATACATCACTGAATAACCCTTGAAAATTGAAGACTGAGATCAAACAAAGACATTTGGAGAACTTCATCGACAAATAAGTATGTGAAGACCGAACCATCTTATTTACCCACGACATTACCATTCTATATTTACGATATTATGCAGTATGATTTTTAATAGATTCCATACTGCAAATAAGAAATTTCGAGTCAAGCTTGTTTTGTTAAATATCTCGAAACATGATTCAAGCAATGATGTTCGTAGATCCTTAACAATCTTAGTTAAGAACAACTTATTATTCAGTAACTATTTTTCCTTCAAGTTGATCATTTGGAAATCTCCCAAGCAATGAATGTTTCAAATCATTAAAAGAGAGTTATGATAACTAATGAGTTTCCGGACCATGCATATCATGTACTCATACCCTAGTCAACTGAAATATTGAAACATAGGTGGGTATGCGTACCCTTAGGTTCTAAAGTCGCATAAAGGAGGGAGGTATGCGTACCCCAAGGGCCTGACTTCGTGAACATCTTAGGGTATCAAGACCCAGTACTCGTACCCTAGCTCCCTGAATTCGCAAACTGGTTCATAGCTACGTGTACCCTTACATATACCTACCCAATATGAATTAAGCAAATGCTCGTAAACTATTTTCACAAATACGTTTGTCATTGCTACAACTCTCACAAACACTTCTAAGACATCTTTGATCACTAAAACACTTTGTGTTTGTGCATCATGATTTAAGTCTTGAGTGTAAAATGAGCACGATTATGCTTATATGTTCATATGACATATTTGGCATGAAGAACTACCATTGTACACGGTTCCAGAACCCAGGACGACATTTTATATTTTTTCTGTGTAATTTCATGACGAACTTATCACATGCTTACATGAACTCCTTACAGGAGTTTCATCGAAACTAATAAAATGTTTACTTGAATCTCAAGTTATATTAGCTTGAATTTAAAGCTACCTATAGTGTTGAAAGTCTATAAATAGAGAGACTTAAACAACTGGTAATTCCAATCCTTAACACTTTTGTGTCCTAGTTGTATGCTAAAGTCGTCTTCTATTAACCTAGTTTCCTATGAGAAACATAATTAGGTTTACGACTTAAATACTTCACTTATGGATTTGTGAAGCCATGTCCGGCTATCTTTACCTTGATAGTTCGTGTATCCCGATCTTGTTCTTATTGATTATCGAGGTTTGTTCAATCTCCAATCAAGAATGAGATAGATAGAAATCTCAAAGTTCTATTCGTCTTAAACTTTATGATTCCTCAAGATAGATATCTAAAACTTTTCTTTGTTGATCGGTTTAAGATTGTTCTTGAGAGGTGGTCAATAATCCTAGTTTCTCAGCTAATCAGTATAGGTATTCCGGATTCACGAGGTTTGCTAGCTTTGTCTATTAAAAACAGATATCCAAGCCTTGATCATAACGACCTAAAGGGAAATCAAATATGCTTATCTGTTAGAGGCGTATTGGTATCAAAAGTATTCATAGAGGTTGAAACAACTCTTAGGATGTAAAGGACGTCGGTTAAGGGAATCAATTGTGTAGGGCCTTATGAGTTTCAAGAGACGTAAGGAGCATGCTGTAGCTGAATTGATTGGAGGGCTAAATCGGTCTCAAGTACATTCTATTCCGAAGCCTGATAGTAAGCTAGTGTTTGTAGTGTATTGATACAATTTGGTGTTCAAAGATGAAAGATATCTTGGGGATTTTCTGTAAGTGTAGTTTTCCTCGTTAACAAAATTCTTGCATATGTGTGCTTTTTACTTTTCCGCATCTTTTGATTGTTAAAAGTACTACACAGGTTCATATATACTTCTAATAGACGAAAAAGTTGGTGATGTACTTGGTACCCTCTCCTTTTCAGTCCAGTTCTTATTTGGGTATTCTCATGTGAAGGCATTTAATTATCCCTTTCATTGCCTATCTCAATTATCATTCTTGCTAATGTTTCATTTTCTTGTTCTGTTATATACTTAATTTGTTTAGACCGCAAGTCTCATTTTAATTATTGGTTCCATTATGATTTTGTGTTATATTTTATCTACACCTCCTGATAAACATAGAATCATATTTCTCTATATTTCTTGGGTTCATTTTACATTTCAAATTTTTCTTGATATGTTCGGTTATCTATTAACAGTTTAACAGTTGGTAACTCCAACTTGATTGTTTTACATATTTATCCTGTTTATTGATAGGCACATTTTTGTGTCTTATATAATATCAATTGTATATATTATTAGTGCTCGATTTTATATTTATTATGGCTTTTTATGTCCCTGTAGGTATTTTTGGAGAAATAAGCTTTTGCGGCGAAATTGGCTAAAAAAGTGGTTTTTGCGCCCGTGGGAGAAAATTATTATACGGACTCTCACTTTGGATAAGGGGTAACCTAATTACTAAGGGGTGACCCGTTTCCAGGCATCTGCTAAAGGGAGACCAGCACAGGATAGGGGGAGGTCACTTTCTTCTCAAATTCGAATGAAATTTTGGCGGGAAAAACGGCAGCAGTCGTGAAGGTTTGGAATTGGATTTCGCAAGGGATTCGACCAGATTCGATTGCAGATATTTGTTGGGCTGGACTTTCTGGATCACAACAGGGATGGTAGATTGATTGGACTCAACCAATTGAGGCTGGATAAGCCGCGAGAAGAAAACAGAGGAGGAAGAAGTTTTCGGGCTCTGTTGAGATTATATTTGGAAGTTACGGGTGATTTGAGGGAAGATAACCCTTCCTGAGATTCGTATCAATCTAATAGAGGAACTGGAATGACTTGTACAGCTCAGAAACGCGTAGAGAAGAGTTTGGAAAGTGGAGAAGTCCGAGAATTTCTGCCGAAGAAAAGAGAGAATTAAATCGAGTATTAGGGTTCCTGTTGGCTATAAAAAGGTTGCTTCAAGTCACAGAGAAGGTTAGACAACTTTAGGAGAGGTTTAGAAGAGAACAGAGAGCTAAAATCAAGAATTGGAGTTTTATTTCTGCTGGTGCTGCTGAAGAACACGAAGAACGGACGTCCGAAGACGGTCGTTCTTCAACAGTGTTTACGACAAAGTTCTGGGGGTCGCAGCTGCAGTCTCAACAACACTTCATATATATCGGTCTTCTTGTAACAGTGAACAACGCCTTTGCAACAGTTATTTCTGTTGCGATTTTTCTGTTCAATTGTTTTACTCCCTTTTAATCAACTTTTGAGCTTTATACATGTATTTTGAGATCATGATTAATATGAGGAGCTAAACCCCTTAGCCGAGGCGACGGAGGAAGCCATTGTTCCATGAAAAGTGGTATATTTCTATTTTAATTAATTCTTGCAATTTCTTTTATAATTATTTGCATGGAACTAATATTGGAAAATTGATTTTTATTGAATGATTGTGATCCGTTTTGATGGAGCATGCTTAGTTTAAGACTTTTGATGTTTCATGCTTGATGTATACAATTGTTACTTCAAAAATCTACTAGAGGCAATATATTAGAATCACTTTAAATGCAAAGAATTGCATGAATATTGATTAGATTAAATCACTTAATTGGTCAATGGTGGAATCCTGAGTCTCGTTGCTTTTTATAATCTTGATAACAACTTCATCTTGAGTTTTTATTTTAATTTAATTCTAAAACAAATCTTCACAAGTATGAGTGAACGACAACCTTTTACCACTATCTACAACAACATAACAAATCACATCAATTTTTGGCGCCGCTGCCGGGGATTTATATTAGGTTTTAGGTTTTAGATTTATTTTATTTCTTTTAGAATTTTTGTTCTCTTTTACGCCTTTGGTATTTTTCGATTCTTTTCAGATTGGAGCGAAGCTACAAGGAAAGAAAAAAGTACTATAAAAGGAAAGCATCGCCAAAGAAGGAAAGAAGAGAGGAATCCAAAAGGAGTTAAGAAGAAGATTTTGTATATAGTTATTTTGTTTTATTTTTAGAAACTGTAAATAGGGTTTTATTTTTTTGTAATTTTTCTTTTTCTTTTTGGACACTTTTTGGACTTTATTTTTGGACTGGGACATTATTATTTTTAAACCCTACGGAAGGGTTGGTTTAAATAAAAACTGTGTGCAGAGAAGGACGGTAACTACGATATCGCCTCGGCCCCTCGGGTTCGTACATGACATAGGAGTCGTGGCCCGAGTCGACTTCAGCGGTTCTTCGCCCGTCTGGTACGGGAGGTAAGTTTTTCGAAACACCCGCGAATCCCCTGTCAGCGGGTTTACTGTATTCCTTCGTTTGCATATATGCTGAGGACTTGAAAACGACTGCTTTAATTTCCTAGTAAAGGGCAAGGACTGGCCATACAAGATAAGGGTTCGGATTTCATCACCGTTCTCTTCTTGCCCGCCTTAGGAAAACGAAACCAAACGCGAACCTAAGCCTAAAATTTTGACTAGAACGAGACCTATAGGGTAACGAGCTTAATAGGAAAGTCGTTCGAAAAATATTGGTTACTCTTTTGAGCATACTTCGAAGTTCATGATGGTTTCTGTGAGTTGAATGCGTGACTGCGCCGCCTTGTAACCGGTGAGGCCTTGGCTATCAAAGCTCCACTGAGCTTTCCTCGCCTCGATTCAACTTACTTTGACTCGGATTGATTCCAGAGGGATTTTCTCAGATTGTAACGAGTTCCTTTTCGGAAGAATATAAGCTAGTCTAGAAACAATCTAAGTGGAACCATCATGCTTTTTGTTTGCTAGAAAATTAAGTTTGATTTGGTTGAGTCAGCCTTGTTTTGTGATTGCATAGAATCCCAAATATCTCGATAGTGCCAGAAATGACAACTTTAAAATCTTTGTTGAACCCTACTAGGACTACTCGTCCCTCCTGTATCAGGTTAGCTGAAACTGAAGCAAATTATGAACTTAGGCCTGAGACCCTACAGATGCTCCCAATCTGTTTAGGGAAAGAAAATGAAAACCCATACTTCCATGTTAGGGACTTTGAGGAAATTTGTAGTACCTTAAAAATTAGAAACCTTGATGATGATGCTTTGAAACTCAAGTTATTCCCCTTTTCCTTAAAAGATAAAGCCAAGTCGTGGCTGTATAGTTTGGCTTCCGAATCAATCAAAACATATGAACAACTTACATCTGCCTTTTTGAACAAGTTTTTCCCTAGGCACAAAACATCGTCTATTAGGACGCAAATCTGCACATTTTCTCAACAGGAGGGAGAGTCTTTGTATAGGTATTTGGAAAGGTTCAATGACTTATTATCCCAATGTCCTCATCATGGTTTATAAAAGGTTAGGCTAGTTCAAATCCTTTATGAGGGTTTAGATTATTCGACAACAACCATGGTTGAGTCTCTATGCACTGGTGGTTTTGAAAACCAAACTGTTGATGCGGCGATGGAATTTTTCAATGAAATCGCCGAAAATACCCAGCAATGGGAATATAATAGGGAACCCAAGAAAACAATTCTTCTAGGTAGAGGAAACGTTAATAGGGTAGAAGGAGGCTATGAATCAGATGCCAAAATTGCTGCTATAGCAAAAAGGTTAGAAGCCTTAGAATTGGGTCATACTAGTGGTAGAATAGAGCCTTTTTGGGAAGGCCAGAATAATGAAGAGCAAGCCAATGCTCTCTATAATAACACTAGGTTTGATAACCGTCAGAAGTTTGACCCATATTTAGAAACCTATAGTCCTGGTTGGAGAAACCATCCGAAACTTTCATGGTCTAAGGGCCATAGTCTAGGTCAGTTTAGTAATTCTAATGCTCCCCCAGATTTTGGTTACACTAAGAATTCATCAGGCCCAGAAAATAAAACGACTAGCTTAGAGGAATCTATTAAGATGTTAGCAAAAACTCAGGATATGTTAGCACAGAGCCAAATTAGTTTTCAGCAGGAAACCAAGCAGAACTTTCAAACTAATACTCAGAGCCTTGCTAAGCTAGAACTTCAAGTCGGCCAAATAGCTAAGACCTTAAGTGAGAGAGATAACGGAAGGATCCATAGTCAGACTACCCCCAACCCTAGAGGAGTTCATGAAGTAGGTGCAAAACCATTTAATCAAATGAATTCTGTCACAACCCTTAGGAGTGGTAAAACGGTAGACAATGGGGTAGCCAAGCCTAATAGTGGACATACTGTAGATCCAACTTCTAGTTCCCATGATGAGCCCCATAAGGAGCCACTAACTGAAGAAACCGATAACATTTCTAGTGATGCCAATGTGGTTCCCGACAGGTCTCATTTTGTACCCAAAGCCCCATATCCACAGTTGTTAGCTCCAACAAAGAGAGAGTCGACTTTCAACGAAATACTATAGATATTTAAGCAGGTAAACATTAACATCCCTTTATTAGAAGCAATTAGGCAAATGCCTGCTTATGCCAAGTTCCTTAAGGACCTTTGTACACGAAAGCGTAAGCTTAATGTCCATAAGAAAGCCTTTTTAGCTGGTCAGGTAAGTTCAATCCTTCTGAACCAAACAGCCCCTAAGTATAAAGACCCTGGATGCCCCACCATATCTTGTGTGATCGGTAATTATTCAGTAGATAAGGCATTGCTTGACTTAGGAGCTAGTGTGAACT
The DNA here is from genome assembly GCF_003573695.1 of Papaver somniferum. Classification (NCBI taxonomy): domain Eukaryota; kingdom Viridiplantae; phylum Streptophyta; class Magnoliopsida; order Ranunculales; family Papaveraceae; genus Papaver; species Papaver somniferum. Next base: position 55,020,209 of record NC_039364.1, on the reverse strand, counting down.
TACTCCCTTATCATGTATACAACCAACTAGGTCTTGGTAAGTTGAAACCGACTAAAATGACATTGCAATTAGCTAATAGGTCTGTCAAAATACCTCGTGGTGTCATAGAGGATGTTCTGATTGAGGTTGATAAATTTATTTATCCAGTGGATTTCGTTGTTCTAGATACTCAGCCTGTTCAAGATCCTAGTGCTCAAATACCAGTGATTTTAGGTCGCCCATTTTTAGCCACAGCTAACGCTGTCATCAACTGTAGGACCGGAATTATGAACATATCCTTTGGTAATATGACCACTGAACTAAATATCTTTAATGTCAATAGACAACCTTCTGATGATTTAGAAGAAGTGAATATGATTAGCACTTTAGTTCAGGATCTAACTCAGGATAATTGGGACGACACTTTATTTGGTGATTCCTTAGATGAACTTGATGAGGAAATTCTCTTAAGTCAGTTAGGTGACCAAACTTTTTAACTAGAAGAAGCTCTTGAGTACTTTAAAGACTCTACGGACCCTGAAATTCAAGCCATAGTGCTAGGCCTTACGGAGAGTAGTGTTGACCCTAAGTTTGGGGGTAATGAACTAGAAGAAGCTCTTGAGTATTTTAAAGACTCTGAGGATCCATAAATTCAAGCAATAGTTAGAGGTTTGTCCGAGAATACTGACTACCCTAAGTTTGGGGGTAGTAATGGTCAATTATCTCCATTAGAAGTCCCTAACTTGGGATTCGAGCCTAGTGTACCTGAGGTATTACTTGAGTCACTTCCGACTCCGTAACCGGATCCTCCTGATATTGTCAAGGAGGAAATTCTAAAGACTTGTTGTTCGAATGAGTCAATTTGTCAAGACACTCATATGAAGCCCAAATGGGCACAGCAGAAAAACCCAGTTGTCTTGCAGGAAACCTTGGATGAGGATGTGCTATGTCTGTTCATTTTTCTGATTTGGTGCAGTTGTCTGATAATTGTGGCAATATTATCTTACTTTTGTTGACCCACAGTTGTTTCGACTATTGATATATGATTTGAAAGGTAATTAGCCATTTTGTGGTATTTGACGTCTGGCTGAAGACTTTAAATTTAGCACTTTTTGGGAGGTAACCCAATCTCATGCAACATGGTAATATCTTTCCTTATCTCTTTTGCTTCAAATGGTAACAGTTTCTCCTTGTTCATGCTTTTAATTTTATCTTTAGAACATTGAGGACAATGTTAGATTTAAGTTTGGGGGTATGGGAGAAACCTTTTAGTTGCAGTATGAATAAATAAACTCCAGAACCTAGAAATTTATGCCTATTGAGGATTGCACTAACTAATCTAAGTGGATGGAAGCATTTTGATCGTAGGAGTTGAGGAACCAATCTGATTAGATGGAAACATCAAGAAGAGTCTATTCATAAAAGCACATAGCTCAGGTGTTAGAAATAACATGATAGTTTCACCATATCTCGTTGAGTCCTTTTCACTTCTATTTTTATTTTATTTTGTTTTTAAACCATGTTTTTCTAAGCGATAGGTGGGGCCCACGATTCAAGTTGTTACCAATGCTATGGTGAATTAGAATGATTGAGTTACAAAGAAAAAAAAGAAAGAAAAGACCAGACCAATTAGACCAAACGGATCAAAAAAAAAAGGTTGAAAAAAAAGGTTGAAAAAAAAGAGAGAAAAAAAGAAAGTGAATAAAGTCGACCACTGGTACCCTTGTATATGCCAGTTGTGTTGATATTAGTCAGACTAGTATCTCAATCCATTAGGATAGGTTCATTTTGGCGGAGGCCTTCATACAGATATGGGAAACGCTGTTCACTTAGTAAACATCAAAACCATCTATGTTTTTCTCTATATCCATCTTCTTGATCTATCCATGCGATTAGTTTTGACTCCGGATATTGATGTCCATAGTGCGACTATCTGAGTAGAGCTCTGTCACTTTATATTAATTGTAGTATGCTTGAGTGCAAACTCGTGTACAACAATTGGAATTTCACATCAGGGTACTTCCTCCTGTAGTCAATAAGTATGCCAACCAAGGAGATTCTTTAGTGCCTTCCAAGGTTCTGCGTAGATAGCTAAGGTCTGAGTAAAGGTTTTGTGGGTATACCTCTTGTAAGCCCTCCGGAGACAACACTCCGCCACTAGGGACACTTAGGGGTTTAAAGGCTTATTGCATACGCTAAATGCAATCGACGATGCCTGCGACAGTGAGTTAGGATTTTATTTTTTATTTGATTTGCTCGAGGACTAGCAAATAATAAGTTTTGGGGTATTTGATAGGCACATTTTTGTGTCTTATATAATCTCAATTGTATATATTATTAGTGCTCGATTTTATATTTATTATGGCTTTTTATGTCCCTGTAGGTATTTTTGGAGAAATAAGCTTTTGCGGCGAAATTGGCTAAAAAAGTGGTTTTTGCGCTCGTGGGAGAAAATTACTATACAGACTCTCACTTTGGATAAGGGGTAACCTAATTACTAAGGGGTGACCCATTTCCAGGCATCTGCTAAAGGGAGACCAGCACAGGATAGGGGGAGGTCACTTTCTTCTCAAATTCGAATGAAATTTTGGCGGGAAAAACGGCAGCAGTCGTGAAGGTTTGGAATTGGATTTCGCAAGGGATTCGACCAGATTCGATTGTAGATATTTGTTGGGATGGACTTTCTGGATCACAACAGGGTTGGTAGATTGATTGGACTCAACCAATTGAGGCTGGATAAGCCGCGAGAAGAAAACAGAGGAGGAAGAAGTTTTCAGGCTCTGTTGAGATTATATTTGGCAGTTACGGGTGATTTGAGGGAAGATAACCCTTCCTGAGATTCGTATCAATCTAATAGAGGAACTGGAATGACCTGTACAGCTCAGAAACGCGTAGAGAAGAGTTTGGAAAGTGAAGAAGTCCGAGACTTTCTGCCGAAGAAAAGAGAGAATTAAATCGAGTATTAGGGTTCCTGTTGGCTATAAAAAGGTTGCTTCAAGTCACATAGAGGGTTAGACAACTTTAGGAGAGGTTTAGAAGAGAACGGAGAGCTAAAATCACGAATTGGAGTTTTATTTCTGCTGGTGCTGCTGAAGAACACGAAGAACGGACGTCCGAAGACGGTCGTTCTTCAACAGTGTTTACGACAAAGTTCATGGGGTCGCAGCTGCAGTCTCAACATCACTTCATATATATCGGTCTTCTTGTAACAGTGAACAACGCCTTTGCAACAATTATTTCTGTTGCGATTTTTCTGTTCAATTGTTTTACTCCCTTTTAATCAACTTTTGAGCTTTATACATGTATTTTGAGATCATGATTAATATGAGGAGCTAAACCCCTTAGCCGAGGCGACGGAGGAAGCCATTTTTCCATGAAAAGTGGTATATTTTTATTTTAATTAATTATTGCAATTTCTTTTATGATTATTTACATGGAACTAATATTGGAAAATTGATTTTTATTGAATGATTGTGATCCGTTTTGATGGAGCATGCTTAGTTTAAGACTTTTGGTGTTTCATGCTTGATGTATACAATTGTTACTTCAAAAATCTACTAGAGGCAATATATTAGAATCACTTTAAACGCAAAGAATTGCATGAATATTGATTAGATTAAATCACTTAATTGGTCAATGGTGGAATCCTGAGTCTCGGTGCTTTTTATAATCTTGATAACAACTTCATCTTGAGTTTTTATTTTAATTTAAGTCTAAAACAAATCTTCACAAGTCTGAGTGAACGACAACCTTTTACCACTATCTACAACAACATAACAAATCACATCATTTATGTGTACATATTTAATTTTTCTGTCATTTAATCTTTCAACTAAAAATGAGAGGGTACTAAGTACGCCACCAACTTTTTCATTCATCATCTTGTATATATGCAAGTAGGTCAAAAGTAAAGACCTTTGAATCAGATTGTATATAGAGTTTTTCTCTTTCTCTTCTACAATCAATATTTTTGGACCAAAGGTCCATTATACCCGATTGTCTATAAGAGTTCTCGGACGATATCAAAAACTAACAACCAAGATCAACTAGTTGTATTTGAATTATTAGGATTCTATGAAGTACAAAACTTGTAATCTATCTTTCAAGATATGAATTCAACAAGAACAAATCTTTTTTTTTTAATCTCAATTAATAAGGACTTAAACTATTTAGATTGATTTCGTACTACTTGTGATGTTCCTATTATTAATATAAACAATATAATGCGAAAAAGGGAAATACAAGACATCAAAATTTTGTTAACTAGAAAAAATGCATTTGTAGGAAAAACCTTGGGACCTCGTTCAAATTTAAACACCACGTTGTATTAAACCTCTACAGACACTAGCCTACTACTTTAGACTGGAATATAGTTGAGACCTAATTAACACTCCAAGTAAGCAGTCGTATTCCTTACGTCTCTTGAACCTTGCAAGATTTTAAGCACTTGATTCCTTAGTTGACGTCCTTTACAGTCTAAAAGTTTCTTCAACCTCAATAAAGACTTCTGATACCTATCTGCCTCTAACAGACAAGCCTATTTGATTTTCCTTTTGAAATGTTTCAATCTAGGTTTGGAAATCTGTTTGCGATTAGAAAAAGTCCATCAAATATCATGGATCCATAACACTTACACACTTATCAAAGAGAATCCTAGATCACTAACTACATCTCGAGAACAATCTAAACAAATTTAAGAAGAGTCTGAATATCTATCTCGAGGAATAACAAAGTCTGGGACAGATAGAATTTTGTGATTTCTATATATCTTGTTCCTCATCTAAAGTTCGTAAACTTCAATACCGTAGAACAAGATCCAGATATAAGAACTATCAGGTAAAAAGATATCCTGGCTGGGGTTCACGAATACCTAAGTGAAGACTTCAAAGTCATAACCTAGAATCATTTCTGTAAGGAGACCTAGGTTATAGAGGACGACTATTGCTTTGCAACTAGGACATAAGAGTGATAGGGATTGAGAAATCTTGTTGCAAGAGTCTCTCTATTTATATATTTTCAACGCTACAGATAACTTTGAATTCCAGATAAGGTTTCTTGAGATTCAAGTAAACACTTTATCAGTTTAGGTGAAATTCCTATTTAAAAATTCATGTAAGCATGCAAAAAGTCCGCCTTGAAATTATATAGAAGAATATGCACTACGGTCCAGAGTTGTGGAACCGTACACAATGATAGTTCATAACCTAAGTAAGCCTTTGAACTTACAAGCAGTAACGGTGTTCAACAACACTCAAGAATAAACAATGATCCACAAGCCCAAAATAATTTTCTGAATAAATTTGTTTAGGAAGTGTATATGGGAGTGGTAACAAAGCGGACATAGTCATGTAAGACAGTTCGTGAACTTCTTCAAAACTGAAATTGGATGCAGCTCGTGAAGTCAGGATCCGGGTTTACAAACCTCTATCAATTGGAGAAGTCATATTATAGGGGTATGCAAACCGGGTTTTTAAATATGTAAAAGGTATGCAAACCCAGTTGGCAAACCTCGACAGTTCACGGAATTCAGATCGACCGCTCTGCATCAAACAGTTCTGAATTTCTCATATTCTTAAATTTGAAACATTCTCAATAACCATAGACATTATGCACTATTTGCTTGGGTTATTTCCAAATGATCAACTTGAAAAATATAGTTTGTGAAAAACAAATTGTTCTAAGTAAGATTGTTAAGGATCTATGAACATCCATTGCTTGAGTCATATTTCAAGAGTTTTACCAAGACAAGCTTGAACTCGAAATTTATTCTTTCCAATACTATTAAAATCATACGACAACTTTTCAGAAGATAGAATGGTAGATACAATGAGTAAATAGGATATGTCAGTCTTCACATACCTTTTTTTATGAAGTTCTCGTAAATGCCTTCGTTTGTTATCCAGTCTTCAGTTTTCGAGTGTTATTCAGTGATATTTGATACTCAACTACCATACTCTTATCCTACTTCGAGACTTGACTTCAGTATGCTGGAAATCAAGATATAGCTTTGTACCTCTAACATTGCAAAAAAGCTTGAGATAGCTAAACTTTTGAGTTTGACCGAGCGATATTGTAACATAAATATTTTTCTGATCCCTCTTTCGTTTACTATCTTGGTTGCATTTCCCTCTGCAATTTGCTTTTTCTTTGGACTTATTATTCAAGCTGGCATAGTCTCATCTTGTTTTTTTTGTTTTGAATCTTTAGAGTTGTTTATATTTTAAGTGTTTGTATCGTGTTTTGGTGCAAATATTTTCTTTTTTATTATAACCATTTAGAAGCCCATAATTTTCTTTTTTTAAGTAAGGTTATTTTAAAATTTATTTATTTTTGTTTTCCTTGTTATGACCCGTTGACCTTCCTAGTAATTTCTCTCTTGGGTCTATCTTGTATTTTCTTTGGCTCGCTTGGTTTCTCTCATATTTTATTATCTACTTAAACACGAGAATTTTGTCACATAATGTCCAGGGCATTGACCCTCCTTTAACCAAAATCATTTAAATCATCTTTGGCAGTTTCAAAACCTGGATTTGATTTTCTTGTATAAAACAAATCTCCTTTTATCATTATGGATTTATTTTTTAAACATTCCCAGTCACATGACTAGTTCATTATTCCATCCATTGAAAAACAAGATTTTTTTGCGATAGCATGACAAAATAATTTGGATATCCAACTCCTTTATTTTCATATATATGCGTGTCATTTTCAGGCTAAAATTAATAACCAATCTTTTCCAGTCTCCTGTATTTATCACTTACAGATATATAGAATAAAAAATACCCAGGCCAAATTAGGAAACTGTTATGAAATCCGTAATAATTACTTCCATCATTTATCTCGTGATAATTTTTTCCATGAGTATGACTGCAATATAGAAAATTTTCATGCTTCAACCACCAACCAGTGTATCAAGTTCATATATTCTCTTTATGAACCTTTCATCCTTTAACTTCTGATGAAGAACAAATAAAGTCTCAGTTAGTTCAACATTTTTCACAGACTGGTCGCTCTTGATATGCTAATTTATGCTTCTCTTTATCGGATCTTACACACTGTTGCATATATAATTCTGAGATCTCTATTCTTGTAACCATTCCCTTTCCTAAAGAATATTTTTCACTCTCTCACATATTTACCTTTGTGGTGCTCTGAGACTAGACGGCTTCTAGCCTGGAATCGTAAAAGAGCATTGAGACATTATTGGTCCAGATATAATACCAATGATTCAATATTTTTCCTATATGGGTCTCTTTAAATTTCTCATTTTTGACCCTAATCCCGAAAATTCAAACTTCTTAATATCTTGTAGATTTTCGACCAATTAGTTTAAGCAACACGGTTTATAACTTCATTTTAAAGATTATTCCAAATAGCCTCAAACCTTTTTAAACAGACTCATTTACCAAACTAATCTTCCTTTTGGATCGACAAATCATAATTAATATTATAATCACCCATGAGTTCCTTTACATTATAAAATTTTCAAAAGCTAAGAAGGCCTTCTTAGCATTGAAATTAAATCTTTCTAAAAACTTTTGATAGGGTGGGATGGATATTTCTCAAACAAACCGTCGTAAAATTTAACTTTTATGAAACTTGGGTCCACCTTATCATGCAATGTGTTACTACTATTTCATTCGTAATTCGTCATAAAGGATCTTCTGACCCGACTTCTAATACCTCCCGGGGTATCCGTAAAGGGGATCCTCTTTCAACCTACCTCTTTCTCATTTGCATAAAGATCCTCTCTCGATTTTTTTTCCAAAGGTAATTCTGAAAAAATAAATCCAGGTATAAAATCAACAAACATGCTCCCAAAATCTCACACCTTTTCTTTGAGGATGTTTATATGTTGTTTTTACATGGGGAGGATATAAGGAAAGCTTGCAATGTTTTTGAAATGGGGATTTTTTTTTCTAGCCCAGAATCTTTTTTTCATATATCAAAAACCCGTCATTAAAATTATATATATAAAAGGCCCATAATATTAATAATATAGGTATTGATTACTAAACTAACTGTATATGGTGGATTTTCAACAAAGGCTAAATTAGTAAACTCATAATCATACGAAACTCTGATTCAGCAATCGGGCGTGAGTATCGAGACACGAGTCTCTCATCGAATTCTCAACAGAGAGTACTTTCTCTCAGAGTACATGTAGATATGAAGTCTCACGACTGGACAACGACATATCTCATGAATACTGAATACTTTCAGTGGTTATTTCTATATAGCATCACGTGATGGACGGCTCCTAGACAGCTTGCTCTGCTATTATAGAGCGATAACGTCTTCAGTAACAAACAACGAGTTTACCCTGACTATATAAAAGATATGACTTACCGAAAAGCTCATATCGGGATGATTAATGCTCCTAGACAGCTTGCTCTACAGTACGGAGCCACAAAGTTAATTATTCCTAATTGCTCCTATTCCATGGTTGAATCCACGACTGGTCCCATGGAATGGCGATAACAATTGTTCTGATTCTATGATCGAATCCACGGCTTGATCTCATAGAATAACAATAACTATATTATCTCATTACTCTGATTTCATGATCGAATCCACAACTAGTCTCATAAATGGTAATAGATAAATATTAATTACTCCGATTCTATGGTCGAATATACGATCCCATGGAATGGTAATGCTCACTTTATTATTCTGAATTCGTAGTCGAATCCTCAGCTGATCCTATGAATTAATAATAAACATCTTATTGCTCAGTTTTGTGAATTATTATCCATCGAATCAGAAGCGTCGGAATTATTCTCCCTTTTTGGGTAACCCTAGCCTTCGATTTTTCTACAGGAGCGTCGGAATCCTCATCAGAAGAGCCAGAGGAAGAAGAAGAATACCAGTAATCGTAATTGTTGTTACTGTTGGTCGAAATTTTATGGAACTGGAAGATCAAAGATTACTACCATGTAAACAAACCAACATCATCAAAAAAAAATGGTAACTCTTAAATCTTACCTTTTACACTTCCACTAACAATGGTGATAGTAATACTAGAGTTAACACCTCAAAATCGTTCGTCTCTTCGAAACCTGCAAAAACGAAACTTTATTTAATTTCCGAAACTGATTCTTCATGGAATCACGGACACAATTTTCATAATGTGAACATTCACACAACTGACCTATGAAGTTTACAACAATAAAATATTTCATCATAAATATATTGTCTATCTTCGAAGGTTCCTCAAAACCCACGTTTCTGGTTTTTCGAAAAAGCAGCAATTAATGCAACTTGCATACATAAACTCTCAAGGATTTTATTTGATGAAAACAAACTCATGAAAATAAAATATATCATCATATTTTGCACAATATATGTCACGGCTGCATATACATATATAAAAAAAATAAATTTATTTTTCCTTCGTATCGTTGTTATTTGTCTTTAAAACGAAGGTTTATTTCAAAAATATTGTGAAAGCTCACATCTCATACATATGATAAAGTTTTGTATTTACATGAAAGCTCATAAGCAAAATTTTATCACTGGACACAAGTTCATCATCCATATTTTCCTTCGTGTCATCGGTATTTGTCTTTAAAACGAAGTATTATTCCGATTTCATGAAAATTCACTTCTTTTATGATGAAACCTTGGTATACATGAAAGCTCATACACTAAGTTTTTCACTGGACCTAGGTTCATATTAAAAAAAAAATCTCTCCTAAATCAGGGATTATAGTTAGTTTTCAAAACTAACGATCGAACGAACATACGTTTTCAAAAACGAGGGTTTTTTCATAAAACTCACACTAATATACACACATGTATATAAATTCATCATGATAAAAGCATGAACAACTCATGAAAATCATAAACATCAGCAAAAAAACAAAAAACACGTACCTGGTCGGCCGGAATTTGGCCGGCGGCGAATGAACGACGGCTGGCGGCGGCGGCGCCTGGTGGTCTTCTCCTGCTGCTGGCGTGAAGGCGCTGAGGTGATGAAGGTGCTGGCCGTGTGTGAATGGAAAAAAAAGGATTAATCCCTTTTATATCAATTTTATTTCCAAAACCTAATTTTCTAAGGATTTCCTTATTGGGCCTGACCCGTGAATCCTAACCGACCACGGACTCGTCATCCAAACCAGCGGTCCAACACCAATTTATGCTCATCAAACGATGATCCAATCATGACATTGAAGCCTTCATCAAGTCGTGGTTTGCTCGTGCTCTCTAAATCCGGTAACGTCTCAACTTATGACTAAGTTCAATTACTGGTATTATTATTTATGGCCGGAAAATCACCATTTAATGCTGACTGAGGAACACAACTTTCCTCAGTAAGCAGGGGACTTAATGTAGATGGTGGATTTTCGACAAAGGCTAAATTAGTAAACTCATAATCATACGAAACTCTGATTCAGCAATCGGACGTGATTATCGAGACACGAGTCTCTCATCGAATTCTCAACAGAGAGTACTTTCTCTCAGAGTACATGTAGATATGAAGTCTCACGACTGGACAACGGCGTATCTCATGAATACTGAATACTTTCAGTGATTATTTATATATAGCATCACGTGATGAACGGCTCCTAGACATATTGCTATGCTAGTATAGAGCGATAACGTCTTCAGGAACAAACAACGAGTTTACCATGACTATATAAAAGATATGACTTACCGACAAGCTCATATCGGGATGATTAATGCTCCTAGACAGCTTGCTCTACAGTATGGAGCCACAAAGTTAATTATTCCTAATTCCTCCTATTCCATGGTCGAATCCACGACTGGTCCCATGGAATGGCGATAACAATTGTTCTGATTCTATGATAGAATCCACGGCTTGATCTCATAGAATAGAAATAACTATATTATCTCATTACTCTGATTTCATGATCGAATCCACAACTGGTCTCATAAATGGTAATAGATAAATCTTAATTACTATGATTCTACGGTCGAATCTACGATCCCATGGAATGGTAATGCTCACTTTATTATTCTGAATTCGTAGTCGAATGCTCAGCTGATCCTATGAATTAATAATAAACATCTTATTGCTCAGTTTTGTGAATTATTCTCTATCGAATTCCACAATTGGTAATAAATAATCAACAACCGGGCGTCTGAGCTACCTCTAAGTAAGCCCCGATTCAAATGGTAAAAGTGTATTCAACGATGATACACTAACAGTCACCACACGAACGAGTATTTCAAAAATACAACGAAACGATGAACCTATGCAAAATAGAGAAGAAAATAATAAATAATTAAAATATTGACCAGGGTGCTGGGGGTACGGACACACGACCAACCGACCGTGTCGTGGTCAATCACTCGCCAGTTTTATATTTTAATGCATTTTTATTATTTTTCATGATTTGATGAAAATTCTCTCATTTTATCAAATTTCCTTCGTCTCGAGGAAACTCCTCGGTTTCATGGTACTTCCATAAATCCATAAAATTAAGGAAAGGAGTGTGGGGCGTGACCATTGGCCAACCGGCCATGCCTTGGTCCCAACCGGCCCCACACCCACGGTTCCTTATTATTACTATTATTATTTCTCTAATTTCATGAAAAAACTCCTTGATTTCATGGTATTTTTGCATAAATCATCAAATAATAATAAAATAATATAAATTATGAAAACTTGTGGTACCGGGCCTTGGCCGGCCGGCCATGTCCTACCCGGACCCACACGCCCCTTTGTTTTATTATTTTATTATTAGCTTTCCTTGAATTCATCAAATTCTTTGATTTCATGGTATTTCTTTCAAATTAGGAAAAATTCCCTCAAATCATCAAAAATACCTACAAAATATTAAAAAATCATGAAAACTCGTGGGACCGGGCCCAAGCCGGCCGGCCATGCCTCCACGGTCCCACACGCCCTTGTTTTTATTATTTTAATATTTTTTACTTCCCTCAACTCATGAAAACTCCTTCAGTTCATGGAAACTCCCTAAATTCATCAAATTTCTCAAAATTCATGAATTTTTTATAAAATCATTATAAAATTAGGGAAACTTGTGGGACCGGGCCCTGGACGGCCAGTCATGCCTTCCACGGTCCCACACGCCCTTGTTTTATTATTTTAATATCTTTTGGTTCCTTGAACTCATGAAAACTCCTTCAATTCATGGAAACTCCCAAAATTCATCAAATTTCTCAAAAATCATGAATTTTTCATAAAATCATCAAAATATTATAAAATTAAGGAAAAGGCACCACGGGACCGTGGTTACGGCCGGCCGACCATGCCTTGACCAAGGCGGTCCCACGCCTCCTCATTTCTTATTTTATAATTATTTTTCATCATCTCATGGTGTTTTTCCTCAGTTTCGTCGAAACCCTAATTTTGGCATATTTTCGCAAATGGATGCTCAATTGCACGTCAGAAAATATCAAAATTCTAAGGACTGAGACGCTGGCGCCTTGGGGACACGAGCACGCTATATATCTTGACCGACCAAGATTGGCTCTTTGGCTCACGGAAGCCGGTCCCATCAATTTTCACAGTTTTGACCTAATTTGCACAATTGCTCGTATTAGGTCCAAAACTCTCCCAAACACTTTGGATTTTCATGAAGTGATCATCAGGCGGTCACGGGTAAACCCAGGGCCAGTTTCATGACTCCATTGTCGGTCCCTCGCCTCGTCATAATTAATTAGGTTTTCTCACCTAAAGCTCAGACGAACATTTTCAAATAAATGATTAAACCAGCATTTAATCATTCATTCACCAACAAATCGTCAACTCTTCAGGAGTTCTTCGTATTTTCTCACGTAAGCATATGGACACTACATGGTTGATCCACGGTCCCATGTAGTCGCTCCCTCCTTTGTCCCATGGTTGAAATTCTGACGAACCATGAATTGATCATCAATTGATCAAATTAGGGTTTCTGAATCCAAGGATCATCATTCCAGATTCTAACCTTAATAATTTTATGACGACCTCATGGTCATTAATTTTATTAATTATGCCCGGTTCAACGACCAGTATTCTAATTAATATTTTTGGTACGCTGCAAATAATCCATCAGACGAGCAATACATGCTCAGACGATCAAATATTCAACAATTCATCACATGAGCAGCACTTGCTCAGATGAGGAATATTTGCTCAATATTGGTTCAACAGTCAATATTCAATGATCCATCGAATGAGCAATACTTGCTCACTTCATCGTAAGAACTATACCTTTGTCTCATGACATGTTCAATCCATGAGTTTCAGAACATCATGTTCAACTCAACGACTACATGGACTCATCGTCCCATCAAACCACGAAGTCATAAATTGACTAACAAACCACGAGACGTCAATCGTGTCACTTAGGGTTTTGGTCTGGCGGTCTACGACACGTGTGTTCAAACACACGATGGAATGTGAGCAAGTCGTGCAATCAGTCGAAGGAATTCACGAGGTAGTGGGTGGAAAATCGACCAAGTCTCCACACGTTGAGCAACTGGTTTCAAACACGATCTCCACTTCCCCACTCCTTGATTCGATCAATTGTCACACTTCATGGAATCATGGTGTCTACAATTCCAACAATATAAATAAGTCTCTGAATCATGATTGAAGGATCAATATCATCAATCTCACGTCAAACTGACAATACGAGATCATCAACTCATCAATTGAGCAACTACTCTCAATTGAGCAATTTCAATCACTCAGAGCTTATCGTATTCAGAATTCACACACCCACAATCTTTGATTACCATCAATTCCACACATTTCTCAGCTTCCCTCCTACAGATCAACCCATCCTCTCTTGTGACCGAATTTACTCCGGAACGGTCATTGTCTTGATTTAGGCCGGAGTACTACAAATTGATCTCTCGAATCTAAAGCACCCCCTTTGCAGCGGTGCATCTGTGTGAGGTTTAACATTTCGCTCGGTTCGAAGAGTCTCCTCCGTACGGTCGTCTCCTCAATTCCCTAAAAACCAGCAAATCATTTTTCACCATCTACACTAACCTATTAATATTAATTAATGAATATTAATTCCGTTTTTTAATTAATGAATACTAATTCCGTTTTTTAAGAAAGAAATAGAGAAAATAGTTACACACAATCGAAAAAAAGGGTGATAGATAATATTTCCTACAAAAGCTCCCCTAAAATATCTCTTTATCAAATGTTTGTCCCTAAATTAACTCCTTTGACGGCTTGACGTTCCTAAAATAATTCCCTACTATTTATTACGACTTATTATCTTTCATCGGGATTAATGAAAATTTCAATTTTCACTCGTACTTTGCATTATGTTAGGTTAGCGAAAATTTCAGTTTTCCATTTTTCATAGTATTAATGTTACGAGTGAAAGATCAGGATAACATTCATACACAAGGTGAAATACCAAATTATCATCCATATATATAAGTGAAAATTTTAATTATCATCCATATATAAGGTGAAAGATCAAAATATCATCCATACATATGGTGAAAAATAAAATTAGTAAACATATGTAAGGTGAAAGACTAAATTATCATTCATATATATATAAGGTGAAAAATCAAAATATCATCCATATAAAATTTGAAAGATACAATTTTGATCACTTTAATCAAATTTCAGTCACTTAAATATTGATCAAGTTAATTTTCCAAGAGGTTTCCCGACCACGAAATGGAAGTAATGTCCACAAAGACACTGGTATTGCATCTTTTGGATATTCCAATTTTATTGCCTCTGCCACCATCATTATCATGCTTATATAGACCGTACCTTTCTCTCTAGGTAAGGGTATGGGGAGCTATTCTCTGATCCTTACTACTTTAGTGAGGGCATCAAAATATCTCTATATTTAATGAATGAAGACGATCAACAGTGACAACTGTTGCTATAGAGAGTTATTATTTTCTCCATAGGATTAATAGGATTTGCAGTAGTGCAATAAAATCTTGACGAATTTGCTGTCCACAGAAATCTTTACAATGGCTTTATTCCCGGAGTATTTCAGAGAAACAAGATAACCGAAAACGATAGGGCCACCATGTATAAGGAGGACATGAGAAGAATGACTGAGGAATCTGATATGATCGTTAAGGAAATGGGATATAGGTTGTATTCGCAATGGAGGTTGTGTTGTTAGAAAGGATGTAAGTTTAATTCATAAAACCAAACTCGTCAAAATCCCACGATTTACAAGAGGGATACCAGTCCTACTAAGTGCTGATACCATTTCATCGATCCAACGGCCAGGATCGGTGGGATCTTTTTGTCCTATATGAAACGGTATCAGCACTTAGTAGAACTGGTATCCCACTTTATAAATCAAAATCCTCGCCAAACAAGGATGAGAAACAAAATTACGGTGGTGATAGAATCTGAGATTATGGGTAGATAAATATAAACCAAAACGGCCGCCCACAAAAAACGCCCCAAAAAACGCCCACGCCTAACACCCACAATTAACGTTTTGACTGATTATAAATGGAATTATTGGTATTTCTATTTTCGTTAAAAATGCATAACTATGGAAGGTTAATTTAGTCCTAACCAAATTGTGAAAATCTAAAACCAATCTAATCCTATTAATCTTGACCGTAGATCTAGTATTTTGGGCTACACATATATGTAATCTTAATGATGGGCTATCGAAAGAGAGAAGAACCAAATTTGGGTTCCTTAGAAATTTCCATTTTTTGAAATTCTATTAAATATTGGTTTAATTACGGGTCATATGTTGAGTATCCAAAAATAAAGAATCTATTTAGTTCCCATGTTCATCACAAACACTCCAAAATTATTTCTCTCATACTCCGTTAGAGCATTGCTCAGTAGAACTCATAAATGTTGTTATCTCAAGCTTGTTGTCAAATTTAGTTGATCAAAACAATATCTTGATTTCTAGTATACATTTAGTCAAGTCTCGGATTAGGATATAAGTGTGTAGTTGAGTACCATACATCACTGTGTTCTACCGTTTGAAGGCGAAGATCAACCGAAGATTTTGGAAAACTTCTTCAACAAAAGGTAAGTGGAGACTGAACCACCTATTACTGAAGTTTCCACCTTTCTATCTATGAGACAATGTCGCATGATTAAATTAGACATTACATGCATAATATAAATTTCGAGTCAAGTTTATCTTAAAAATCGTTCTCGAAATATGTTGACTAAGCTTAAGAACATTTGTTCATACTTGATGAATTTGGTTAAGAATAATTTATTGTTTATGACTTAATTATGATTCAAGATTTAATTATTTTAAAATAGCATGGAACAATGATATGTGTCATTGATGTTATTCGGGAATGTTTCATATTGATAATTAGAGAGAAATAGAACTACTGTAAATATGGATACAGAACAATAAGCATACCAGTTAACATACTAGGACAAGTGATATAAATCCGGAGTCGCAGTACACGTAATGGCGTATCTATAGTTTGGCAGCAACTTTTTGATACCCATACCCGGTATCCATACTATAGAAAGTCTGTTGAATCATGAATCAGGAAGGTATGCATACCTAGTATGCAAATTGGGAAAGATCTGTGGATTCCCAAACTCGTTTTTGACTTAAAGGTTTACAAACCCGATACACGTACCATGACAAAAATGGTCACGAACAGGAATACATTACACGTACTTACCCTGTCGAGTATTTTCAGATGCATCATAATTTTTTCTATGAGATAATCGGCATTTGAACAACACTATAAAAAACACTATCTAGACATATTTAATCACATGTGTGACTCAAGATTAAAGTATTAAAGTGTTATATAAAAATTGTTAAGCTTATCGTTCGACTGGCTATTTCCGGCTAACCGTTCATGAACAAGTCATTGTACACGGTTCGGTTACGGTTCATTCTAACCAGAGTGTATTTTCTATTATGTTAATCTCGAGTCAAGTTTTTCATCTAACGGTGATTATTGATTGATTGATTCTAAAACAACCTTGATCTTGAAAGTTTATATAAGGAAAACCTCAAACAACTGGGATCGTTGAATCCTTGACACTATTATTGTGTGTCCTAGTTGTAAACTAGAGTCATCCTCTCCTTTAATATTTTCTAGGCTTAACGACTAAAATACTTCACCTAGGGATTCGTGAAGCCATGTCCAACTATCTTTATCTTGATAGGTCGTGTATCCTGATGTTGCTTTGATTGTTAAACCATTTTCTCCAACGGGCAAGATAGATAGAAATCACAAAGTTTATTCGTCTCAGACTTTGTGATTTCACAAGTATCTACTTGTGAGGTGAATAATAATCTAGGTTGCTCTTCAAGAGTCATGAGACCGGATTTGGAGGTCTGCTATACTTTGTCTATTGCAATCGATTTCCTATCTCACCTTGATCCTTGATCAGAATGGAAATCACGTATAGGATTATCTGTGGGAGCCATATTGGTTTCAAGTCTTCAATTGAGCTGAAGCAACTCTTAGGCTGTAAAGGACGTCAGCTAAAGAATCAATTGCGCGGATTCCTGCTGGGATTCAAGAGGCATAAGGATCGCGACTATAATTGACGGTATATTCAGTCTCAATTACATTCCAGTCCGAAGTTTTTATAGTAGGCTAGTGTTTGTAGCGGCTTAATACAGTTTGGTGTTCAAATCTGGACAAGGTCCCGTGGTTTTTCTGCATTTGCGGTTTCCTCGTTAATAAAATTTTCGGTGTCTGTGTTATTTCTCTTTCCGTATTATATTGTTTATCTTTATAATTGAAATATCACAAGTTGTACGTAAATCAACCAAAGTAGATATATCCATCCTTGTTTGTTGGATACTGTTAGAGCATTGCTCGGTCGAACTCGCATGCGTTGCTATGTCAAGCATGTTTGTCAATGTTAGTGATCAAAACTATAAGTCTTGATTTCTAGCCTACTTATAGATGTCTCGGACTAGGACATATATGGTGTAGTTGAGCTTAGATCTCTCGACGTTCATCTCTTGAAGACGAAGAAGTACTAAGCGGAGCTTGTGGAACTTCTTCGACAAAAGGTATGTGGAGACTTGAACTTATCTATCACTTGGAAAGTCTATTTCTACTATCTCCTATATTGAGACATAAGTCTTGTTACGATATAATTTTCTCTAAACACATTTGAGATTTCGAGCTGAGTATATCTCGCTTACATATTTCTCGAAATATGTGTTGGTAAGATTTCGCTTCGACCAAGTTCATCTTATCATGAGAAAATTTCCGAGTAATACCTTACATGGTTTGTGTGATACAATCATTTGATGTAGGCTTGGAATGTTTCGGTAATGATTATTTCAATATCTTGAAAATTGCTTTGATGCTAATAGTGTGTGAAAACAGCTCTTGTCATTATAGAAGAATGTTTCAATGAATGAAATAAAGAGTTGATGATGTAACCATCTTTGGATATAAGCATATATAGTGTGTTCCCACATTAGTGTATAAATCGATAAACCGGAAGCCAAGAGTATGCATATGTGTGTATACAAAATTGGTGAAGGAGACAGGTTAAGTATGCGTACCCGTACGTTAACTGGCGGAAGTTCTCGAACCGAGAATTTCTGCTGAGTTTGGTTTTTGACAAACTCTTAACTAGTCACCTTAAGTATGAGTACCCGTACGCATACTAGCGGAAGTTTTCAAACCGAAAATTTCTGCTGAGTTTGGAAACTTTACAAACTCAAAACCGGTTGCTTAAGTACGCATACCCGTATGCATACTTAAGCTGGTTACTTTGTCAAATCGGTCAGTTCATGGACTTAAACATTTAAATCATAAGGAATGCAATCTTTGTAAACCGTGGCTATAATGTCCATGATTGCATCAAGTGCATCAAACCGATTTGGTTTCAATTGTGTTTTCTAAACAATTGAATAACTCTTTAACTAGTTTCATTTGAGTCATTTGAACTAGCTATGGTTAAGATGAATAAGGTTGATATGAGAGTAATCATATGGCTAACCCCGGTTAAATATTTGTGAACCAACCTGGTGTACACGTTTAGGTACGGTTACATAAACCTAAATGAGGGTACATTTTATTTGTGTGTAACAAGCTAAGTTCGATTTAACGATTGAAAGATATTAGCTTGGTTGAATCAGGTTTTTCATCTAATGGTGAATATTGAATGCTTTGTTACCAATGTAACTTGGATTACAAACCCTGATTGAAAACTATATAAAGGAGAACTCTAGCAACTTGGAAAACTAATCCCCACACCTCCTGTATGTTACTAGTTTCATAACTAGAGTCGAGTCTCCTTTAACCTTAGGTTTCTTCTCGAGACCCTGTAGGTTAACGACTTGTAGACTTCATTGGGGTTGTGAAGCCAGACCCAACTATTATCTTTGTAGTTGCGTGATCTGATCTTGATGTTTCTATCGTGTTGAGTGCAATTGAAATAATTGGCTCGAGATTTTACATCTCCGATAGGCAAGATAGAGAAGTAATCACAAACAACTTCGTCTCATCGTTTGTGATTCCACAATAACTTGTTTCGCTAGTCGATTAAGTTTATTGTGAGGTGATTGATAATACTAGGATGTTCTTCGGGAATATAAGTCCGGTTTATCAATTGGTTCATGTTCACCTTGATTTATCAAAAGACAGAACAAAAACTCTTGGGTATTTCTGTGGGAGGCAGATTTATTCAATCCTATAGACTTTTCTGTGTGAGACAGATTTGTCTATCAAGTCTTCGACTTTGGGTCATAGCAACTCTTAGTTGTGGGTGAGATATGTTAGAGCATTGCTCGGTTGAACTCGCATGCGTTGCTATCTCAAGCATGTTTGTCAATGTTAGTGATCAAAACTATAAGTCTGAATTTCTAGTCTACTATAGCTAAGGTCTCGGACTAGGATAGAAAGTGTAGTTGAGCTCAAGAACTCCATGGCAATCATCATACAAGACGAAGGACTACTCAAGGAACCGGTGGATCTTCATCGACTAAAAGGTATGTGGAGACTTGAACTTATCTGTCACTCAAAAGTCTATTTATCTCCTATCTTGAGACAAAAGTTGTTTTGCTATACAGACTTAGATTATACGCATTTGCTATTTCAAGCCGAGTTTATCTCGTCTATCTATTTCTCGAAATATGTGTTGGTAAGCTTTCGCTTTAGCCAAGTTCATCTTTACCTAGTGACGAAAGTCATGACAAGTTTCAATCACTTTGAAAATTGCTTACTTTGACGAAAAATAGTTTGTGAATAACAACTATAGAATATCAACGCCCTATAAGAATGTTTCAAGATTGAAATGAGAGTTTAGATAATATAACCATTGAAGGATATAAGCATTGTTGTGGAAACACATATATGTATAAGTCCTTATTCCTTGAACCGAAGTTTGCGAACTTTGTGAACTTTGTTGATCAAGAGAACTGGAATGGTTGCGTGAGCCAAGTCTGCGAACTGGCGGAAGTTCTCGTCCCGAGAAATTCTGCCGGAGTTTGTGAACTCCGTCCGGGAACTTAAGTCCGCGAACCCAGTCCGCGAACTTGAGTAGGTTATATCTAAAAACGATGTTTGTGAACTTATTCTTATATAAACTAAGGAATGCAAATTGCAAACCGTGGATATATAGTTCATGAATCGATTCGAGTGAATAAAATCGTATTTGCTTCAATTGTGTCTTGTGTAGTTACATAATATTTCCTTGCAATTGAACAACTCTCTAACTAGTTTATTTGAGTCACTTGAACTAGTTATGGTGAAGAAGAATATGGTTGATATGAAAGTGATCATATGGCTAACCATTTGGTTGACTATTGTTGAACCAAAAAATGTACAAGTTTGGGTACGGTTACACAAGCCTAGAAACGTGCATTTCATTTGTGCGTAACAAGCTAGTTTTCGATCTAACGGTTGAAAGATATTATCTTGAATATAATCAGGTTTTTCATCTAACGGTGAATATTGAATGCTTTGTTACCAAGCTAATATTGATTGCAAACCCTGATTTGAAAGAATATATAAGGGAGAGCTCTAGCAACTGGTAAACCTAATCCCCACACCTTTTGTGTGATACTAGTTGTGCTAAGCTAGAGTCGATTCTCCTTTAACCTTTGGTTTCTTCTTCTAAACCAGGTTAACGACTTAAAGACTTCATTGAGATTGTGAAGCCAGATCGATACTACTTTCTTGTAGTTGTGTGATATGATCTTGTTGTTTCTATCGTACGAGTACAATTGTAATAATTGGCTTGAGATTGATATCTCCGATAGGCAAGATATAAAAGAAATCACAAACACTTCGTCTCATCGTTTGTGATTCCGCAATATTTTTTTCGCTGCGTCGATTAAGATTATTGTGAGGTGATTGATAATACTAGGATGTTTTTCTGGAATATAAGTCCGATTTATCAATTGGTTCTTGTTCACCTTGATTTATCAAAAGACGAAACAAAACTCGTAGGTATATTCTTGGGAGATGGATTTATCTATTATCGTAGACTTTTCTGTTTGATACAGATTTGTTTATTAAAGTATTCGACTTTGGGTCGTAGCAACTCTTAGTTGTGGGTGAGATCAGCTAAGGGAATCAAGTAAGTAGCATCCTGCTGGGATCAGACACGTAGGATCATAACTGTACCTTGGATCAATGTGAGATTGATTGGGGTTCAACTACAGTCCAAACCGAAGTTAATTTGGAGTAGGCTAGTGTATGTAGCGGCTTAATACAGTGTGTGTTCAATCTGGACTAGGTCCCGGGGTTTTTCTACATTTGCGGTTTCCTCGGTGACAAAATTCTGGTGTCTGTGTTATTTCTTTTCCGCATTAAATTTTGTTATATAATTGAAATATCACAGGTTGTGCATTGTTCAATCAATTAGAATATCCGACCTTTTGGTTGTTGATTTAAATTGATTGACACTTTGATATTGGTCTTTGGTGCCATCCAAGTTATCTCTCTAGTATTTGATAAAGACTCGCAGATTTCTATTTGCTTGAGTATATATCAAATCGAGAGATTGAGATATAAACTCTTTGATATAATTTTTATCTAGATTGAGTCTGACTTTCTAGTTGATTCTCTAGAAAGTATGTTGGAGTTTGTCCATACAGATTGCTAAGAGAAATATTGGGTGTGGTTGTTGTACCCCCACTTTTTCAATTGGTATCAGAGCAGGCAAACACGTTTAAGACCTTACAAGTCTGTGTTTGTAGCGATCTGACTCTATGGACAGAGGTATTATCTCAATTAACGTACCACCAGTCTTCGATGGCTCTAATTACTTGTGGTGGAAAATTGCTATGCGAGCTTTTCTTCAAGCACGCGATTTGTAGTCATGGGTATATCTTGTTAATGGATATAATGCTCCCGTCGTGGCAGATGGAGATGTAAACGTTCCCAAGGATATTGTTGAATACACCCCTGCTGAGATAAATGCTGCAAAGCAAAATTCCGACGGTTTGAATGCCATTATAGATGCCATTACCCCAAATCTTCATCACCATGTGTCAAATTGCACGAGGTCTAAAGATGCGTGGGATATCTTAGAAATCGTATTCGAAGGTAACTCCATTGAAAAGGAAGCTAGGCTTCAAAACCTTAATTCCGATTGGGAAAACCTTCGTATGGCAGATGAAGATACATTTGATGAATTTAATCACAGAGTATCTGAAATTGTTAATGCATCTTTTGCATTGGGAAAGACTATTCCTGAAAAGGACATTGTGATGAAAATTCTCAGACCGCTGCCACTTAGAGAGGACTCTAAGAATCATGCCATCATTGAGGGAAATAACCTTGATACTCTATCCAGAAGTTCCCTTACTGGAAAGTTTAAAATTTCCGATCTTGAACTTGAACAAAGAGAGAAACATCATCTGGATAACCATCTTGTTGCTGCATCTGATCGTAAGTCTCGACGTTCTAAATTGACTGACAATAGAAATGAGAATTGCTTTAATTCAACCTTGGGACTGTTTACACAACAGCTTAAGAAATCTCTTAGACAGAGGAAAAGAAAGTCTCAAAAGAAAGGTCATTCAATCAATAAAAAGGTTCAAAAAAACTATGTTAACAATTCTAGTTTCAAGTGCTATAGAAGTGTTCACAATGCTTTTATTCATCCTGATACGGAGAAAAGCGAGATAACTAAAGCATGGATGGCTACTCTTGACTACTGTCCTGAGGATGAAATCTATGATGGTTCTCTTAATTTATTTGCTGATAATCACGTGTGTTCTCCTAATAGTCCTGATTATTCAATGATAAACAATCTTACTTCCTCAGAGATACTTCAACTTGAAAAGGAAGTCTTAATTAAAAGAATTCAACCTGTGATATTTCAATTTTATAACAAAATATAATGCGGAATAGAAATAACACAGACACCAGAAGTTTTGTTAACGAGGAAACCACAAATGCAGAAAACCCCCGGGACCTAGTCCAGATTGAACACCACACTGTATTAAGCCGCTACAGACACTAGCCTACTCCAAATTAACTTCGTTCTGGACTGTAGTTGAACCCCAATCAATCTCACACTGATCCAAGGTACAGTTATGCTCCTACGTCTCTGATCCCAGCAGGATGCTACGTACTTGATTCCCTTAGCTGATCTCACCCACAACTAAGAGTTGCTACGACCCAAAGTCGAAGACTTTAATAAACAAATATGTATCACACAGAAAGGAGGGAGGTATGCGTACCCCAAGGGCCTGAGTTCGTGAACATCTTAGGGTATCAAGACCCAGTACTTGTACCCTAGCTCCCTGAATTCGCAAACTGGTTCATAGGTACATGTACCCTTACATATACCTACCCAGTATGAATTAAGCAAATGCTCGTAAACTATTTTCACAAATACGTTTGTCATTGCTACAACTCTCACAAACACTTCTAAGACATCTTTGATCACTAAAATACTTTGTGTTTGTGCATCATGATTTAAGTCTTGAGTGTAAAATAAACACGATTATGCTTATATGTTCATATGACATATTTGGCATGAAGAACTACCATACACGGTTCCAGAACCCAGGACGACATTTTATATTTTTTTTGTGTAATTTCATGACGAACTTATCACATGCTTACATGAACTCCTTACAGGAGTTTCATCGAAACTAAGAAAATGTTTACTTGAATCTCAAGTTATATTAGCTTGAATTTAAAGCTACCTATAGTGTTGAAGTCTATAAATAGAGAGACTTAAACAACTGGGAATTCCAATCCTTCACACTTTTGTGTCCTAGTTGTATGCTAAAGTCGTCTTCTATTAACCTAGTTTCCTATGAGAAACATAATTAGGTTTACAACTTAAATACTTCACTTATGGATTCGTGAAGCCATGTCCGGCTATCTTTACCTTGATAGTTCGTGTATCCCGATCTTGTTCTTATTGATTATCGAGGTTTGTTCAATCTCCAATCAAGAATGAGATAGATAGAAATCTCAAAGTTCTATTCGTCTTAAACTTTATGATTCCTCAAGATAGATATCTAAAACTTTTCTTTGTTGATCGGTTTAATATTTTTATTGAGAGGTGGTCAATAATCCTAGTTTCTCAGCTAACTCAGTATAGGTATTCCGGATTCACGAGGTTTGCTAGCTTTGTCTATTGCAAACAGATATCCAAGCCTTGATCATAACGACCTAAAGGGAAATCAAATATGCTTATCTGTTAGAGGCGTATTGGTATCAAAAGTATTCATAGAGGTTGAAACAACTCTTAGGATGTAAAGGACGAAAGTTAAGGGAATCAATTGCATAGGGCCTTATGAGTTTCAAGAGACGTAAGGAGCATGGCTGCAGCTGAATTGCTTTGAGGGTTAATTCGGTCTCAAGTACATTATATTCCGAAGTCTGATAGTAAGCTAGTGTTTGTAGTGTTTTGATACAGTTTGGTTTTCAAAGATGAACGATATCTTGGGGCTTTTCTGTAAGTGTAGTTTTCCTCGTTAAAAAAATTCTTGCATATATGTGCTTTTTACTTTTCCACATCTTTTGATTGTTAAAAGTACTACACATGTTCATATATACTTCTATTAGACGAAAAAGTTGGTGATGTACTTGGTACCCTCTCCTTTTCGCTCCAGCTCTTATTTGGGTATTCTCATGTGAAAGCATTTAATTATCCATTTCATTGCCTATCTCAATTATCATTCTTGCTAATGTTTCATTTACTTGTTCTGTTATATACTTAATTTGTTTAGACCGCAAGTTTCATTTTAATTATTGGTTCCATTATGATTTTGTGGTATATTTTATCTACACCTCCTGGTAAACATAAAATCATATTTCTCTATATTTCTTGGGTTCATTTTACATTTCAAATTTTTCTTGATATGTTCGGTTATCTACTAACAGTTTAACAGTTGGTAACTCCAACTTGATTGTTTTTACATATTTATCCTGTTTATGTGTACATATTTAATTTTTCTGTCATTTAATCTTTCAACTAAAAATGAGAGGGTACTAAGTACGCCACCAAATTTTTCATTCATCATCTGGTATTTATGCAAGTAGGTCAAAAGTAAAGACCTTTGAATCAGATTGTATATAGAGTTTTTCTCTTTCTCTTCTAAAATCAATATTTTTGGACCAAAGGTCCATTATACCCAATTGTCTATAAGAGTTCTCGGACAATATCAAAAACCAACATCCAAGATCAACTAGTTATATTTGAATTATTAGGATTCTATGAAGTACGAAACTTGTAATCTATCGTTCAAGATATGAATTCAACAAGAACAAGTCTTTTTTTTAATCTCAACTAATAAGGACTTAAACTATTTAGATTGATTTCGTACTACTTGTGATATTCCTATTATTAATATAAACAATATAATGCGAAAAAGGGAAATACAAGACATCAAAATTTTGTTAACTAGAAAAAATGCATTTGTAGGAAAAACCTTGGTACCTCGTTCAAATTTAAACACCATGTTGTATTAAACCTCTACAGACACTAGCCTACTACTTCAGACTGGAATATAGTTGAGACCTAATTAACACTCCAAGTAAGCAGTCGTGTTCCTTACGTCTCTTGAACCTTGCAAGATTTTAAGCCCTTGATTCCTTAGCTGACGTCCTTTACAGCTTAAAAGTTTCTTCAACCTCAGTAAAGACTTTTGATATAAGAACTATCAGGTAAAAAGATAGCCTGGCTGGGGGTTCATGAATCCCTAAGTGAAGACTTCAAAGTCATAACCTAGAATCATTTCTGTAAGAAAACCTAGGTTATAGAGGACGACTCTTGCTTTGCAACTAGGACATAAGAGTGATAGGGATTGAGAAATCTTGTTGCAAGAGTCTCTATATTTATATATTTTCAATGCTACAGATAACTTTGAATTCAAGATAAGGTTGCTTGAGATTCAAGTAAACACTTTACGATTTAGGTGAAATTCCTACTTAAAAATTCATGTAAGCATGCGAAAATTCCGCCTTGAAATTACATAGAAGAATATGCACTATGGTCCAGAGTTCTGGAACCGTACACAATGATAGTCCATAAGCTAAGTAATCCTTTGAACTTACAAGCAGTAACAGTGTTCAACAACACTCAAGACTAAACAATGATCCACAATTCCAAAATAATTTTCTGAATAAATTTGTCTAGGAAGTGCATGAGAGTGGTAACAAAGCGTACATAGTCATGTAAGACAGTTCGTGAACTTCTTCAAAACTGAAATTGGATGCAGCTCGTGAAGTCAGGCTCCGGGTTTACAAACCTCTATCAATTGGAGAAGTCAGATCGTAGGGGTATGCAAACCGGGTTTGTAAATATGTAAAAGGTATGCAAACCCAGTTGGCAAACCTCGACAGTTCACGGAATTCAGATCGACCGCTCTGCATCATACAGTTCTGAATTTCTCCCACTCTTAAATTTGAAACATTCTCAATAACCATAGACACTATGCACTATTTGCTTGGGTTATTCCCAAATGATCAACTTGAAAAATATAGTTTGTGAAAAACAAATTGTTCTAAGTAAGATTGTTAAGGATCTATGAACATCCATTACTTGAGTCATATTTCAAGAGTTTTACCAAGACAAGCTTGAACTCGAAATTTCTTCTTTCCAATATTATTAAAATCATACAACAACTTTTCATAAGATAGAATGGTAGATACAATGAGTAAACAGGATATGTCAGTCTTCACATACCTTTTTTTATGAAGTTCTCGTAAATGCCTTCGTTTGTTATCCAGTCATCAGTTTTCGAGGGTTATTAAGTGATATTTGATACTCAACTACCATACTCTTATCCTACTTCGAGACTTGACTTCAG
Source organism: Papaver somniferum (assembly GCF_003573695.1). Lineage (NCBI taxonomy): Eukaryota > Viridiplantae > Streptophyta > Magnoliopsida > Ranunculales > Papaveraceae > Papaver > Papaver somniferum. Next base: position 54,993,045 of record NC_039364.1, on the reverse strand, counting down.
TATGCTGGAAATCAAGATATAGTTTTGTACCTCTAACATTACAAAAAAGCTTGAGATAGCTAAACTTTTGAGTTTGACCGAGCGATATTGTAACATAAATATTTTTTCTGATCCCTCTTTCGTTTACTATGTTGGTTGCATTTCCCTCTGTAATTTGCTTTTTCTTTGGACTTATTATTCAAGCTAGCATAGTCTCATCTTGTTTGGTTTTTTTGAATCTTTAGAGTTGTTGCTATTTTAAGTGCTTGTATCGTGTTTTGGTGCAAATATTTTCTTTTTTATTATAACCATCTAGAAGCCCATAATTTTCTTTTTTTAAGTAAGGTTATTTAAAATTTTGTTTATTTATTTATTTTTGTTTTCCTTGTTATGACCCGTTGACCTTCCTAGTAATTTCTCTCTTGGGTTTGTATTGTATTTTCTTTGGCTCGTTTGGCTTATCTCATATTTTATTATCTACTTAAACACGAGAATTTTGTCACATAATGTCCAGGGCATTGACCCTCCTTTAACCAAAATCATTTAAATCATCTTTGATAGTTTCAAAACATGGATTTGATTTTCTTGTATGAAACAAATCTCTTTTTATCATTATGGATTTATTTTTTAAACATTCTCAATCACATGACTAGTTCATTATTCCATCCATTGAAAAACAAGATTTTTTTGCGATAACATGACATAATAATTTGGATATCCAACTCCTTTATTTTCATATAAATGTGTGTCATTTTCAGGCTAAAATTAATAACCAATCTTTTCCAGTCTCCTATATTTATCACTTACAAATATATAGAATAAAAAATACCCAGGCCGAATTAGGAAACTGTTATGAAATCCGCAATAATTACTTCCATCATTTATCTCGTGATAATTTTTTCCATGAATATGACTGCAGTATAGAAAATTTTCATGCTTCAACCACCAACCAGTGTATCAAGTTCATATATTCTCTTTATGAACCTTTCAGCTTTCAACTTCTGATGAAGAACAAATAAAGTCTCAGTTAGTTCAACATTTTTCACAGACTGGTCGCTCTTGATATGCTAATTTATGCTTCTCTTTATCGGATCTTATACACAGTTGCATTTATAATTCTGAGAACTCTATTCTTGTAACCATTCCCTTTCCTAAAGAATACTTTTCACTCTCTCACATATGTACCTTTGTGGTGCTCTGAGACTAGACGGCTTCTAGCCTGGAATTGTAAAAGAGCATTAAGACATTATTGGTCCAGATATAATACCAATGATTCAAGATTTTTTCCTATATGGGTCTCTTCAAATTTCTCATTTTTAATCCTAATCCCGAAAATTCAAACTTCTTAATATCTGTAGACTTTCGACCAATTAGTTTAAGCAACACGGTTTATAACTTCATTTTAAAGATTATTCTAAATCGCCCCAAACCTTTTTAAACAGACTCATTTACCAAACTAATGTTCCTTTCGGATCGACAAATCATAGATAATATTATAATCGCCCATGAGCTCCTTTACATTATAAAATTTTCAAAAGCTAAGAAGGCCTTCTTAGCATTGAAATTAAATCTTTCTAAAAACTTCTGATAGGGTGGGATGGATATTTCTCAAACAAGCCCTCGTAAAATTTAACTTTTATGAAACTTGGGTCCACCTTATCATGCAATGTGTTACTACTATTTCACTCGTAATTCGTCATAAAGGATCTTCTGACCCGACTTCTAATACCTCCTGGGGTGTCCGTAAAGGGGATCCTCTTTCAACCTACCTCTTTCTCATTTGCAAAAAGATCCTCTCTCGATTTTTTTTCCAAAGGTAATTCTGGAAAAATAAATTCAGGTATAAAATCAACAAACATGCTCCCAAAATCTCACACCTTTTCATTGAGGATGTTTATATGTTCTTTTTACACGGGGAGGATATAAGGAAAGCTTGCCATGTTTTTAAAATTCTATTAAATATTGGTTTAATTACGGGCCATATGTTGAGTATCCAAAAATCAAGAATCTATTTAGTTCCCATATTCACCACAAACACTCCAAAATTATTTCTCTCATACTCCGTTAGAGCATTGCTCAGTAGAGATCATAAATGTTGTTATCTCAAGCTTATTGTCAAATTTAGTTGATCAAAACAATATCTTGATTTCTAGTATACATTTAGTCAAGTCTCGGATTAGGATATAAGTCCGTAGTTGAGTACCAGACATCACTGTGTTCTACCGTTTGAAGGCGAAGATCAACCGAAGATTTTGGAAAAATTCTTCAACAAAAGGTAAGTGGAGACTGGACCACCTATTATTGAAGTTTCCACCTTTTTATCTATGAGACAATGTCGCATGACTAAACTAGACATTACATGCATAATATAAATTTCGAGTCAAGTTTATCTTGATAATCGTTCTCGAAATATGTTGACTAAGCTTAAGAATATTTGTTCATACTTGATGAATTTGGTTAAGAACAATTTATTGTTTATGACTTAAATTATGATTCAAGATTTAATTATTTTAAAATAGCCTGGAACAATGATATGTGTCATTGATGTTATTCGGGAATGTTTCATATTGATTATTAGAGAGAAATAAAACTACTGTAAATATGGATACAGAAAAGTAAGCATACCAGTTAACATACTAGGAAAACCGTGATAAATCCGGAGTCGCAGTACACGTACTGGCGTAGCTATAGTTTGACAACAACTTTTTGGTACCCATACCCGGTATCCATACTATAGAAAGTTTGTTGGATCATGAATCAGGAAGGTACCCATACCTAGTATGCAAATTGGGAAAGATCTGTGGATTCCCAAACCCGTTTTTGTCTTAAAGGTATACAAACCCGATACACGTACCATGACAAAAATGGTCACAAAAAGGAATACATTACACGTACTTACCCTGTCGAGTATTTTCAGATGCATCAGGATTTTTTCTATGAGATAATCGGCATTTGAACAACTCTATAAAAAAAAACTATCTAGACATATTTAATCACATGTGTGACTCAAGATTAAAGTCTTAAAGTGTTATATGAAAATTGTTAAGCTTATCGTTCGACTGGCTATTTCCGGCTAACCGTTCATGAAAAAGTCATTGTACACGGTTCGGTTACGGCTCATTCTAACCAGAGTGTATTTTCTATTATGTTAATCTCAAGTCAAGTTTTTCATCTAACGGTGATTATTGATTGATTGATTCTAAAACAACCTTGATCTTGAAAGTTTATATAAGGAAAACCTCAAACAACTTGTATCGTTGAATCCTTGAAACTATTATTGTGTGTCCTAGTTGTAAACTAGAGTCATCCTCTCCTTTAATATTTTCTAGGCTTAACGACTAAAAGACTTCACCTAGGGATTCGTGAAGCCAGGTCCAACTATCTTTATCTTGATAGGTCGTGTATCCTGATGTTGCTTTGATTGTTAAACCATTTGCTCCAACGGGCAAGATAGATAGAAATCACAAAGTTTATTAGTCTCAGATTTTGTGATTTCACAAGTATCTACTTGTGAGGTGAATAATAATCTAGGTTGCTCTTCAGGAGTCATGAGACCGGATTTGGAGGTTATATATACTGTCTATTGCAATCGATTTCCTATCTCACCTTGATCATTGATCAGAACGGAAATCACATATATGCTTATCTGTGGGAGCCAGATTGGTTTAAAGTCTTCAATTGAGTTGAAGCAACTCTTAGGCTGTAAAGGACGTCATCTAAAGAATCAATTGTGCGGAGTCCTGCTGGGATTCAAGAGGCATAAGGATCGCGACTGTAATTGACGGTATATTCAGTCTCAATTAAATTCCAGTCCGAAGTTTTGATAGTAGGCTAGTGTTTGTAGCGGCTTAATACAGTTTGGTGTTCAAATCTGGACAAGATCCCGTGGTTTTTCTGCATTTGCGATTTCCTTGTTAACAAAATTTCCGGTGTCTGTTTTATTTCTCTTTCTGTATTATATTGTTTATCTTTATAATTGAAATATCACAAGTTGTACGTAAATCAACCAAAGTAGATATATCCATCCTTGTTTGTTGGATACTGTTAAAGCATTTCTCGGTCGAACTCGCATGTGTTGCTATCTCAAGCATGTTTGTCAATGTTAGTGATCAAAACTATAAGTCTTGATTTCTAGCCTATTTATAGATGTCTCGGACTAGGACATAGATAGTATAGTTGAGTTTAGATCTCTCGACGTTCATCTCTTGAAGACGAAGAACTACTAAGGGGAGCTTGTGGAACTTCTTCGACAAAACGTATGTGGAGACTTGAACTTATCTATCACTTGGAAAGTCTATTTCTACTATCTCCTATATTGAGACATAAGTCGTGTTACGATATAATTTTCTCTATACACATTTGAGATTTCGAGCTGAGTATATCTCGCTTACATATTTCTCGAAATATGTGTTGGTAAGCTTTCGCTTCGACCAAGTTCATCTTATCATGAGAAAATTGCCGAGTAACACCTTACATGGTTTGTGTGATACAATCATTTGATGTAGGCTTGGAATGTTTCGGCAATGATTATTTCAATATCTTGAAAATTGCTTTGATGTTAATAGTGTGTGAAAACGGCTATTGTCATTATAGAAGAATGTTTCAATGAATGAAATAAAGAGTTGATGATGTAACCATCTTTGGATATAAGCATATATAGTGTGTTCGCACATTAGTGTATAAATCGATAAACCGGAAGCCAAGAGTATGCATATGTGTGTATACGAAATTGGTGAAGGAGACAGGTTAAGTATGCGTACCCGTACGCATACTGGCGGAAGTTCTCGAACCGAGAATTTCTGTTGAGTTTGGTTTTTGACAAACTCTTAACTAGTCACCTTAAGTATGCGTACCCGTACGCATATTGACGGAAGTTTTCGAACCGAAAATTTCTGCTGAGTTTGGAAACTTTACAAACTCAAAACCGGTTGCTTAAGTACGCATACCCGTATGCATACTTAAGCTGGTTACTTTGTCAAATCGGTCAGTTCATGGACTTAAACATTTAAATCATAAGGAATGCAATCTTTGCAAATCGTGGCTATAATGTCCATGATTGCTTCAAGTGAATCAAACCGATTTGGTTTCAATTGTGTTTTCTAAAAAATTGAACAATTCTTTAACTAGTTTCATTTGAGTCATTTGAATTAGCTATGGTTAAGATGAATAAGGTTGATATGAGAGTAATCATATGGCTAACCCCGGTTAACTATTTGTGAACCAACCTGGTTTACACGTTTAGGTACGGTTACATAAACCTAAATGAGGGTACATTTCATTTGTGTGTAACAAGCTAAGTTCGATGTAACGATTGAAAGATATTAGCTTGGTTGAATCAGGTTTTCCATCTAACGGTGAATATTGAATGCTTTGTTACCAATGTAACTTGGATTACAAATACTGATTTGAAAACTATATAAAGGGGAATTCTAGCAACTGGGAAAACTAATCCCCACACCTCCTGTATGTTACTAGTTGCATAACTAGAGTCGATTTTCTTTTAAGCTTAGGTTTCTTCCCGAGACCCTATAGGTTAACGACTTGTAGACTTCATTGGGGTTGTGAAGCCAGACCCAACTATTATCTTTGTAGTTGCGTGATCTGATCTTGTTGTTCCTATCGTGTTGAGTGCAATTGAAATAATTGGCTCGAGATTTTACATCTCCGATAGGCAAGATAGAAAAGTAATAAAAAAAAACTTCGTCTCATCGTTTGTGATTCCACAATAACTTGTTTCGCTAGTCGATTAAGTTTATTGTGAGGTGATTGATAATACTAGGATGTTCTTCGGGAATATAAGTCCGGTTTATCAATTGGTTCCTGTTCACCTTGATTTATCAAAAGACGGAACAAAAACTCTTGGGTATTTATGTGGGAGACAGATTTATTCAATCCTATAGACTTTTCTGTGTGAGACAGATTTGTCTATCAAGTCTTCGACTTTGGGTCTTAGCAACTCTTAGTTGTGGGTGAGATCTGTTAGAGCATTACTCGGTCGAACTCGCATGCGTTGCTATCTCAAGCATGTTTTTCAATGTTAGTGATCAAAACTATAAGTATTGATTTCTAGTCTACTATAGCTAAGGTCTCGGACTAGGATAGAAAGTGTAGTTGAGCTCAAGAACTCCATGGAAATCATCATACAAGACAAAGGACTACTCAAGGAACCGGTGGATCTTCATCGACTAAAAGGTATGTGGATACTTGAACTTATCTGTCACTCAAAAGTCTATTTATCTCCTATCTTGAGTTAAAAGTCGTTTTGCTATATAGACTTAGATTATACAAATTTGTTATTTCAAGACGAGTTTATCTCGTCTATCTATTTCTCGAAATATGTGTTGGTAAGCTTTCGCTTTAGCCAAGTTCATCTTTACCTAGTGACGAAAGTCATGACAAGTTTCAATCACTTTGAAAATTGCTTACTTTGACAAAAAATTGTGAGGTGATTGATAATATTAGTCTATTCTTCAGGAATATAAGTCTGGTTTATCAATTGGTTCTTGTTCACCTTGATTTATCAAAAGACGGAACAAAACTCGTAGGTATATTCGTGGGAGACGGATTTATCCATTACCGTAGAATTTTCTGTGTGATACAGATTTGTTTATTAAAGTCTTCGACTTTGGGTCGTAGAAACTCTTAGTTGTGGGTGGGATCAGCTAAAGGAATCAAGTACGTAGCATCCTGCTGGGATCAGAGACGTAGGAGCATAACTGTACCTTGGATCAGTGTGAGATTGATTGGGGTTCAACTACAGTCCAGACCGAAGTTAATTTGGAGTAGGCTAGTGTCTTTAGCGGCTTAATACAGTGTGTGTTCAATCTGGACTAGGTCCCGAGGTTTATCTGCATTTGCGGTTTCCTCGTTAACAAAATTATGGTGTCTGTGTTATTTCTTTTCTGCATTATATTTTGTTATGTAATTGAAATATCACAGGTTGTGCGGTGTTCAATCAGTTAGAATATTCGACCTTTTGGTTGTTGATTTAAATTGATTGACACTTGGATATTCGTATTTGGTACCATCCAGGTTATCTCTCTAGTATTTGATAAAGACTCGCAGATTTCTATTTGCTTGAGTATATATCAAATCGAGAGATTGAGATATAAACTCTTTGATATACTTTTTATCTAGATTGAATCTGACTGTCTAGTTGATTCTCTAGAAAGTATATTGGAGTTTGTCCATACAGATTGCTAAGCGAAATATTGGGTGTGGTTGTTGTACCCCCACTTTTTCAAGATCATCTAAGGGAATCAAGTGCGCAGTATCCTGCTGGGATCAGAGACGTAAGGAGCGCAATTGTACCTTGAATCAGTGTGAGATTGATTAGGGTTCAACTACAGTCCATTCCGAATTAATTGGTAGTAGTCTAGTGTCTGTAGTGGCTTAATACAGTGTGGTTTTCAATTTGGACTAGGTCCCGGGGTTTTCTGCATTTGCGGTTTCCACGTTAACAAAATTTTGGTGTCTGTGTTGTTTATTTTCTACATTATATTTAGTTATGTAATTGAAATATCACAGGTTGTTCGTTAAGATCAATCAATTAGAATATCCAACCTTTGGTTGTTGATTTACATTGATTGACACTTGAATATTGGTCTTTGGTACCGTTCAAGTAACTCCTCTTATATTCAATCAGGCTCGCAGATTTCTATTTGCTTATTGCGGATTGAATTAAGAGTTAAAGATATGAAACTCTTTCATATACTTTATTCTAGATTGAGTATGACTGTCTAGTTGATTCTCTAGAAATTGTATTGGAGTAAGTCCTCTCAGATTCCCACACGAATTGTTGGGTGTGGTTGTTAGACCCCCGCATTTTCAATTGGTATTGTTAGAGCACTGCTCGGTTGAACCCATTAGTGTTGGTATATCAAGTTAGTTGTCAATTTTAGTTGCCAAAATGCATTCTTGATTTAGCATACTAAAGATAGTTTCGGACTAGATTAGGTCTAAGAAGTTGAATCGAAGCTATCCTTAAAGGATGAAGATTGAAGACTACAAGAAGACATCAACAAGTACTTCATAAAAAAAGTTATGTGATTGATTTCATTTGGATTCTTGTTCAATTCTACCTTTCTAATCTATCAAGATAAATGCTCACTCTATGGAACAATTCCAATGACGGTAAATGTACATTTATGTATATATACTTGAGGTTATTTGATTCATGAACTTGGGGATAATACCCTTTATCCTTATAAAGAATCTCATGTTATAGTGAATGAGCTTACGAATCCAACGAGCCAAGAATCACTCAATTCCGAGTTATAACGATGAAGTTATGAGTGATTTATTAAAGTTCGTTAGTAGGAAACAATCCATGGGCTGTTTGTAGTGGTTCATGGACTTGGGCCCAATTCGTGACTAAAAGCTATTTTTGGTCAATTTGGTGATGTTTCCTTGTCTAGGCAAGATGTCTATTATTCCAAACATATTTGATTACCATATTAAAGTGTTTGTGATAACTTTTAATTCCTGCCTAAGTTAAAATGTGATTTATTCATATAAATAAATATTTGCTAATTAATTATTTATTTAATTATTTATCCATAATATTTATAACTTAGGAAAGACTCCCATAATTAGGAGAGTCTTGAAAAGGGAAAATAGCTTTGCTTAGCTTCCAAGCTATTGTTCACTATAAATAAAGGGTTCGTGAGTTTACACGTTTTTCATCCACTTTAGGAAAATTGGCATAAGCTTTGCAGGTTGTTTCCATGTCTTCAGTTCTTTGTGAACAAGAGTGAGATAAAAGTCTTTGTATTGGGGATCACAAAGCCAAGTTGGATTTAATCTTCGTGATTGATCATACAACTTGTAATCTAGGTTTTTCACCTCTTGTCTATTCTAAGGTTTTCTCTTCTGATATAAAACCATTCAAGAGTTGTTGATCATAAATACTAGGTTTTGATAGGTTTCAGTTTCCGATCGTATACCAACACTTATTAGTCGAAATAGGAAGCTAGAAAGAAAACTTCGATTAAGGTATCTCGTAAAAATCCTTAAGAAGTTTTAAACAAGATATCTCAGATTTATTCTGGTTGTTCTTGTTGTAGAATTATTAGGGTTTTCTTAACTTGGAAATTGATCTTTGGAATCACCCAAGTTTACTTACGGAAATCAGGTTCACGGGCTCCTTGTGCGTACGTATACTGATTGTAAGTTAAAACCCTAATCTACAAGTTTGTTTTGATATTAATTTTACCTAGTAATTGTTTTTATCAAAATAAACACAAGATTTCCAAAACCTTGATTTACATCTAAAGGGAAATCAAACTGGTGTTTTGTGCAAACAAAATATCAAATCGTATCAATCGTGTTGGTGTATATTCTAAAGAGAACTTTGGGTTCTGCTAGAAGATTTGTGTGAAGAGTTCCTAAAGAGAATCGGCATTCTGCTAGGAGTTTTACAAGTGCTGAAGAAGGTATTTCATCTAGTCCGAATAGGTAGTAGGAAATTGGTGTAACAGCTTATAATCAGTATGTGTTTATTCTGGACTAGGTCCCGGGGTTTTTCTGCTTTTGCGGTTTCCTCGCTAACAAAATTCTGGTGTCTGTGTTATTTCAGTTTCCTATATTGTTTTATCTTTATAATTGAAATAATAAAGGTTGTGCATTAGATCATCAATTAAAGTAATCCAACCTTTGGTTGTTGATTGCCATTGATTGATACGCGAATATTGGTCTTTGGTACCATCCGAGTTTTTCCTTGTATTTGAATAGACCTCGCAGTTCCTGCTTGGGTAAATCAAATCAAGAGAGAGATATAAACTCGTTGATATACTTTTAATTGATTGAGTCTTGTTGATTCTCTTAAAAGTATATTCGAGTTTGTTCATACAGATTGCTAAGTGAAATATTGGGTGGTGTTGTTAGACCCCCGCTTTTTCAATTGGTATCAGAGCAGGCAAACACGTTCAAGACCTTACAAGTCTGTGTTTGTAGCGATCTGATTCTATAGAGAGAGGTGTTATCTCTATAAACATACCGTCAGTCTTCGATGGCACGAACTGTTAGAGCATAGCTCGGTCAACCTCGCATGCGTTGCTATCTCAAGCATGTTTGTCAATGTTAGTGATCAAAACTATAAGTCTTGATTTCTAGCCTACATAGCTAAGTCTCGGACTAGGATAGAAAAGTGTAGTTGATCTCAAGGACTTCATGGCGATTCATCATACAACAAAGAAGATCTATACAAGGAACCGTGGAACTTCATCAACAAAAATGTATGTGAAGACTTGAACTTATCTATCACTCAAAAGTCTATCTCTTTTATCTCATACTTCTTATGAGACAAAAGTCGTATGCTATATAGACTAGATCATACACATTTAACATTTCGAGCTGAGTATTCATTGCTTATCTTTTATCTCGAAATCGTGTGTTGGTAAAGCGTTTCGCTTTGATCAAGTTTATCTTCACCTAGTGATGAAAGTCATGAAAAATTTCAATCACTTTGAGAATTGCTCTGACGTGAATCGGTCTGTGAATAACGGCTACATAGCGTCCTCTTAGAATGTTTCAATGATTCAAATGAGAGTTTAGATTACATAACCATGTATTCCTTGAACCGAAGTTTTCGAACTTTGTTGATCAAGATAAATCGGGAGGATTGTGGAATTGGCTTGCTAAGTCAGCGAACTGTAGGAAGTTCTCCAACGAGAATTTCTGCTGGATTTTCCAAAACTCGTTTGTGTGCTAAGTCCACGAACTCAGTCCGCGAACCCAGTCCGCGAACTGGCGGAAGTTTTCTTTCCGAGAATTTCTGCTGAGTTTGGAAAACTCAACCGATTAACTTAAGTCCGCGAACTTGTTTGTGAACTTAAGAGGTTATGATCTAAAGATGTGCTCTGAACATGAAACATTAAATTACTAAGGAATGCTTTATGCAAACCGTGGCTATAATTTTCACGAGTCGATTCAATCGAATCGAATCATCTTTGTTTCAATTGTGTCTTGTGTAGTTACATAAGATCTCATAGCAATTGAACAACTCTTTAACTAGTTCATTTGAGTCAATTGAACTAGTTATGGTGAAGAAGAACAAGGTTAATATGAAATGCTCATATGGTTAACCTTTTTGGGTTACTATGTTGAACCAACATACACATACACATTTGGGAATGGTTTTCACGAACCCAGTAAACGTCTACCCAAGTGTGTGTGACAAGCTAAGTTTTCGATCTAACGGTTGAGAAATATTAACTTGAATCTAAATCAGGTTTTCATCTAACGGTGAATAAGGATTGCTTTGTAACAAAACCCTGATTTGAAGGCTATATAAAGGAGACATCTAGCATTGTTCAAAACTAATCCCCACACGTCTGTATGCTACTAGTGCGCCCGCTAGAGTCGATCCCCATTAACCTTTGATTTTCTTCTCTAAAATCAGGTTAACGACTTAAAGACTTCATTAGGATTGTGAAGCCAGACCGATACTACTTTATCTTAGTTGTGTGATCTGATCTTGCATCTTCTATTGTACGAGTATAATCGATTGATTGGATTGAGATCGTGAGAATTCTCCGATAGGCAAGATAAAGAAGTCATAAACATCTTCATCTCACTGTTTGTGATTCCTCGACAATCCGCTTGTGTAGTCAGGAAGGATTGTAGAGAGGTGATTGATTAATCTAGGCTGTTCTTCGAGAATATAAGACCAGATTATCAATTGGTTCCTGTTCACCTTGATTTTATATCAAATGACGGAACAAAACCTAGGGTTTATCTTTGGGAGACAGATTTATCCTTTGATAGAATTTTCTGTGTGAGACAGATCTGTTTATTATCAAGTATGTGATTTTGGGTTGCAGCAACTCCTGGTTGTGGGTGAGATCAGCTAAGGGAATCAAGTGCGCAGTATCCTGCTGGGATCAGAGGCGTAGGAGTACAACTGTACCTTGGATCGGTGGGAGACTGATTGGGGTTCAACTATTGTCCAGTCCGAAGTTAGTTTGCAGTAGGCTAGTGTATGCAGCGGCTTAATACAATGTGTATTCAATCTGGACTAGGTCCCGGGGTTTTTCTGCATTTGCGGTTTCCTTGTTAACGAAATTTCTAGTGTCTGTGTTATTTCTTTTACGCATTATATTTTACATAATTGAATTCATACAGGTTGTGCGTTCGTGATCATCAATTGGAAATCCAACCTTTGGTTGTTAATTGATATTGATTGATCCTTGGACATTGGTCTTTGGTACCGTCCAAGTATTCCTTGTATTTGATAAAGACTCTCTATTGTTTTTATCTTGAGTAAAAATCAAATCAAGAGAGAGATATTAACTCCTTGAGATACTTTTACCTAGATTGAGTCTGACTGTCTAGTTGATTCTCTAGCAAAGTATTTCAGAGTTAGTCCATACAGATTGCTAAGCGAAATATTGGGTGGTGTTGTTAGACCCCCACTTTTTCAATTGGTATCAGAGCGGGAAAACACGCTAAAGACCTCAAAAGTCTGTGTTTGTGGCGATCTGACTATATGGACCGTAAAGTCTCATTTGACGCCTCACCAGGTTTAAAAAACAACCGTAGGAAAAGGTCTGATAAACTGGTTAATCTTCAGAAGAGATTGGAAGAACAAACCCGGATCTATTCTGGTCTTGTTGCAAAAATTGCAACTCTTAAGGATTTGATATCTAGTAAGAATCTCTCGTTGAATATGAGAGAATCCAGTTGTTCCTTTCTAAAGAATTGTCACTCTTCAGATAATGTTCAACGATCGTTTGTTGAGAAAACTGATGTGACTAGGAACCACTCAGACAAATGCCAAGGGTCTGGCCTTTATGGATACTCATCCGATCATCCTCTTCAACCCTTTACGTCAGCTTTAAAAAGTATGAAGACTGAAAGTAATCCTTGCACGAATGTTGTGCAACTGTGCATTACTCAAAATGGACGTACAATACTATCAGGAAATTCTATACAGAAAAGTACTGATGGTATAGGCAATCTTACTTCTTGTCCCACTTCTTCTCTTCGATGGTGTAGTGACAGTCATTGTGGCCCTTTTATACATGTGTTAGGCGATTCCTCATTGTGTGTATCCTCTATCGCCTCCAAACTTGGAAAAGACTCTACAACCAAGACAGAAGGACATTTTCCGATGGGTTTCTATTCGTCTCATTCAGATCCAGGAAATACTGATATAACTCTGAGCAAATCCTCTTGGAAAAAATTGATGATTAATGAGTTAGATCAACTTCATAGACAAGTTGTGTGGAACCTTGTACCACACAAGTCCAATGTCTATTATGAAGGCTCTAAATGGGTATCCAAGAATGAGGGAGAATGTTTAAACACCTTCAGAGATAATCTCAGGATCATTTCTCAAGGACACTCACGTGTTGAAGTTGTTGAGCCTAAAGAAACGATTGTTCCTATGGAATGCCTTTTAGCTATTCAATCTACTTATAATTGTTGCAGGTCCTACGTGACAAGTGCTTCGGGGAACAAAAGAAGAAGAATCTCTGCTCAAGTGTCTTACCTTAAAAAGCCACTATGGTACAAACAAGGGGAGTTTTTTGATACCATTGTTTCTACCTAACCCTAGACGTTCGCGTCCCTATGTTTGTCTTGAGAAAATTGGGATTTGCATCTTTTGGCTCAAGGAGTGTATTTTTGGTTATTTTTGTTTTTACCTATATATATCTCTAAAAATACAAAATCTTTTGTTTGTCCAGGGTTTCTGTGGTTCACGAATGGTGTATTTCAAAAAACTTCTATTCCATGGCACCTGTTACTAGATGCAGCACAAGCAGGAATACAATGCTGGCAGCTAACGTACGTCAGTGTACTGGAATTTCCTACACAGGTTTGAAGAAAGTGAAGGCTACAATTAATGGTAAAAATCCTTCCTTAAACTGGTTCTTGTCGTTGTATCAAAGTGATGAAAATTTCAGGAACCCAGTAAAAGATTTCATCAAGAAAAGAAACAGCTTAAAATCTCGGATTTCTGCATCCTTAGAAGATATTGTTCACTATGAACGAATGTTGTCTCAATCGACAAATACTGTACGAAAACTAGAAAAAGAACTCAGTAAGTTGACAGTGTTTTCAAAAGACTTGGAGGAGTTAATGATCCCTTTGTTAATGAACTCTTCAATAATGAGAAGGAGTTCTCTGAAGAAACTTTGGAAAAGTTCATGAATGCCTAGGATGTTTTTTTTTTGGATTAGTTGGAAGAATAACTAGTGCTTTGAATAGCGATGATTGTGACTACACATAGCTATTTTTGTTTTCATCTTCTTATGTTATTTTTTAGGTTTATTGGTTATTAAATTCTAAAAATATTTGGAGGATGATGTTTATTGCAGTATTTTAATGGTTTGTGATATTGCAATATTTTTATGGGATATGTATTGTTTACGTCCGTGAACTTGAAGGTCCCATATTACAGTCAAAAGTAAAGTCGTTTATGAATCGGAATTCGTATTGATGAAAGGACGAATGGACTTTTGACATATACAAAACTTATGCCTATGTAATCATGTATTTGATGGAAAATAGGATAAAATCTTTTGTTCAACAAGGATAAAGTCTATTATGTCATTATGATGGAAAATAGAATAGATCCTTATATGTTATCCACAGTATTGATCTTCATTTTATTATGTTTTACCGTGAAGGCTCCGTTGTGTGTCTTATGTTGATCACCTTACAACTAAGTCGATTTACCTTGGCTTTGCTGGTTGTTCCATAAGATGCTATATGTCGAGCATTAAGAACTAAATTAATCAACCTGTTTGGTTATTTAGTTTGTACTCTATAAGTTTTCTTTCTTATGTCGAGTACATGTACAGTTAAGGTTGTCATATTTTATGATGAACTTAGTCGGGGTTCCATAAGTTCTCTTATGTTGAGCCCAAAATAATTAGTTAATTACTTCGGTGATTAGTTTGGTTGTTTGTATTCCAATTAGATTAATTATAGGTTCTCTTGTAATTAATATAGCTGAGTTTTCATATATTCCACAAGTTCTTGTGTTGAGTATATGAAAAGCTACACTATCATGTTCTTTGGTTAATGTAGTCATATATTCCGTAAGGTTTTCCTTATGTTGAGTATTTGAATGGTTAAGTTAGTCATCTCCATATGATTGACTTAGTCGTAGCTCCTTGAGTTTACTTATGTTGAGCACTTTCAATTAAATTGATCACTTTTGTGGTTTAATTTAGTTGTGTATTCCAATTGAATTAATCATGGGTTTACTTGTGGTTAATTTGGTTCAGCTTTGGATATAGAAAATCATTCCTATGGTTTTTGGTGTCCAATAAGAAATCCTTCTTTTCTTTCGAAATTAAGGTCGCTCTTGTTGTTCTCTCAGGAATGACATCAAATGGGGGAGAGTTCTTTTGAACTTGTGCTTAATGGTAATATCTTGCGGGGAGTGCGGCTGTGGAATTTTATAGGGGTTATCTTGTATCTTAAAACTCCTTGATGAATGCTGTTAGCTTCGGCTATTAGATTGCATCTAAATTAAGTTGGTATGTATTTTTCTTTTGGTCATGAAATGTCTCTTGTGGAAATTTCATTATGATCCCATTCTTGTACCTTTGCTACTTTTATTGACAAAAAGGGGGAGAAATAGTTCGCACTACAAATACATATGGTTTTCGGATCATTGTGTAAGGGGGAGTGGTTTCCATGATCGAGATGGAGTATTGATTAAGGGGGAGTGATACATATCACAGTAGTATTATTGTTAAAGTCGTGATACAATTGGACTTTGATGTTATATAATAATACTATGACACTGTATAATAATGATCGAGAATCTCGATTTCTCTCATTGTTATAGCTACGGATCTTCAGCAACGATGGTGCTAAACTTACAACCTTTGGGATCATTGGAGTACTTGGAAGGACGAAGATTTCAGGGAACGTTGAATATTATACTATGGAATAGGAGCCACTAAAGTTTATCTTTTTTGTATTCCATATGTATTAATAGTTTTGTCACTAAAATTGACAAAAGAGGAGATTGTTAGAGCATAGCTCGGTGATTATGATGATCTTGAGATTCTTGTTGCAAAGAAAAATTCTGAAGGATTAAATGCTATCATCCATGCCATTACCCCAGATCTTCAGCACCTCGTTACTACGTGTAATAAGTCTAAAGATGCTTGGGATATCTTAGAAACCGTATTCGAAGGGAATGTCGCAGAGGAAGAAGCAAGGCTTCAAAATCTAGCTTCTGACTGGGAAAACCTTCGCATGTCTGATGATGAAACCTTTGATGAGTTTAACCAAAGACTTTCTCAAATAGTTAACTCCTCATTTTCGTTAGGAAAAACTATTCCGGAGAAAGATATTGTGTGCAAAATTCTCAGCTCTCTACCATCAAGATACGAGTCTAAGAGACATGCTATTGAAGGAAACGATCTTTCTACACTCTCCATAAGTACTCTTGCTGGAAAGTTAAAGATCTTTGATAATGAACACACAAGAAAAGAGGTGATTTCTCTTAAAGCTGCAAACAATTCTGAATCCTCTAAGGATAAATCTGGTTCGCCAGATACTAAGGGTGTTACTCCACGACAATTTAGAAAATTCTTGAGAGACAGGAAAAATAGTTTTTCTAAAAATGTAACATCTCCTAAGGATGATGTACAATGCTATAACTGTCGTGGTTTCAGGCACTTGTCTTCAGTATGTCCTAGCTGGAGCCGTAGCAATCGGCATATGCGGCAGATTTTCCTACTCTTGATGATGGACCTGAATATTATAATACTCAAGAGATCGCAGGCGAGGTTGCATTAGCTTCTGGAAAAATTCTTTCGGATACAGATCCTGATTCTGACGAAGAAGTGTTCCATGTTGATCCAGTTGCTAATAATCTTCTCAAAGAATGTCATCGAAAACTTTCGGAAGCTGATAGTACTATTTTAAGTGAGAAAGTTAAATATGACAGACTTCGTAGTCGGAATAAAGACTTGCAAGACCAACTTGATTCTAGTGGTGTAAGAGATTATCTCAACGAAATACGAAAGCTTAAAGAAGAAATTGCCGAAGGTCGAGATCGGGAAATTATTCTTCAAGCAAAGCTAGATAACTTGGAGAACATTGAGAAGAATTTGTTACTTGATTCAGAACGAGAAGATCTCAAAGTTCAATGTGAATTATCCAAGAATGATCTAGTTATTGCACTTGAAAAGGTCAAAAGTTTGGAAGAAGAAAACTCGATCTTAAAAGAGAGTTTGTCTAGAAATAGTAGCTCAGATAAATTATCCTCGATATTGGGAGCATGTAGAGTTCATCGTGATACACGAGGATTGGGCGATGAACGAATAGACGGTCCTAGTATTTGCAAAGAGGTAAAATTTGTCGAAGCTAAAGATTCTTCTCAACCAAAACCTTCCACGGTTGACAAAAGTAAAGTATTTCTACAAACTACAAACGGTGAAAAGAGGAAATCCTAGCAAGCTCCAAAGCAAGCACATACACATTCAACATAACTTTTTCCATTCTACTAAACATTATTTTTATTTTGGAAAACCAGGTCACTTGCAAAGAAATTGCAGATTTCTCAAACGAGATAATACCAGATCTGATTCTGTAAGGATGATAAGATTTGATGTTCCAAACTGGAGAAAAACTGAGTCTCATAATGTCAGTTCTTTCAGTATTCCCCCCAAAAAGTTTCATAATTATATTGGGGAGAAAAAGAAATATGTTGCTCCAAAAGCTGCTCAGAAATGGGTACCATAGAAGACCAATAAAGCAACGAGTACTATTAAGAAGTATCTCCCAGACAAGAGTTCAACAAGGGATAACATCTTAAAAAGGTATGGAGCAGTTATTGAAAGTTTCAAGGAAGTTGTTAAATTCCTAGATTCCATGTTTGATCTTGTTTTAAATGCCTGTGGTGAGCAAGATTTTGTTCACCTCAACACAACCTAATTGTGTTGGAAGTGCATCCTCACCAAGAAGCCCTAGTAAATGCGGTGAGGATTGCAAAAGAATTGGGGCGCACATATTATGTTGGGAAATTTCTGAATATGTGGAACAATTTATTTATTCGAGCTGAGTTTATCTCGCTTACATATTCCTCGAAATATGTGTTGGTAAGCATTCGCTTTAACCAAGTTCATCTTTACCAAGTGACAAAAGTCATGTTATGTTTCAATCACTTTGAAAATGGCTTTGACGAGAAATGGTTTGTGAATAACAACTATATAATGTCCTCTAAGAATGTTTCAATGATTGGAATGAGAGTTTAGATTATATAACCAATGGTGGACATAAACATTGTTGTGGAAACACATTTATGTACAATTCATATTCCTTGAACCAAAGTTTGCAAACTTTGTTGATCAAGAGAAAACGGAATGTGGCGTGAGCCAAGTCCGCGAACTCAGTCCACGAACTTGCGGAAGTTCTCGACCCGAGAATTTCTGATGGAGTTTGTGAACTCCTTCCGTGAACTTAAGTCCGCGAACCCAGTCCGCGGACTTGAGTGAGGTTATATCTAAAGATGATTGTTTTGAACTTATTTATAAATACTAAGGAATGAAATTTGCAAACCGTGTATATAAAGTCCATGAACCGATTCAAGTGAATCAAATCATCTTTGCGTGAATTATGTCTTGTGTAGTTACATAAGATTTCCTTGCAATTGAACAACTCTCTAACTAGTTCATGTGAAGTCATTTGAACTAGTTATGTTTAAGATGAATATGGTTAGATACCACATGTATGAGTCTTAATTACCTAACTTGATTTGTGATTGGAATCTTTAAATATAACAGGTTAGAAGCAATTATCAAAGCCGTGGATGTTGGTTTTTATTGTCAAAGAATCTTTTTTCATACTCTTATGGTAACCATTCTTGGTGTAAATCCTTATGAAAAAAATTATTCTTCCTTCTAAGCATATCAATTCTTGTTCATACAAGTTTGTATCTTAGAAAAGATGATCACAATATTTGATCTTCATGGTTACATATTGTGTATTATTACCATGAGTTAGTTCTATTGTTCAGTAACTTGATCTCATGAGAGACTTTCAATGATTGGTTCTTAGTTTGCATCTCCTTGTGGGTTTTCTAAAATCCAATATATAAATCCTTATCTCTGTAGTAAGGTCACTCTTGTTGTTCTTTCGGGAATGACATCTTATGGGGGAGAGTTCTTAAATGAACTTGTGCTTAATTGTCATATCTTGGTAGGGAGAAGCAGGTTTGGAACATGAAGGAGTTACTTGTATCTTTATAAACTCCTTGCTGATGTCACTAAGTTTCGACTCTGTGATATCGTCTAAACAAAGTTGATATGCTTCTTTCTTATGGTCATGAAGTGTCTCCGTGAAAATTTCATGAGGATCCCATCAATCTTCGTACCTTTGCCAATTTTATTGACAAAAAGGGGGAGAATTATTTTGTAGTTCACACTACATATACATATGGTTTACGGATCATTATGTAAGGGGGAGTGGTTTTCATGTTGAGATGGAATATTGACTAAGGGGGAGTGACACATATCACCGTAGTATTATTGTCAAAGTTATGATACAATGAAACTTTGATGTTGTGTAATAATACTATGATGGATCTTCAACAAGTACAGGATGAACACATGAAGAGTTGAAGAACCAAGGAAATCAAGCTTGTCGATTTTTCTTTTAACAAGTACAAGCCATATGTAAAATGGTTTTGTCACTAAAATTAACAAAAGGGGAGATTGTTAGAGCACTGCTCGGTTGAACCCACTAGCGTTGGTATATCAAGTTAGTTTTCAATTTTAGTTGCCAAAATGCATTCTTGATTTAGCATACTAAAGATAGTTTCGGACTAGATTAGGTCTAAGAAGTTGAATCGAAGCTATCCTTAAAGGATGAAGATTGAAGATCGAAGACTACAAGAAGACATCAACAAGTACTTCATCAACAAAGGTATGTGATTTATTTCATTTGGATTCTTGTTCAATTCTACCTTTCTATTCTATCAAGATAAATGCTCACTCTATGGAACAATTCCAATGACGGTAAATGTACATTTATGTATATATACTTGAGGTTATTTGATTCATGAACTTGGAGACAATAACCTTTATCCTTATAAAGAATCTCATGTTATAGTGAATGAGCTTACTAATCCAACGAGCCAAGAATCACTCAATTCCGAGTTATAACGATGAAGTTATGAGCGATTTATTAAAGTTCTTTAATAGGAAACAATCCATGGGTTGTTTGTAGTGGTTCATGGACTTGGTCCCAATTCGTGACTAAAAGCTATTTTTGGTTAAGTTGGTGATGTTTCCTTGTCTAGGCAAGATGGCTATTATTCCAAACATATTTTATTACCATATTAAAGTGTTTGTGATAACATTTAATTCCTGCCTAAGCTAAAATGTGATTTATTCACATAAATATATATTTGCTAATTAATTATTTATTTAATTATTTATGCATAATATTTATAACTTAGGAAAGACTCCCATAATTAGGAGAGTCTTGAAAAAGGAAAATAGCTTTGCTTAGCTTCCAAGCTATTGTTCACTATAAATAAAGGTTTCGTGAGTTTACACGTTTTTCATCCCCTTTTGGAAAATTGACGTAAGCTTTGCAGGTTGTTTCCATGTCTTCTGTTCTTCGTGAACAAGAGTGAGATAAAAGTCTTTGTATTGGGGATCACAAAGCCAAGTTGGATTTAATCTTCGTGATTGATCATACAACTTGTAATCTAGGTTTTTCACCTCTTGTCTATTCTAAGGTTTTCTCTTCTGATATAAAACCATTCAAGAGTTGTTGATCATAAACCCTAGGTTTTGATAGATTTCAGTTTCCGATCGTATACCAACACCTGTTAGTCGAAATCGGAAGCTAGAAAGAAAACTTTGATTAAGGTATCTCGTAAAAATCCTTAAGAAGTTTTAAACAAGATATCTCTAGATTTATTCTGGTTGTTCTTGTTGTAGAATTATTAGGGTTTTCTTAACTTGGAAATTGATCTTTGGAATCACCCAAGTTTACTTACGGAAATCGGGTTCACGGACTCCTTGTGTGTACGTATACTGATTGTAAGTTAAAACCCTAATGTACAAGTTTGTTTTGATATTACTTTTACCTAGTAATTGTTTTTATCAAAATAAATACAAGATTTCCAAAACCTTGATTTACATCTAAAGGGAAATCAAACCGTTGTTTTGTGCAAACAAAATATAAAATCGTATCAATCGTGTTGGTGTATATTCTAAAGAGAACTTTGGGTTCTACTAGAAGATTTGTGTGAAGAGTTCCTAAAGAGAATCGGTATTCTGCTAGGAGTTTTACAAGTGTTGAAGAAGGTATTACATCTAGTCTGAATAGGTAGTAGGAAATTGGTGTAACAGATTATAATCAGTGTGTGTTTATTCTGGACTAGGTCCCGGGGCTTTTCTGCTTTTGCGGTTTCCTCGTTAACAAAATTCTAGTGTCTGTGTTATTTCAATTTCCGCATTATATTGTTTTATCTTTATAATTGAAATAATACAGGTTGTGTGTTAGATCATCAATTAGAGTAATCCAACCTTTGGTTGTTGATTGTCATTGATTGATCCTCAGATATTGGTCTTTGGTACCATCCGAGTTATTCCTTGTATTTGAATAGAACTCGCAGTTCCTGTTTGAGTAAATCAAATCAAGAGAGAGATATAAACTCGTTGATATACTTTTAATTGATTGAGTCTTGTTGATTCTCTTAAAAGTATATTCGAGTTTGTTCATACAGACTGCTAAGTGAAACATTGGGTGGTGTTGTTAGACCCCCGCTTTTTCAGGTATCAGAGCAGCAAACACATCAAAGACCTCATAAGTCTGTATTTCTGGCGATCTGATATGGATGAGAATATCTCTAATATTACGCCACCAGTTCATGGACATTCCAACTTGGTTAATTGTCCTGGCTTCACTGAGAATGCAATTTCAATATCTTTTTCTAAATTCACACTTAACTGGGAAGCCAGTCTGGATGAACAGTTAAATGACCTTTCTGATGAAACTGACTCAGAAGAAGGACAAAGTGTCGAAGAAGAAGTCTCTCAGTACATTATTCTCTTTGATCCTCTCCTAAAGAAAAATAAGTCAACATCCTGCTTGACTAAATTTTTAACCCCTCTCTGTGTTGAAAACAAAAAATTGAGAAAACTCTTTAAGGGATATGATAACTTATTACAAGCTGCTCTTAAAGATCGTATCGAAGACATATGTTCAAAAGGTTCTGAATGTGATGGTCTTCGTCAAAATCTAGTTACGTTGGAAGTAAGACTTGCATAAATCAATGCAAGTTGTGTTTCTCAACAAGAATGTTTTAACATCAGAGAAAAGGCGTTTTTCATGAGATAAAAACAATTGGAGACAAATCTTAGTACCGCTCTTAAGAAGGTCAAGGATTTAGAAGAGAATTTGAAAAAATTCAATTCTAGCTCTACGAAACTATCTTCTATGTTTGGAGCATGTAAAGAACATCGTGATACACGTGGTCTGGGCTGTAAAGGAATAGAAACTCCAAGTAGTGGTAAGACGTGTTTTGTCAAGGCTAAAAACCTTCTTCAACCTACTGCCGTAAATGTATCTGAAAATAGAGAATGTGAGCCTACAAGAACAACTCAGTTGAGAATGGATATAAGTCGTCCGATCAACTGCTTCTATTGCGGTAAGAAAGGTCACATCGAAAAAATATGTTATCTTCGTCTAAGGAATGAAAAACTTCACAACATTCTCATATGGATGTCCAAGGAAGTAGTCAAACCGGTTCCTCAGTGTTCAGTTAGAAATTCATTCCACAATTAAGAAAAGTGTTCCAATGGACCAGTTCTTGATCATAAACATAACAGTTCCTCCACTTAAAATGCCAAAAAGAACAAGGTTATATGGATGACTGATAACTCTGAAAATCCTGTAAGAAGGAAAAGATATCGAAGAAATAAAATTTCTTCAAGACCCTCTCTTTCGCTCAACAATGATCTTTCCTCTAAAATAAGTGTCCCTGATTACATTCATATCAATAATCGTGTCTCGGAACTCAATACCACTATCAACGGTCTCAAGCGCAAGATCAAGAAGGCAAGGAAAGCAACTGATCCAGGTGACTCTTGTAATTCTCTTGATAATTCTAGTATAGGGGAGGAGAGTAAAAAGGAGTGTGTCAACACCACTGATGAACTTCATTTTAATCAAAATACAACTTGACTATTTTTTATGTGTATTCTCTCTATGGACCAATGAGAAGATACACATAACTCTCAATGAAGATCTTCTTCTTGAAAAATGGTCTGTGTTGTATTGTGATGACAATATTCTCTTTCTTCCTATAGTTTGCTTGAAACAGTTTTGCTAAAAAATTGTTTACCTAATACCTTCTTAAGATACGAAAGTTTTTCTTCCTAGAATAACAGTCGAGCCACCTTGTATCAATGATTCCTGACTCTCTTAACTTGTTTGCTTCATCCGTTAATCGACCTCACCTTGGGTCTTAACCATGTATCTATGCACACTGGCCCGTTACCAAACATATACAATAAACCCTGGTTTTTCTTGTGGAATTTTCCCTTTAAATATGTATCAAGTTTTTGATACACATATACTGTTTCGGTAACGCCAAGCGCTCTACTGTATTTGTTTGAGCAAGTGCACGATGGAAGCAAGCAAAAAGGAAGACAACTTTGATGATATGACCTTTGAACTTGATGATGATCTCATTCCCGTTATTTGCTATAAAGCAATTGATCATGAAAAGATCTTCCAATCCAGATGTCTGTTCAATAGGTTGGAAATATTCTTCAAGACTTTGAGGTCGTGCATGAACATCTCGAGATTGCATCAAAGAATCTAGTGTTTTTGAAGGAGAAGCTAAAGAAAGCAGCTGATGAACTTTCTCTAGTCCGTTCCATGGTTGCTGATCTTGTTTGACTCTGTCTAGTAAATCTTCTTGTTATGTTTTTAGAAGAATAACTAAGGTTTGGAATAGCCATTATTGTGAGTACACATAACTATGTCCAACGATTTTCATCTTCATTTTTTTCAGATTTATTTGTTTAAATTCTAAAGTATATTGGAAGATGATTTTTGCAATTTTAATCTTTATGATTTATATATTGCAAATTGCTATGGGATATGTTGTTTACTTCCGTGAACCTGTGACTGTCCCATACTTGTTCAAAAGTTATCTCCATTATGTCGATATGAATGTATTTGAAAATGCGGGGGTAAAACAAGCACACCCAATATTTCGATTAGCAATTTGTATGGACTAACTCTAATATACTTTTAAGAGAATCAACTAGACAGTCAGACTCAATCTTAATAAAAAGTATATCAACGAGTTAATATCTCTATCTCTTGATTTAAATCTTACTCAAGAAATCTGCGAGTTTCGATTAAATACAAGAGAGATAAACTTGGATGGTACCAAAGACCAATATCCAAGGATCAATCAATTTCCAATAAACAACCAAAGGTTGGATTTCACAATTTATCGATACAACGCACAACCTATGATATTTCAATTATATAACAAAATATAATGTGGAATAGAAATAACACAGACACCAGAAGTTTTGTTAACGAGGAAACCGCAAATGCAGAAAAACCCCGGGACCTAGTCCAGATTGAACACCACACTGTATTAAGCCGCTACAGACACTAGCCTACTACAAACTAACTTCGGTCTGGACTGTAGTTTAACCCTAATCAATCTCACACTGATTCAAGGTACAGTTACGCTCCTTACGATTCTGATCCCAGCAGGATACTACGCACTTGATTCCCTTAGCTGATCTCACCCACAACCAAGAGTTGCTACGAGCCAAAGTCGAAGACTTAGTAAACAAATCTGCATCACACAGAAAATTCTACAAAGATAGATAAATCTGTCTCCCATAGATAAACCTAAAAGTTTTGTTATGTCTTTTGATAAAAAGCAAGGTGAAAAAGAACCAATTGATAAACCGGACTTATATTCCCGAAGAACAGCCTAGTATTATCAATCACCTCACAATCTAAATCGTATGGTAGAGAAACTAGATATTGCGGAATCACAAACGATGAGACGAAGATGTTTGTGATTTCTTTTTATCTTTCCCTATTAGAGATATAATCTCAAGTCAATTATTCAATTGAACTCGTACAATAGAAAATGGCAAGATCAGATCGCTCAACTACAAGAGAAGTAGTTTCGTTTGGCTTCACAATCCCAATGAAGTCTTTAAGTCGTTAATCGACAGGGTCTCGAGAAGAAACCTATGATTAAAGGAGAATCGACTCTAGCAAACCAACTAGTATCACACAGGAGATGTGGGGATTAGTTTTGCACAGTTGCTAGACGTCTCCTTATATAGTTTTCAAATAAGGGTTTGCAATCTAAGTTACCTTGGTAACAAAGCATTCAATATTCACCGTTAGATGAAAAACCTGATTTATCCAAGCTAATATCTTTCAACCGTTAGATCGAAACTTAGCTTGTCACACACAAATGAAATGTATTCATTTAGGTTTGAGTAACCGTACCTAAACGTGTACATTGGTTGGTTCACAAATGTTTGACCAACCATATGAGTGATTTCATATTAACCGTATTCATCTTTCTCATAACTAGTTCAAATGACTCATAAGAACTAGTTCAAGAGTTGTTCAATTGCTTAGGTCTTTATACATAGACACAATTGAATCAAAAACGGTTTGATTCATTTGAATCAATTCATGAACAATATACCCACGGTTTGCAAAGATTGCATTCTTTACAATTTATTATTTTAAGTCCATGAACTACCGATTTGAGAAATAACTAGCTTGGGTACGCGTACGGGTATGCGTACCTTAGCTACCGGATTTGAGTTGGTTTTAGTTTCCAAACTCAGCAGACTTTTTCGGGTGAAAAAGTTCCGCTAGTACGCGTACCTAAGGTGACTGGCTTTTGAGTTCATAAACGTCAAACTCAGCAGAATTTCATGGACGTGAACTTTCGCCAGTATGCGTACGGGTACGCGTACCCAACATGTCTCCTTCACCCATACCGCATGCACACATATGCACGCACTTGGTTTCCGGCACATGGATTTATACACTAATGTGCGAACACACTATATGCTTACATCCATAGGTGGTTACATATTCTCAACTCTGCATTTCAATCATTGAAACATTCTTCTACAATGTTATAACAGTCGTTAGACATAAAGAATCGACTATCATCATCAAAGCTATTTTCAAGATTGAAACGTCATCATGACTTTCGTCATGGGTAAAGATGAAGATGGTTAAAGCAAAAGCTTACCAACACGTATTTCGAGAAAAAAATAGGCGAGTAAACTCGGCTCGAAATAGCAAATGTGTATGTATGAAAACTATCATACTTATACGACTTTTGTCTCAATAGTAGGAGATAGAGTACATATACTTTTGAGTGACAAGATGAGTTCAAGTCTCCACATATCTTTTGGTCGGATGAAGTTCCATCGGTTCCTTGAGTAGTTTTTCGTCTTTGCAAGATATTCGCCATGGAGTCTGAAGCTCAAATATTCCTAACTATCCTAGACCGAGACTTAGTCATAAGTATACTAGAAATCAAGACATATAGTTTTGATCACTAACATTGACAAACATGCTTGAGATAGCAACGCATGTGAGTTCGACCGAGCAATGCTCTAACAATCTCCCCCTTTGTTAATTTTAGTGACAAAACTATCAATGCATATGGATTACAAAAAAAAAAAAACTTTGTAGGTTCTCATCCACATGCTTGATCTCCTTGGTGTTTCAACGTTACTTGAAAACTTCGTCTTTTCCAAGTACTCCCATGATTCCATTGATATTCAATTCAGCATCATAGTTGATGAAGTTCCGTAGCCATAACAATGAGAAAACAAAAGCTCTCGATCATTGTTATACAATGTCATAGTATTATTACGCAGCATCAAAGTTCTCATATCACAACTTCGACAACAATACTATGGTGATATGTATCACTCCCCCTTAGTCAATACTTTCGTCTCAACATGAAAACCACGCTCCCTTACATAATGACCCATAAAGCACGTAAATCATATGTATTTGTAGTGTGAACTACACATTAATTCTCCCCCTTTTTGTCAATAAAATTGGCAAAGGTACGAAAATGGGATCCTAATGAAATTTCCATGATGACGCTTCAAGACCAAAGAAAAGTACATATCAACTTGTTTAGATGCAATCGTAAAGCCGAGGCTAAATGCATTCATCAAGGAGTTTATAAAGATACAAGATAACCCCTAAATAATTGCGCAGCCGCACTCCCCACAAAGATATGGAAATTAAGCGCAAGTTCAAAAGAACTCTCCCCCATTTTATGTCATTCCCAAGAGAACAACAAGAGCGACCTTACTTTTACAAGAAAAGAAGGATTTTATTGGACATCAAAAACCATAAAGAAATGATTTTCTATATCCAAAATTCTCAATTAAACTAACCACAAAAGAACCCATGATTAATTTAATCGGAATACACAACCAAAATAACCACAAACGAATCTATGATTAATCTAGTTGGAAATGCTCGACATAAGAGAACTTACGGAGCTACGACTAAGTTCACCATAAAAGAATGATTAACTCAATCATCTTATGCTCAACACAAGAAAAAACTTATGGAGCATTGCAGTATACACATAAAATATGGATCAGGGAATGATTAATACTGCGGCATATACAAGGATTCATTCTATTTTCCATCACTATTTGCACAATGACATACAATAGACATAATCCTTGTAAACAAAAGTTTTTAACCTATCTTCCATCAATAATTGACATAATAGGCTTAACTTTTGTTTGTCAAAAGTTCATCGATCTTATATCAATACTTGCGTATCGACATATAAAAGAGATAACTTTTGACGTCATACGGGACAATAATAGTTCACAGACGCAAACACACATATCCCATAACATATTGCAATATACAAACCATAAAGATTAATACTGCGAAATCATCTTCCAAACAATTTTTATAATTTAAATAAATAAACCTAAAAAATAAAGATGAAAAAATAATGGACATAGCTATGTGTACTCACAATAATGACTATTCCAAATTCTAGTAATCCTTCTTAAATAAAACAGAAAAAATAAGAAGTTTTCTAGATAGACAAGAAACAACTATCCAAGTCGTGCTATAAGATTTCGAACACAAACAAGTTCCTCATTGGCTTCCTTCAGCTTGATCCTCACGAACTCGAGATTCTTTTTAGCAATCACGAACTGATCTTTTAGGACCTTAAAATCTTGGAGAAGATTTCCAACCAGTTGTTGTGACAATTGAACTGGTTTCTTTTCTATATGATCAATTGCATGATAGCAATTTGTAAGAACGGGGTTCTCATAAAACTCAGCAAACTTGTTTCTTACAATCTCAACTTCATTCTTGCACCCTTCCATAGTTTGCACCATTATCACTGGAGACTATTTTCGTTACTGAACTAATACATACCAAGAAAAACTTCATGATATATATACATATAGGAAAACCCTAAGAGTTCACGAACAAAAGTCGGTAATGGGCCATGTACGCAAACAATCATGGTTATGAACCAGGTTCACAGACCGTCTAGGCAAAGGGGGTCTTATGAAAGACTTTGACAAGGATCTTTGGATCAGAAGAAGGAGCACTGAAGGGTTCAGTGTCTTAACAAGTCATGGTTTTCTCAAGAGTTCCTATGTATCAACAAATCTTTATTATGAAGAGAAACCTAGAGTAGAATCTACTTAGAAGGACTTATTTTTTATTTTTTTAAAGAACCAACCGACAAATACAACAACCATTTTTTTCAAGACGAGTTGCATCTTGACTTTTATGTGCATCCTCATAAGATTGGAACAAGAATGCACAGTAAAAACTGGTCAAGTTGTAGACAGAGCATGTAGCTCATCATCATTTTCCTTCTCTGAATCATAGAGAGAATTGGCAGGATTAATCTCAAAAGAATTACTACAGGGAGAACAAGGCAAACCTGAAGATGCTTTCTTCCTTAATTTTTTGATTTTCCGCTTGAGATTATTTATATTGGTTCTTAATTCTGAAGCACGATTGTTGATGTGAATGTGATCGAAGTTCAATACTCTGGACACAGTATGATCCTTGCCAGTTGGTGATACTCCTTTCTTATCTGAAGGATCCTTCCCTTTTCGACATCTCTTTCTCTTTACTGGAGCATCAGATGTCTTAGTTGTCCATTTAACATTCTTTCCTCTATGATTATAGAAGGAGTTAGTATCATATGTACGACTAGGAAGGGACTTATCACATTACTCTTTGGGATTTGAGGCTGTAATGTTATTTGCCCAGGGAGACACATGTTTGATTACTTCCTTTGACATCCAGATGAGAATGTTATGAATTTTTTCATTCCTAATCCGAAAACGACATTTCCGTTCAACATGACCTTTGTTTCCATAATTGTAACAGTTGAAGGTAGTGTTTTTAACGGCTCTCCCAAACCTTGTCTTTGAAGAATGGCAATCTTTGTTAACCAGAACATCAGCTGTGACATGTGTTTCTTCACATTGCAAGTTGTTCTTAGCACAGATTAAATTGATCTTCCCAGTGTTTGGAGCGTCTATTCCTTTATAGCCCAGACCACGTGTATCACGATGTTCTTTACATGCTCCTAACATGGAAGATAATTTTGTAGAGCTAGTGTTGAATCTTCTCAGATTCTCTTCTAGCGATTTTGCCTTGTTGACAACTTTAGATAGATCATTCTTCAATTGCTTTTATTTGGCAAGAAAAAGGCATTCTCTGTCGTTATAGTATTTCTGTTGAGAGTCATACATTGCCTCAGATTCAACAAGTCTTTTTTTCAACACACATAAACTCTTCTGAAGGTTTTCACATTCAGCAATCTTTGAATAGACTTCTTCATCACGATCTTTAAGGATAGATTGTAAAAGTTTATAACCACTATCATATCCTTTAAAGAGTTTTTTAAGTTTCCTATTTTCACGACAGAGAGGAAACAGATATTCTACCAGGTAGGCAGTTGATCCTTTTTTTCTATGATATCGTCAAAGAGTATAATGTACTGTGGGACTTCTTCATCAATACTTGGTTCCTCTTCTGAGTCACTTTCATCTGAAAGTTCATCTAGTTGATCTTCTAGACGAGTTTCCCAGATGGTATCGTTCTCAGAGAGAGGGGAAGTAATGATAGATTTCTTTGAGGTCTCAGAACTCTGAATATCATCAAGAGGATCATGTTCTGGTTTTGCGAGGTCAGAGATATCACAACTGTCCATAGATTCAGATCTCTACAAACACAGACTTTTGAGATCTTGAACGTGTTTGCCTGCTCTGATACCAGTTGAAAATGCGGGGGTAGAATAACCACACCCAATATTTCGATTAACAATTTGTATGGACTAACTCTAACATACTTTTAAGAGAATCAACAAGACAGTCAGACTCAATCTTAATAAAAAGTATATCAATGAGTTAATATCTCTATCTCTTGATTTAAATCTTACTCAAGCAATCTGCGAGTCTCGATTAAATACAAGAGAGATAAACTTGGATGGTACCAAAGACCAATATCCAAGGATCAATGAATTTCCAATCAACAACCAAAGGTTGGATTTCACAATTGGTTGGTACAATGCACAACCCGTGATATTTCAATTATATAACAAAATACAATACGAAATAGAAATAACACGGACACCAGAAGTTTTGTTAACGAGGAAACTGCAAATGCAGAAAACCCCCGGGACCTAGTCCAGATTGAACACCACACTGTATTAAGCCGCTACAGACACTAGCCTACTACAAACTAACTTCGGTCTGGACTGTGTTTGAACCCTAATCAATCTCACACTGATTCAAGGTTCAGTTGCACTCCTTACGTCTCTGATCCCAGCAGGATACTACACACTTGATTCCCTTAGCTGATCTCACCCACAACCAAGAGTTGCTATGATCCAAAGTCGAAGACTTTAGTAAACAAATCTGCATCACACAGAAAAGTATACAAGGATAGATAAATGTGTCTCCCACAGATAAACCTAAAAGTTTTGTTCTGTCTTTTGATAAAAATCAAGGTGAATAAGAACCAATTGATAAACCAGACTTATATTCCCGAAGAACAGCCTAGTATTATCAATCACCTCACAATAATCTAAATCGTATGGTAGCGAAACTAGATATTGCGGAATCACAAACGATGAGACGAATATGTTTGTGATTTCTTTTTATCTTGCCCTATCGAAGATATAATCCCAAGTCAATTATTCGATTGAATTCGTACGATAGAAAATGGCAAGATCAGATCTCTCAACTACAAAAGAAGTAGTTTCATCTGGCTTCACAATCCCAATGAAGTCTTTAAGTCGTTAATCGACAGGGTCTCGAGAAGAAACATATGATTAAAGGAGAATCGACTCTAGCAAACAAACTAGTATCACACAGGAGGTGTGGGGATTAGTTTTGCACAGTTGCTAGACGTCTCCTTATATAGTTTTCAAATAAGGGTTTGCAATCTAAGTTACCTTGGTAACAAAGCATTCAATATTCACCGTTAGATGAAAAACCTGATTTATCCAAGCTAATATCTTTCAACCGTTAGATCGAAACTTAGCTTGTCACACACAAATGAAATGTATTCATTTAGGTTTGAGTAACCTTACCTAAACGTGTACATTGGTTGGTTCACAAATGTTTGACCAACCATATGAGTGATTTCATATTAACCGTATTCATCTTTCTCATAACTAGTTCAAATGACTCATAAGAACTAGTTCAAGAGTTGTTCAATTGCTTAGGTCTTTATACATAGACACAATTGAATCAAAAACGGTTTGATTCATTTCAATTCATGAACAATATACCCACGGTTTGCAAAGATTGCATTCTTTACAATTTATTATTTTAAGTCCATGAACTACCGATTTGAGAAATAACTAGCTTGGGTACGCGTACGGGTATGCGTACCTTAGCTATCGGATTTGAGTTGGTTTTAGTTCCCAAACTCAGCAGACTTTTTCGGGTGAAAAAGTTCCGCCAATACGCGTACGGGTACGCGTAACTAAGGTGATTGGTTTTTGAGTTCGTAAACTTCAAACTCAGCAGAATTTCACGGACATGAACTTCCGCCAGTATGCGTACGGGTACGCGTACCCAACATGTCTCACGGACATGAACTTCACCAATACCGCATGCACACATATACACACACTTGGTTTCCGGCACAGGGATTTAAACACTAATGTGCAAACACACTATATTCTTACATCCATAGGTGGTTACATATTCTCAACTCTACATTTCAATCATTGAAACATTCTTCTATAATTTTATAACAGTCGTTAGACATAAAGAATCGACTATCGTCATCAAAGCTATTTTCAAGATTGAAACGTCATCATGACTTTCATCACGGGTAAAGATGAAGATGGTTAAAGCAAAAGCTTACCAACACGTATTTCGAGAAAAAGATAGGCGAGTAAACTCGGATCGAAATAGCAAATGTGTATGTATGAAAACTATCATACTTATACGACTTTTGTCTCAAGAGTAGGAGATAGAGTAGATAGACTTTTGAGTGACAAGATGAGTTCATGTCTCCACATACCTTTTGGTCGGATGAAGTTCCACCGGTTCCTTGAGTAGTTCTTCGTCTTTGCAAGATAATCGCCATGGAGTCTGGGCTCAACTATTCCTAACTATCCTAGACCGAGACTTAGTCATAAGTATACTAGAAATCAAGACATATAGTTTTGATCACTAACATTGACAAACATGCTTGAGATAGCAACGCATGCGAGTTCGACCGAGCAATGCTCTAATAGTATTGATGAAAGATAGAATGAACTTTTGACATTACAAAAGTTAAAGCCTTTTATGTCATATTTTGATGGAAGAAAGGATAAAACTTTTGTTTACAGGGATTAAGTCTATTATATGTCATTGTGCCAATAGTGATGAAAAATAGAATGAATCCTTGTCTATTCCGCAGTATTGGTCGATCTCCGATCCACATTTTTGTGCATATACTGTGTTGCTTTGTAAGGTTTCTCATGTATGAGCATAAACGATTGAGTTGATCATTCTTATGATTAACTTAGTTGTTGCTCCGTAAGGTTCCTTATGTTTGAGCATGACTAACTAAATTAATCATTCTCTTTTGGTTATTTTAATTGTTGCTCTGTAAGTTCTCTTATGTCGAGCATGACCAATTGAATTGATCACTTTCTTGTGGTTAGTTTAGTTGTGTATTCCGATTGAATTAATCATGGGTTTTCTTGTGATTAGTTTGGTTGTATTTTCTCGATTGAACTAACCGTGGGTTCTCTTGTGGTTATTTCAATTGAATTTTTTGGATTCAAATTCATGTTTTCATGTGATTTGATTATATCCAAATAAATCCTTCTTTTCTTGTGAAAGTAAGGTCGCCTTTGTTGTTCCTTCGGGGATGACATTTTATGGGGGAGAGTTCTTTTTGAACTTGTGCTTAATTGCCAAATCTTTGTGGGGAGTGCGGTTGTGGAATATTTAGGGTTTATCTTGTATCTTTATTAACTCCTTGATGAATGCATTTAGCTTCGGCTTTATGATGGCATCTAAATTTGTTGGTATGTTAATACACCTTTTGGTCATGAAGTATCTCCGTGGAAAGTTCATTAGGATCCCACTAATTTTCGTACCTTTGCCAATTTTATTGACAAAAAGGGGGAGAATTAATGTATAGTTCACACTACAAATACATATGGTTTACAGATCATTATGTAAGGGGGAGTGGTTTTCATGTTGAGATATGTATTGACTAAGGGGGAGTGATACATATCACCATAGTATTGTTGTCAAAGTTGTGATACAATTGAACTTTGATGATGTGTAATAATACTATGACATTGTATAACAATGATTGAGAGCATTTTGTTTTCTCATTGTTATAGCTACGGATCTTCAACAACTGTGATGCTGAACTTACAACCTTTAGGATCATGGAGTACTTGGAAGTGACGAAGATTTCGAGTCGTGTTGAAGATGCCAAGGAGATCAAGCATGTGGAAGCTACAATTTTTATCTTTTTTGTAATTCATATGTATTGATAGTTTTGTCACTATAATTGAAAAAGGGGGAGATTGTTAGATCATTGCTCGGTCGAACTCGCAGGCTTTGTTATCTCAAGAATGTTTGTAAATGTTAGTGATCAAAACTATATGTCTTGATTTCTAGCTTATTTATAGATGTCTCGGACTAGGACATAGTGTTTATGGGTGAAAACTATTTCTGCCGGTTTTGGTGATTTGGGGTGTGTGGATGAGAAATGAATCTAAACCCTAAACAAATGCACTGCACGGGAGTGCTTGTGATTCGAGAAATCAATCTGTACAATTCTGGCCTAAACCAAGAAATTTCCGTTTCAGACTTGCTTCGGTCACAAAGTAAAGGAGATGGGGTTGATCTTAGGGAGGGAAGCGAAGAAGGTGTTGAGATTGTGAAGGTATTGTTTGTGTATGACTTGTATCAGTGAACTGGCTTACAGAATGAAAGCTATCATTTCTGGTGTTGGAATACGATTGTATCAACACTTGGTTTATGTTATCTTGTCTTGTTTGAAAATAGGGAGGAAAACCTATTTATACAAGTCATTGAGCCTAACCCATGTCTCTCATGGGAAGTGGAGAAAGTGGAGTGATGGAGTAATGGAGTTGCGTGTGTTAGTGTTACACGATCAGTCTTGCCCACTTCTCCCATCATCACTAACCTTCCATGACTTCTTGACACGTTCTTGTGATGGCGCGTTGTGCGCTGCACGCTGTAAACCGCCAGACCAATACCCCAGTATGTATCCCCCAGTTTGTGACATGATTGATGTCTCGAATGTGCGGATCGTGGGACCCACAAAAGGTAGCATGTAATGCTAGGTTAAATAACTAATTTATTTGGGAATTTGATACTTGTAAAATATCACATGAATTCTATGCATGTAATGCATCGAATATATTCAACATGTATGAAGCATCGCTGTTGAGCGTCTTAAAATAACATCATGTCCATCCTACTTCATGTGATGGTTTGGAGGCTGCGCAAGCAAGTCCTCTCTTGGCTGACCACATGGTGTGGTTGAGTCTCGGATGGTAATCACCACGACACCTCATTAACCAACTAACTCCTGACCAGGGATGTATAACCAAGCAGGTGAAGTTGAACGGACGAGATGATCTTTGAGACACTCATCTGCGACCGTTAGTGGAATTAGGTTTTATGAAGAGGTGCGCAAGCATCACTCTTCAGCTTGGTCGAATCCAAGCTTGGGACACGATTTTGGCCAGGCCGATTGGGCATGCCGGTGTACATGCCCATACCTCATTGTCTCGTGAAAGTGTAATCTAGATCGCTCAATTTGTCCGTCAAAGAGGAGCGGCTAGGATTGATTTGCGACAGAGATTTTGCGCCGCAAAGGCCGCGCGTCATGCCAACTTTGGGAGCGCGTTTCGAGGCGACAAAGCCTGGTCGGTCTTGGCCGATTAGTCTGGTGTGCAGACGACGGGCTGGTGTACACGCCTGTATTTTATTGTCCCATAGAAAGGTGATCTAAGCCACTCAATTTGTCCGGAAAAGTTGAGTGGTCGAGATTAGTTTGCAATTGGGAGGTGTAACCACGCCTAGTTTGGACGTGCAATTGGGAGGTGTAACCACGCCTTGGCCGATCGGGTGTGCAGATAGATGGGACCACGATGATCATGTTGATGCGCACCGGACCTGCCTAGTCTATTCCTGGACCCTTCATTCGTGCAGGAAAAAATGAACGCTCGTGATGTTCAAACCCTAATTAGGGTTTCACCGGCCGTGCGTCATGCCTTGTTTGGGCGCACGAACTGGAACGACCAACTATAGTTGGTCCTGACCGATCGGTCATGTATGTAGGCGGGCCCACGGTGATTGTGTTGATATGCTCTGGACCCTTTGAATCTACATCTACACCCTCCATCTATGCCTGCGAAGATGGATGGTTGAGACTGCTTTGCGACGCATGTAATGTGTCGCAGACCCTAAATTAGGGTTTCACGTTCGCGCTGTTTTGGCTGGACGATTTGGCAAGCCATGCTACCCTTTTGGGGAGGCCGACCATGCGGGGCCCACATTGGGTCGGTGGTGAATATTCCAATACCTGCCTGGGGGTTATGGATCCGATCTAAGCCATCCAATCATGCTGGTGAAGTTGGATGGTCGTGATAGTTTCTGAGACTGATACGGACAGTCCAGATGCTCGATCGGGCTAGTATAATGATGAGTGCCAAATATTGTATATATTTATCCCTTTTTGTTGGCATTTTAACTCATCTTTTGTGCATTAATTCTACATATTATCCCATATTCTGTATTTTCAATGTTTTCAAGAATAAATATTTTTATTAATTAATTTTGCATTTTTAGGTAATAAATAAAGTTCGGATGAGTCGTGGAGCGAAAAGAGCAGAAAAGTAGTGAAAAGCCGGGAGGAATTACGCAAGGAAGCCGCGAAGAATGTTGTGCACAAGACCAAGAGGGTAGAAATGGGATCAAGAAGGAGGAATTGTTCTTAAAGAAGTTATGGGCCTGGCATACCCAAGGCCCAAAACCCTTTCTCAAACCCATTTCCACTACCCAAGCCCGTATCGGATTTCAGCCGTCAGATTGAAGCATCTCAGCATCCTACGGTCGCTCCATCATCGCACATCAAACTCCGAAGCTCCCGCTTTACATCGCAACGCCGATCTCCATCTTGGGCCGTCCTTTTCGTTGCATTCCTCCATCCGACGGTCGCTACCCACAGCCTCCCATCTCATCGTTGGATCCACCTACCATCGTCACATCCTACGGATCAGCTCGCCAAACATCGAATCAGATGTTCCCGCTTCACACCCTAGCACCGATGCCTATACTACCACCCAAACACCTCCTTCTTCCCAAAACTTCATCTCCTTCACCCGACAGTTGCAGAGCTCTGCAACTCCACCACCCCCCCTCTCTGCCGCTGTCACTTCCGTCACCACCACCAGTTCCATCACTGCCACTACTATCTCTTCACCGACAACAACCCCCATATCCCTAGCCTAGTTATTTCTTCTCCTCACAACCTCTGAAACCCTAGGTTTTGGGGTGAGTAAAATAACTCGAAATTAGGGGACAATAGGAGCAGAGGAAGAGCAACAAGGACTAGAGGAGGCATGGGTCGAGCAAATTTTGGGAGTTTGTAAGTAAATTTTGTGTAATTTAAAAAGCCCTAATTGTACTGTGTATTGATATTTTTGGGGAAAATGTGTGTAAACCCTAATTTGATAATTTGGGTATAAAAGGGAAGTGATGTGAGATGTAAAACGGTTCTTGGACTAGCCAAGTTTCCACCCAATTTGGGTTAGCCTAATTTCAATTGTTCTTGCACACTGTTAATTGTCCTGTTAAATTTCAGTTTCAACTGTTAGTTGCATTTTCACCCTTAGTTGCATTTGTTGTCATGTGTTTGCCATTGTTAAATGTTTGTTTGTGTGTGTTCATGTTAGACTCTCTTGTTACTGTTAAATGTGTTCTTGTTAATGCACTGTTAATGTTAATGTGTGATGCTCCTGTTGTTAGTTAGACTCATTGTTGTGTCACTGTGAATGCTATGTTTAGTATAATATTTGTCATGTTCTAAATCACCTTGCTAGGGACTAGATGAAGCTCTATTGTCTTATTGTGTAGTACATTGATCACATTGTTCTAGAAGGCTAAACAAGTTTAGGACAATACTGAACTTAGCTCATCATCACCTCACTTTCACAATGTATGCCAAGTATGCTTTGTAGTTAGGTTCATGAGCTGCTGATAAGCTGCAACTCAAGCTGAAGTCATAATCCCTTGACTAGTTGTGCTGTAGAAAGACAATTAGTGCTTGGAAATAATACCATAGTTGTGTTTAACTTCCTATAGGAAAATACACAGTAAAAATTAGAGTGAATTCAACCCCTAGTTCCCATCCATAAATCCATTTTCAACTGTTAGTCTTGTTTCCTTCCACTTGTTTGGTTTACCTGCATTTTCTGTTTTGCATTTTCACTGCTTACTTGCTTTCCCTGCTGCATTTCTTCTATTGCTGCAACTGCTGCTGCAGTACTTGTGCTGCTGCACTGTTTTTCCCTCTTCTTGGCCTTGTGCTGTTTTGCCACTTCTTTGCCTGCTGCTCTGCCAAAGTGCTGCTGCTGCCCCTTCTTCTCCTGCAGCCAAGCCAACTTCTGTTGCTGCTGCCTTTCTGCAGCTGCTGCTGCCAAACTGCTGCAGCTCTTGCTCCTGCTGCTTGCTTTGCTCTCCATTTACTAAGCCCAACCATCTGAGCCCAACTCACAGTTCACTTCCAAAAACCCAGAGAACAATTTGAGCCCAACTGTAAGACCAAGGCCAAAGCCTAGTGAAATGTTAAGCCCAAGTCATAGTTGAACTGTTGAGCCCAAAGCTCAATCCAGTTTCTAGAACCAAAGCCCATTTGCACTTTAAATATAACTGAGCCCATGCTCAGTTCATTTTATGTTTAACAAACCACTAAGCCCAATTCATTCAAAGGGCATTCAAACCCATTAGCACTCAAAACTCCATTTAAGCCAAAAGGCTTCTAAACCCAAAGCAAATCTAGGAACCCAATTAGCTAAAACACTTCCGAAACACACCCAATCTCTGTGGATCGACCCGTACTTGCATGAGCTACAACTGACGACCGTGCACTTGCGGTATTACTGTAGGCCCGTTTCCATTGCACCAAATTTATACGCCTTTCCGGACCTGCCAAGTTTTTGGCGCCGTTGCCGGGGATTGGTGCTGTGTTTTATCTGTGTTTTTCTTAGCTATTTTGCATTTCATTTCATAGCATTTGCATCTGCATCTGCTTCATTTCATTTGCTATTGGACCTGCTGATTCTGAACCTGTTTTTCCTCTGCTGGGACGCCACTAAGGAAAAGAACCAAAACCCAACTGGGTTTTTGCAACAATATCAGAGCAGCTGGGCTGTGCTAAAAAGGTAAGCCTAAACCCATTCAATTGAGAGAACCCAACCTGTGGGCTTCCAATTTTTTATTTGTGGGCTTGTAATAATTAACCCAATTTTTTGGGCTTTTTATTTTTCTATTTTGGGTTTGTAATAATTTATGTGTGGGCTTGTTGTTTAATTTGTGGGCTTGTATTTATTTGTGTGTGGGCTTGTTTAAATTTTTCCATTGGACTTGTATTTTGGACTCTGGGTTTAAACCCAGCTGATAACCGATTGTGGGCCGCAGCCTTCCTTCCATTTCATTAGAGGCTTGCACAGTGGGCTTGCTCCCATTCAAAAACCAAATTTTATTTTTTTTAATTTTATTTTTCTTTAAAAAAAAAAAAAAAAAAAAAAAAAAAAAAAAAATTTCTACTTTGCTCCCAATTTTAAAACCAAATTTTTACTTGCTCCCATCTTAAACCAAATTTTTATTTTTACTCCCATTTTAAACCAAATTTTCAAATGTCTCCCACCAAAACCAAATTTTTCCCAAAAATCCAAACCCTTTAAAAACCAAATTTTTCCCAAAAATCCAAACCCTTTAAAAACCAAATTCTGAGCTTTGTAAACTCTTTACTTAGCCTTTGAGCCCAATCATGTATATCTTTTTCTACAGTTGGGGAATACAACAAATCCCTTAGAGAACTTGCGTGTGGACAAACTTCACGTTATGCACCTCCCATAGACCATGATGTCAATAGTCATAGGAATTATTATGGACATTTTCAAAGTCCCGAGCCTCAATACATGAACCCTAATGACTATTCATACATGCATCATTCGCCACAACGTGAAAATGAACATTTTGCTAGTGCCTCACTCACACAATCATCACTTATGGATCAATAGAAGCTCGAATCGCAGCTTTAGAAATGCAATCACATGAGGAATCTGTCACATCTAATTTTCTTAGGCAACCTGAAATCTATGCATGTCCCGCATGTGGTAGTTTAGACCACCCTGTTGAGAATTGTCATATTTTGCATAATTTTAGGCAATCTAGAGAAAATCCAAGGTATGAAATGCCCATAAATTGTGAGAATGGTAGTCATTGGGACCATAATCAATCCTTTGAGGGTTGCGATCAATTTTTAAACCCTAATGACCATGCACACATGTACCATCACCACAATTTGAACATGAAGAATTTTGTACTCCCATGAATTTAGACTCCACCACAGAAGCTTTCAGACTTAGTGAGCAAAACTTCGATAGATCTACATCACGAATTCAGGCATATTTAGATCAGATTTTGCTTCACCTACAAAAGGAGGAAATTCATGAGGAAATGTATGTTGTCCCTAATGAAGTGTCTAGTCCCATTCATGTAAATGATGTTGAATATGAACCTAATTTAGAGGAACATGAATCGACTAACGACACCACCACTTTTAATGAGGACCAATATGCATGCTACCATGATGATGATTATGATGATTATGATGATGTTTAGAAGAACATGAAAATATTGTGGAACCTGTTGGTTCAATAACATATGGCTTCTCGCCCTCGACCTTCATGAATGTTGTTTTTTCTAATACTCATTGTAATTCATATGATTTTGATATTGACATGGGATTCGTACAATTATTCTGTGAAGATGAACATGACATAGGAATAGTTGAATCTTCTGTAGACACTAATATGCATGAAAATATATTTGATGTGTCTGATTCTCTACCTAGGTCACATTGTGATATTTCTCCTGATTTGCCGATGCATGAGAAATTTCTGTTGATGATGTTGATGATTCTAAGTGTGAACTTGCCAATGTGAGTGATGATTGTGAGCATGATGTGACATGTGTAGATGAGTTAGAAGATTTTGATTTGATTGATAATGATATGCCTATTCTTCTACCTAAGTCACAATCTGGTGGCCTTCCACCCAACCTAGATTTGGTTTGTACCAATATTGTAAAACCAATTTTTCTGAAATCCCTAACCTAGGTTGGAACTGTGTGCTTCCCAAGTCCTCTTGGACTATTTTGCTTCTAAATATAATACATTTGAGGAACCACAGTTGGAATTAGCATGTTTGCCCGTCCCTAGCACAGTTCATTTCGAGCTAGACCTTTGCATGATGAACCCCCGAAACTGCGCGATTTTGTTTTCAAAACTATATCTTCTGTAAAATCCAGGTTTGGGGGTACCTCATTTTGTTTCACAGTTTCACTTGCGTTTCTTTCCTGTTATATATGTGTGAAGCTGTTGAAATGTCTACACTTCGTCTTTTGGGTTGATCCTCAACTCTTTAGATTGTTAGTGTATGGTGAATTTTTTGTATATAATCCAGTAGATAAAATTTTAAAAACCCTTTTGTTCCTTTTGTATATATTTTGCTAATCCAATATGATCTCGGTGAAATATGTTGGATTTTTGCCTTGAATAACGGAGTTTTAATTCTGCTTTCGCCGAAATCGGGTATTCTCTCTCCTTTTACTCTACTCAGCATGTCCCTTTCCATATGTTGCATTTTAATTCTTTCCATATTTTGAAACATTGAGGACAATGTTTAGTTTAGGTTTGGGGGTATAGAGTAGATACCGGATAATATGCTATAATTGAAAACGAACTCCTTCTTCTTTTTGAAAAAATTGAAAAATTCCAAAAAAATTAAAAAATCAAAATTAAAAAAAATTAAAAAATTAAAAATCATAAAAATGGAGCTCATTTACCTTGAAATGTTGACTCTTGTGCAAATATGTATTTTATTAGGAGTCTTAGTCTAGATATTTAGGCACCCTGATTCTAGCACAATTCACATAGTGATAAGAATTTGCACGCGCACGATCTACCAATACATGTATGGCCTCGATCTTCAAGGTGTTGGATAGGAAGTTACGATTGCCAATCACTTTAGAATACTGAACGAAACTTGACTAGCTTGTTCTTTGGTTG
The DNA here is from genome assembly GCF_003573695.1 of Papaver somniferum. Classification (NCBI taxonomy): domain Eukaryota; kingdom Viridiplantae; phylum Streptophyta; class Magnoliopsida; order Ranunculales; family Papaveraceae; genus Papaver; species Papaver somniferum. The sequence continues at coordinate 54,951,174 of NC_039364.1, read as the reverse complement.
GTTGGGATAGAAGGTGGAGGTTACATTAAGAAAGACAACCATCGAATTTAACTGGGTGCATCAAAAAGGGCTACCTCTTGCAAAGTGTCATGTAATTTTTTGTTTCTTCTTGTTATGTATCAAAAGTGTTTCCTTGTTCAAAAAAAAAAAAAAAAAAAAAACGATGTATATATTCAAAAAAAAAAAAAAAAAAAAAAAAAAAAAAAAAATCAGAAAAATACCAAAAAAATCAAGTATTTATCAATTCCATCATCTCTGTTCCAAAAATAAAAGAGATTTGTCAATGTAAATAAGAGTCATGTAAAGAGTCATTTTATTGTTTCTTTGTAATAAGCAAGGAGGGTGTATGCCATTGATGTACAACGCGAGTAATTGTGAAATACCTCCAATCATTCACAATTCTCGTAAAGTCCGGACAGCTAGCTAGATTTCGACCTCAGTTCTTAGCCTGAGAAACTATCTCTTGGTGATTAGTAGTCATGACTTCAGATCTTTCTTTACACATGTGTAGATACACTTTACATCTTATCACATGTCCTTATTTGTTATCAGTGTTAGGATTGTGCCTTGATAGCTAGATTGACATCTCCATTTTGCTGTGAGCTTTAAACTGTTTTGCACATGTCACATTTGACGGAATATGAGCTTATATTTTGTCCTTAGGTTTTGTAGGCACACCTCTGGTAAACCTTCACGAGACTTCAACTCGTCCACTAGGGACACTTAGTGGTTTAAAAGGCTTAGTGCATACGCTAAATGCATTCGAGAGACCAGCGACAGTGGTATAGTTAGGATTTCCTTAGTTTTGTTTTACTTGAGGACAAGTAAAATTCAGGTTTGGGGGTATTTGATGAGTGCCAAATATTGTATATATTTATCCCTTTTTGTTGGCATTTTAACTCATCTTTTGTGCATTAATTCTACATATTATCCCATATTCTGTATTTTCAATGTTTTCAAGAATAAATATTTTTATTAATTAATTTTGCATTTTTAGGTAATAAATAAAGTTCGGATGAGTCGTGGAGCGAAAAGAGCAGAAAAGTAGTGAAAAGCCGGGAGGAATTACGCAAGGAAGCCGCGAAGAATGTTGTGCACAAGACCAAGAGGGTAGAAATGGGATCAAGAAGGAGGAATTGTTCTTAAAGAAGTTATGGGCCTGGCATACCACCCCCCAAAACCCTTTCTCAAACCCATTTCCACTACCCAAGCCCGTATCGGATTTCAGCCGTCAGATTGAAGCATCTCAGCATCCTACGGTCGCTCCATCATCGCACATCAAACTCCGAAGCTCCCGCTTTACATCGCAACGCCGATCTCCATCTTGGGCCGTCCTTTTCGTTGCATTCCTCCATCCGACGGTCGCTACCCACAGCCTCCCATCTCATCGTTGGATCCACCTACCATCGTCACATCCTACGGATCAGCTCGCCAAACATCGAATCAGATGTTCCCGCTTCACACACCTAGCAAGCGATGCCTATACTACCACCCAAACACCTCCTTCTTCCCAAAACTTCATCTCCTTCACCCGACAGTTGCAGAGCTCTGCAACTCCACCACCTCCCCTCTCTCTGCCGCTGTCACTTCCGTCACCACCACCAGTTCCATCACTGCCACTACTATCTCTTCACCGACAACACCCCCATATCCCTAGCCTAGTTATTTTCTTCTCCTCACAACCTCTGAAACCCTAGGTTTTGGGGTGAGTAAAATAACTCGAAATTAGGGGACAATAGGAGCAGAGGAAGAGCAACAAGGACTAGAGGAGGCATGGGTCGAGCAAATTTTGGGAGTTTGTAAGTAAATTTTGTGTAATTTAAAAAAGCCCTAATTGTACTGTGTATTGATATTTTTGGGGAAAATGTGTGTAAACCCTAATTTGATAATTTGGGTATAAAAGGGAAGTGATGTGAGATGTAAAAACGGTTCTTGGACTAGCCAAGTTTCCACCCAATTTGGGTTAGCCTAATTTCAATTGTTCTTGCACTGTTAATTGTCCTGTTAAATTTCAGTTTCAACTGTTAGTTGCATTTTCACCCTTAGTTGCATTTGTTGTCATGTTAGTTTGCCATTGTTAAATGTTTGTTTGTGTGTGTTCATGTTAGACTCTCTTGTTACTGTTAAATGTGTTCTTGTTAATGCACTGTTAATGTTAATGTGTGATGCTCCTGTTGTTAGTTAGACTCATTGTTGTGTCACTGTGAATGCTATGTTTAGTATAATATTTGTCATGTTCTAAATCACCTTGCTAGGGACTAGATGAAGCTCTATTGTCTTATTGTGTAGTACATTGATCACATTGTTCTAGAAGGCTAAACAAGTTTAGGACAATACTGAACTTAGCTCATCATCACCTCACTTTCACAATGTATGCCAAGTATGCTTTGTAGTTAGGTTCATGAGCTGCTGATAAGCTGCAACTCAAGATGAAGTCATAATCCCTTGACTAGTTGTGCTGTAGAAAGACAATTAGTGCTTTGGAAATAATACCATAGTTGTGTTTAACTTCCTATAGGAAAATACACAGTAAAAATTAGAGTGAATTCAACCCCTAGTTCCCATCCATAAATCCATTTTCAACTGTTAGTATTGTTTTCTTTCATTTGTTTGGTTTACCTGCATTTTCTGTTTTGCATTTTCACTGCTTACTTGCTTTCCCTGCTGCATTTCTTCTATTGCTGCAACTGCTGCTGCAGTACTTGTGCTGCTGCACTGTTTTTCCCTCTTCTTGGCCTTGTGCTGTTTTGCCACTTCTTTGCCTGCTGCTCTGCCAAAGTGCTGCTGCTGCCCCTTCTTCTCCTGCAGCCAAGCCAATTCTTCTGTTGCTGCTGCCTTTCTGCAGCTGCTGCTGCCAAACTGCTGCAGCTCTTGCTCCTGCTGCTTGCTTTGCTCTCCATTTACTAAGCCCAACCATCTGAGCCCAACTCACAGTTCACTTCCAAAAACCCAGAGAACAATTTGAGCCCAACTGTAAGACCAAGGCCAAAGCCTAGTGAAATGTTAAGCCCAAGTCATAGTTGAACTGTTGAGCCCAAAGCTCAATCCAGTTTCTAGAACCAAAGCCCATTTGCACTTTAAATATAACTGAGCCCATGCTCAGTTCATTTTATGTTTAACAAACCACTAAGCCCAATTCATTCAAAGGGCATTCAAACCCATTAGCACTCAAAACTCCATTTAAGCCAAAAGGCTTCTAAACCCAAAGCAAATCTAGGAACCCAATTAGCTAAAACACTTCCGAAACACACCCAATCTCTGTGGATCGACCCGTACTTGCATGAGCTACAACTGACGACCGTGCACTTGCGGTATTACTGTAGGCCCGTTTCCATTGCACCAAATTTATACGCCTTTCCGGACCTGCCATATAACAGTCGGAAAGTTATAGCCTGTACGGGTATTTCGTACATGCCTCCTTATTTAATGCTTGGAGATTCGTGTTGCTCTGTTGAGAGAGATCACTCAGTCGTCATGCCGCACCAATAATGAGAATGGAGTAGCACAGGAAATACAAGGCTGGTCATGCATTAATTGGTAATGCTATAAGTTTATAGTGAAGAAGTATTCTCCACTTTATCAGTGGCTTTATCCTGTGCAGGATGTTAGCGCATAGTTTTGGCTTTTATAGTTTTAGCCTTAAATGGAAATCCACCATCAACATTAAGTCCCCTGCCTAGCACATAATGGTTACACTATTTTGGGGTAGGCATGAGATGGTGACATACATATGTGAGAAAGACAGATAAAGGAAGCTTACCCAGAATAATTTTTGACCGACCGCTAGTAATTGTTCATGTAAACACCGCGGTGCAAGCATGGAATCCTTTGGTGGGACCAGTTTCCTTCCTTGGGTGTTTAAATCAAAAGAAGAATCCAAAAAGAGGAATCCTTTTTCTATTGGGATTCTTCCAATTTTTTGTCTATAAAAGGGACCGACCCCTTTTTTCTTTTCTCACGATTTTTTTTTTTGTGTGTCCAGCTCCCGTCTGTGATTTTGACGCCGCCGCCAACGTTGCCGCTGGAGCTTGCCGTCGTCGCCACCATCGTCCGTCCGCAACAAGGTAAGTTTACCGTTTTTTTTTTTTTTTAGGAAAAACCCTAATTTCTTAGGTAAAAACCCTTTGGAAAGATATATCATGATTAGTTCTTCCACTGAAATTGATAGCAAAAACCGTTGATATTTGCTAGGATTGCTTAACGAGTCGTGAATCCATGAATATATTGTTTTTTCTTCTTTTCTTCCATTGTTGCATGCAAAGCCTAGCTTTTAGGTTATGGCTTGAAAAAACTTTCCCTTGAATTTCGTAGACACGACTCCCATGAACAAAGTGAAACCGTGTTATGATGTGTGCGGATGAGTGCGGACCCACCATATGCGCTCGATTGAACGTGGACGATGTGCTTGGACTGAAAAACGATCTTGCACCTATTATATTATACATGTCTTATGTCATGATTAATACCAGCCTTTGTGACTTGATCAATACCGGACTTGAAACTTGAGCAATACCAGCCTTGTGACTTGATCAATACCAGACTTGAAACTTGAGCAATACTAGCCTTGTGACTTGATCAATACCATACTTGAAACTTGAGCAATACCAATCTTGTGACTTCGTCCTTTGCTGACGTGGCCCAATACCAGACTGGTGACCTTGACGGGCCCTGACTAATACAGATTTGACATGACCCAGTACCAGCCTATTAACATGATATCGATCTTTCTTGCGTGGACCGATACCTGCTCGACTACGTGATATCAACCTCATTTGGGGGTATTAGCCCTGGCTTTGTAGAATTGACCAACGGTTTCATTTGTTGACGTGGCTCAATACCGGTGTTTGGACCCAATACCAGCCTTGTGTAATCCAACGTGAATGTGTGTTCTGTCGTGTGTGACTACACATCTCATGCGTTTTTTATACAAGCACTGACTCTCTCGTCTTTTGTAGGATGAACAAAAAGACTCTTGTTGAAATGCCTTCTGAAGATAATGCTGGTGCCAAGTCAGGGAGTGTTAACAGATTCAAAGATATGCCGAACATAGATGATGAGTTGTTCACTGTGCCTTTTCCGAACATTAAGAAACATCCTAGTCACAAGATAGTCCTTCTCTCTGGTTCAGGAAATATGGAAGTTGATCCTTCTTTTTTTCAGCACTTGTGATGAGGTTTTGTCTTCAGGGAAATGAATATCCGCCTTCACCTATTGACTTCAAGATTTGTCACACTCCGCTGGGCTCTTACGAAGGATGGATGAGACGCATGCTGAGTAATAAAAAGATTAAGGATAATTTAGTTCAGGCGCAAATCCTTGATGTGGTCATGGCGTCCGCCACTCTTCATATTAAGAAAGATGCTTCAGGCTTGATCACTTTCATTTCTCGGTGGCGTCCTTCTACTCATACATCTATATGCAGATGGGGAGAGATGACCATTTCTCTGGAAAGTGTGGCTGCGTTGATGAACCTGCCTGTTGCTGGAAGCTTCTTTTACAAACTTACTGATGCAGAACGTCGGTCTTATAATGCTATACTTCGAAAGGCGGGAGAATTCGATGATCTGGAGAAGGAGAAGAAAGACACGAAATGCTTTTACACTTGGTGGGTGTCGGAGTGGTGTCCTGTAGACCCGAAACCCGGTCAGGAGTTGGAAGACGATCTCAACATGATTGCATTCCTGTCTTTGTGGTTATCCAGAGACATATTTGACGACGGTTCTGGAAGGAAGACCATAAGAGGTGACCTCGTCATGTTTGCTATAAAGATGGCAAAAAGTGAGGTTCTTCCCTTAGGTGCCTTATTTCTTGGATCACTGTATTCTCATCTGGACGCCTTAGCGACGGACATGCATGTTTCCAATGGGTATAAGAAGGTGGAGTCGCATATCCACATTGCTTTTCTTCAGGCGTTTTTGTGGGAACATTTCAAAAGCTATGCTCATGTTCCTGCAACTTCACTCAGCAGTTTGTATGGTGGTTCGAGAATACTTTGTTGGAAGAAGAGACGTCCAAAAACCGGTGTGAAGCTTGTGGATGTTTTTGACAACGTGTCCTCCATAAATTTTCGTCCATGGGGGGCGATCCACCCTTCCATTGTTCAGCCAAAGACTTTTTCTACTGTTCCTGATGTTGTGTTGCGTACTGATGCCGAAACTGCGAGTCTTGGGGAACTTATTTACTTGCGAAGCTGCACTCCGGGATATGTCCCGTCTTTATTTGGCGAAGAATTTACCGTGACTCCGTACATTATTGACAGGGCTGCTCGGAAAATGGGATTTGACCAGGGTGTTCCATTTCTTCGTCCGTCGAAGGCTCCAAAAGAACTTTTCCCAGATATTCTTAATGCTGACACATTTTCGTCAGTGCAGAGCCTTCATTTCTTTCCTATCGGAAGAAATACGACGATAACTAGCAGTTATAAGGAATTTTGGAGGGAGCAATTGTTAACCTTCCAGAAATTCTCGGAGGAGGTTGTGACAGATTCCCGCGGCGAGCCATCTTCTGACGTCTTGAAGGAGCATCCTCGATTGAAACCACTCCCAGGTAAACGAACCAGAGCTGACGACTGCAGTCCCTAAGCAGGAGTGCGGTCTAAGAAGCAGGCATGTGGCTCGGTGATCCTCAATTCCTCCAATATGCAGGTATTTAAATTTATTTTTGTCGATTCCTTCATTTTCCAGAGTAATTTCTTCTAAGAGTGATCCTTGCTTGAAATCAGGGAATTCCGAAAGAGAATGTTTTCACAAGATTGGCGCGCATTCAGAACGAGAAGTCTGGTAACGCTAATCTTCGTGAGAAGTCTGGCGATATTGACCTTTGTGCTGGGAAGCCTGGTAACACTGATCCTTATGCTGAGAAGTCTGGTGACACTGATCCTCATGCTGAGAAGTCTGGTGATACAGGTGAGAAGTCTGGTGATACCGGTCCTTTTCCAGATGACAGAGATGGCGCAAGTTCGACTGGACGGAGTGCTTCCCCGAGTGGTAACCTTAGTGAGCTTGTAGACGAGGTCGTGATGGAAATCAACACTCAGAGTGAAGTAGACATCCAGAAGAATGCGGGAGAAGAAACATCTGCTATCGTTACTGTCGAGGCGACTCCCCTTAAAGATCTTCTTGATCCGGTCCCCATTGATAAGGCATCCATGGTGAATTTTTATGAAAGGCCTCTTGCAGCTGACAAGGTTTATGATAAAGCATTGGCAAGGCAACCTGTTGTTCCTAGGGTTATCTTCGATCCTCCCTTTGATGTCCCTCGTGCAGGTCATGTGTTGGTTGGGGGGTTCAGTGTGGAGACTCAGTTCGAGGAGTTGTACACGGCGATATGGAAGAAGCACGGCCACATTTCTACCACCACGAAGCTCAAAAGTCGCCTTGCATTAGTCAATCGCGTCCAAGAAGCTTTATTCTCCATTCAAGGGATGAGCGTCACGACTGGTCACACCGTTTCTGAGGAGATGATCGAAGACTGGAAGTGCCATCGAGACGTGTTTGTCCAATATGACTTCAACGCTCCTTGGTTCTTCAAAGGGTTTTCCGAAATCCAGGAGCTTCAGAAATCGCAAGGTGAATTTCCCTCCACAGACTGCGTTGCTCGCCAGGAAGAAGAGGTTGAGAGGTTGTCTAAAGAGTTGAAGCTGAAACAGGACGCGCTCCAGAAGATGAAAGCTTCTCTTGCTCAGAAAGACGAGTTGTTGTTGAAGGACTTTCCTTGAAGGATTTGTGCCGCCTACTTGTGTTATTTCTTTAGATGCTTTTGAGTGATTGTGAGGATTTCCTTTCACAATTTGATTTCAGGTTTTGAACTAATAGGTGGTTAAATTTTGAACTGGTTTATTTTTTGAGATAGTTTTATGAATGATAGGTGTCTAAAACACCTAATTTTATATCTAGTATTTATGCTTTCTTTGCTATTGTCTTTGTGAATTGTGTCTCTTATGTTTGATTTGAGTTTATTAGATGCAATGGAGTCATTATGAGCAAAAGAAGAAGAAATTAGCCATTTGGAGCAAAAAGGAGCACAAAGGTCGCGGGCGATTTATGCAACAAAGGAGGTGAAGAATGCACTGTCAAGAAAGAAATTAGGCAGTCGGTTCTCTGAAACTGACAGGCCACATATTAGCTGGGCAGCCCCTATCCATTCTACTGGTGCCACTATCCAATCCGTACGAACCGACCTCATATTCTTGAGTTGTTTCTCAGACAACTCGAGATTTTCTTTCATCCTTCATTAATACATCTCACCTGAAATTGAGAGAATGAGAAAAGCAGTGCTGAGCAGCCGTGATGCTGAAATTGAGAAGAGCGGGAGAAGAGCAACTTTGCAGTCGTTGATATCCGTGAATTTGGGTTTTAACAGAAGTTGAAAGTTAGGGTTTGATTCAGGAATTAGAGATTCTCTGATGAAATTCTGGGTTTAAATGAATGTCTTGTAGGATGTCGAAATTGGAGAAATGGGTATCTCGTGAAGCTGCGATTGTGTTTGAAGGGTTTGAAAGGAGTTGGAATGGCCTAAGAAGTCACCATAAGCTTCATATCTGCATCACCAGAACTGCACTAGAAGTGTTCGTGAAAAGGCCTGATCGATTGTGTACGAAGGGACTGCTGGCATTAATGGCAGTGATGGTGATATCGGAAGATTTCTGTGATCTATATTGCTGAGGATGATTGCTAAGAACGATAATGGCCATAATGGAGGAGTTCAAGACAAGACAGTGCGGATATGAAAATAGTGATGGTTCTCGGTGATTGAGGAAGTGATAGATCTTGAGAAACCAAGAGTCCAAGACGAACAGGTGACGAAGCTGTGGTGACGACAAAACTCTCTGCCAATGGAAGTGATGTATATTTATACTGAACGACAGATTGATGGCAGAGAATATGGAGTTTGAGCTTAGTTTTGTTTCAATGGAGCGATGGCACGATGGCAATGTTGCTGCTGCCGATGGGAAATGATCAAAGACTGTGGTTATCGTGGTGGTGGTTACCTGATGGTGCTCGGATGAGACGATAGAGCTGGAGGCAGTGATGGTGTCGGAGATGGAGTGATGCAGATGAAAGTGTTGCCATGGGACTGAAGCTGTGATGTTGTTGGTGGATTTCTGGTAAGCTGCAGTTTCTGGTGGCAGCAGTGCAGTTACAGGTGCTGGTGGAATTACAATGAATACACTGCAGGGAAGATGATTTTGGTAGCAGGGAATGAACAAGGCGAAATCAGCTATAGGCCTGTATGATGCTGATGATGGAAATGCAGTGGTGGAGCGGTCGAAGTTACAAGACGGCTGATCTATGGTTAAGCAGTAAAAGGAGCACTGGGACTGATGCAGTTCTTGGTGTATGAATATAGAAATGTAGGATGCTGGTACTGGTGCATAGAAGAATCAGAATTTGAGCTAGGGAGTGGTGTTGTGAATGCAGGAAAGAATGATGCTTTTGGAAGAATTGGCCTGTTGTGATGCCATATATTATAGGGAATGGTACTGGGATGGAGTTGCAGCTGTTGTTGTTATTTGGAAGAAGAATTCGAAGATAATGAAATATAGGTTCGCAACTGCGGCAGTGAACTGGTGATGCTGTAGCTGTCTTGGCTGGAATTTTAGGATGCAGGAATGGAGGCATGGATTGCAGCTAGGAATGGAGCTATGAATTTGAACTGGAATGAAATGGAATGGCAATGCAGGGAGAGAACTCAATGATGAAATGAATGCTTGATAGTTTATATGATTGGAAGAGCTAAACAGGGAGGAGTCTTGGTAATGCTGTGATGAACGGACTGGAGTGGCTTGCAGTTGCACAAGACTGACAAAGAGAGTGTATGGCTTGAGATGTGCAATAGATGCCGCAACTAAACCTGCAGAAACTGTGCAGAAATGCAGCGAGAATGGTGAGCCGGTGAGCCTAAACCGGGATGCTGGACTTCAGAGATTAGAGTGTGGATCATAATATTTCAGTGAATCGTGAAGGGGGTATGAGTCAAATGCAAGAGTTGGCGGCTGGATATATGAGCTACAGGTCACACTTTTGGGTACGTTTCCGCAAGAAATAAGGAATTGGGTTAGGTGGTTTTTGTAAATGTATGAACTATAGAGAAGCAGAGATGAGTTGTTGATTAGCCTATTTCTTAACTTAATTCTCCTAGGAATTGAACTTAATTAGCGCAAGGCGTTAGGTTATTCTTTAGATAGAATTCACATACGCAGCTCTAATGTGTGTGTTGATGACTTAGGAAATTTACGGAGTATTCTTGCAATAAGGTATTCTTTGGCTTTTGATGATAACGAGATTAAATACGAATTCTAATCATACATTCAAAACTTGTTTGCTAATGAAGATGAAACCTTTATCCAATATTTTCGCATCCTTGATTTGCGTGCTTTATTGTTTTGTTTGCTTTTATTTTAATTTTAGTTTATATAAAAATCAGAAAACCCCCATTGTTTTATATAGGAAACTATAACATATTGACAACCTAGTCCTCTCTGTGGGAACGATCCTTTCTTACCCTTGCTATATTATTTATTTTGAGTTGTGAGAAAGTAATTTATTTTTGACGCATACGACTGCGATCAGTGAACAATTGATTTTCTGAAAGAGATTACTCTAAACAGAATTTGCGTCTTGGTTATGAATGATAGCACATGTCATATGAAATTGCAAATATCATACTAAAAGGGAAGTATGAAAGGGAAAAAAACATGGCGTTTGGTTATCAAATCTCTTTCTCATGTGTGGGATGTCAAGTCCCCAGTAAATTCTAAAACTATCTTTCTCGTAAAATTGTTTGATAGAACTTACTTGCTCTTTGGAGTCTCATTTGTACGAAACTGAATCTTCCCGAGCAACCTCTTCAAGGAAACCGTACGCATTAATTTCCAGAGAGGGAAGGTAACTCCTCCGAATTAAGCTTCTCCTGAACGATGTGCTTCAAGGCGTTGCATTCACCGGTAGGGTGATGAAGGAATCGATGATAATGACAATACCTCGGGTCTGTCATTTCTTGATCAGTCGGCGGACGCCACACAGAAGGCAGTTGCACTTCTCCGTCTCGTACCCATGCCTCCAGCAATTCCAATATCTTCTCCATTGGAAGCGGGAAACGCGGATATCTTGAGTCTAGCTTCTCTTGCGTTAGTGGACGTCGTGACGTCTCTCTGTGGTTTTGATATGGAGCACGCTTCGGAGATGGAGTTGGTAAACCAGCATGTGTCATCATATCCGCGGCTCGCTTTTCTGGGTGACGGAATGCGGAAGGCATTGTAATATCACTGCTGAGTGAATGAGTTGAATGCTCTCATCCGCCACACTCACGCGTCATTTGGTTGATTTCTCCCTCCTCGAGCATTTCTTCACTTGGCTGAAAGGTCGTTGTGGATCGGGAAGTTTTCTGAGCTTCGGCAAGAGTCTTGAGATATAAATCTTCCAGCAAGGCTCCGTAAGTTGTAGGCTCCCTTTCTTTATCCGGCAGGTGTGGCATCCCGGACAAGTCTTTTCTTCTACGGAGTTGTCTCGAGTCTCTGTCGCCAGCTGGACCATGTTTTTCGTCTCTCCTGAGTCCCCTGTAGGTACGCGCTCTCTCTGCATCTCCGCTGGTAAAGGCATGACTTCTAGATAAGGATTCATCGTTTCTTGCACCGTCTGGGTAAATGCTTGCCGAACCTTCTTGTAATTGAGATGTTATATCATTCAAAAGGCGGAATGTTTCGCTCTGCCTTCTAGCGATACCAGCTTGATTTTCCAGGACATCCTCCAGCATTCTAGCCACACTTCCCATGATACCTGAATCATCTATGGTTTCCGGAGAATTTAGCGTGCGAGGATACATCGTGAGATGAAGACCGAGATAAAAACAAAAAATGGATAGGTTAATGATTGAATCGGATCCAAGATCTGTCCCAAGATTGAGAAGGTTGGAATGAATATTGAGAATCTAATTTTGCAATCGAGAGATTAATCTCTTACTGTGGTCTCCAATTGTTTATGGGTGAAAACTATTTCTGTCGGTTTTGGTAATTTGGGGTGTGTGGATGAGAAATGAATCTAAACCCTAAACAAATGCACTGCACGGGAGTGCTTGTGATTTGAGAAATCAATCTGTACAATTCTGGCCTAAACCAAGAAATGGCCGTTCTAGACTTGCTTCGGTCACATAGTACAGGAGATGGGGTTGATCTTAGGGAGGGAAGCGAAGAAGGTGTTGAGATTGTGAAGGTATTGGATGTGTATGACTTGTATCAGAAAGCTGAACTGGCTTACAGAATGAAAGCTATCAATTCGGGTGTTGGAATACGATTGTATCAACACTTGGTTTCTGTTGTCTTGTCTTGTTTGAAAATAGGGAGGAGAACCTATTTATACAAGTCATTGAGCCTAACCCACGTCTCTCATGGGAAGTAGAGAAAGTGGAGTGATGGAGTAGTGGAGTTGCGTGTGTTAGTGTTACACGATCAGTCTTGCCCACTTCTCCCATCATCACTAACTGTTCATGACTTCCTGACACGTTCTTGTGATGGCGCGTTATGCGCTGCACGCTGTGAACCGCCAGACCAATACCCCAGTATGTATCCCCCAGTTTGTGACATGATTGATGTCTCGAATGTGCGGATCGTGGGACCCACAAAAGGTAGCATGTATTGCTAGGTTATATAACTAAGTTATTTGGGAATTTTATACTTGTAAAATATCACGTGAATTCTATGCATGTAATGCATCGATTATATTCAGCATGTACGAAGCATCGTTGTTGAGCGTCTTAATATAGCATCATGTCCAGCCTACTTCATGTGATGGTTTGGAGGCTGCGCAAGCAAGTCCTCTCTTGGCTGACCACATGGTGTGGTAGAGTGGCGGATGGTAATGACCACGACACCTCATTAACCAACTAACTCCTGACCAGGGTTGTATAACCAAGCAGGTGAAGTTGAACGGACGAGATGATCTTTGAGACACTCATCTGCGACCGTTAGTGGAATTAGGTTTTATGAAGAGGTGCACAAGCATCACTCTTCAGCTTGGTCGAATCCAAGCCTGAGACACGATTTTGGCAAGGCCGATTGGGCATGCGTGTAGACGGCATGCCGATGTACATGCCCTTACCTCATTGTCTCGTGAAAGTGTAATCTAGATCGCTCAATTTGTCCGGCAAACATGAGCGGCTAGGATTGATTTGCGACAGAGATTTTGTGCCGCAAAGGCCGCGCTTCATGCCAACTTTGGGCGCGCGTTTCGAGGCGACCAATCCTGGTCGGTCTTGGCCGATTATTCTGGTGTGCAGACGACGGGCTGGTGTACACGCCTGTATTTCATTGTCCCATAGAAACGTGATCTAAGCCACTCAATTTGTCCGGCAAAGTTGAGTGGTCGAGATTAGTTTGCAATTGGGAGGTGTAACCACGCCTAATTTTGGCGTGCGAATCGAGGCAACCAGGCATGATATGCCTTGGCCGATCGGGTGTGGAGATAGATGGGCCCACGGTGATCATGTTGATCCGCACCGGACCTGCCTAGTTTATTCATGGACCCTTCATTCGTGCAGGAGAAAATGAACGCTCGTGATGTTCAAACCCTAATTAGGGTTTCACCGGCCGTGCGTCATGCCTTGTTTGAGCGCACGAACTGGAACGACCAACTATAGTTGGTCCTGACCGATCGGTCATGTATGTAGGCGGGCCCATGGTGATTGTGTTGATATGCTCTAGGCCCTTTGAATCTACATCTACACCCTCCATATATGCCTGCGAAGATGGATGGTTGAGACTGCTTTATGTGTCACAGACCCTAAATTAGGGTTTCACGTCCGCGCTGCTTTGGCTGGACGATTTGGAAAGCCATGCTACCCTTTTGGGGAGGCCGACCATGCGGGGCCCGCATTGGGTCGGTAGTGAATACTCCAATACCTGCATGGGGGTTATGGATCCGATCTAAGCCATCCAATCATGCTGGTGAAGTTGGATGTTCGTGATCGTTTCTGAGACTGATACGGACAGTCCAGATGCTCGATCGGGCTAGTATAACACTCGGAGAGTTATAGCATGTACGGGTATTTCGTACACGCCTCCTTATTTAATGCTTGAAGATTCATGTTGCTCTGCTGAGAGCGATCACTCAGTCATCATGCCGTACCAATAATGAGAATGTAGTATTACAGGAAATACAAGGCTGGTCATGCATTAATTGGTAATGCTCTAAGTTTATAGTGAAGAATTATTCTCCACTTTATCAGTGGCTTTATCCTTTGCAGGATGTTAGCGCATAGTTTTGGCTTTTACAATTTTAGCCTTAAATGAAAATCCACCATCAACACATAGATAGTGTAGTTGAGTTTAGATCTCTCGACGTTCATCTCTTGAAGACGAAGAACTACTAAGGGGAGCTTGTGGAACTTCTTCGACAAAACGTATGTGGAGACTTGAACTTATCTATCACTTGGAAAGTATATTTCTACTATCTCCTATATTGAGACATAAGTCGTGTTACGATATAATTTTCTCTATACACATTTGAGATTTCGAGCTGAGTATATCTCGCTTACATATTTCTCGAAATATGTGTTGGTAAGCTTTCGCTTCGACCAAGTTCATCTTATCATGAGAAAATTTCCGAGTAACACCTTACATGGTTTGTGTGATACAATCATTTGATGTAGGCTTGGAATGTTTCGGCAATGATTATTTCAATATCTTGAAAATTGCTTTGATGCTAATAGTGTGTGAAAAAGGCTATTGTCATTATAGAAGAATGTTTCAATGAATGAAATAAAGAGTTGATGATGTAACCATCTTTGGATATAAGCATATATAGTGTGTTCGCACATTAGTGTATAAATCGATAAACCGGAAGCCAAGAGTATGCATATGTGTGTATACGAAATTGGTGAAGGAGACAGGTTAAGTATGCGTACCCGTACGCATACTGGCAGAAGTTCTCGAACCGAGAATTTCTGTTGAGTTTGGTTTTTGACAAACTCTTAACTAGTCACCTTAAGTATGCGTACCCGTACGCATATTGACGGAAGTTTTCGAACCGAAAATTTCTGCTGAGTTTGGAAACTTTACAAACTCAAAACCGGTTGCTTAAGTACGCATACCCGTATGCATACTTAAGCTGGTTACTTTGTCAAATCGGTCAGTTCATGGACTTAAACATTTAAATCATAAGGAATGCAATCTTTGCAAATCGTGGCTATAATGTCCATGATTGCTTCAAGTGAATCAAACCGATTTGGTTTCAATTGTGTTTTCTAAACAATTGAACAATTCTTTAACTAGTTTCATTTGAGTCATTTGAATTAGCTATGGTTAAGATGAATAAGGTTGATATGAGAGTAATCATATGGCTAACCCCGGTTAACTATTTGTGAACCAACCTGGTTTACACGTTTAGGTACGGTTATATAAACCTAAATGAGGGTACATTTCATTTGTGTGTAACAATCTAAGTTCGATGTAACGATTGAAAGATATTAGCTTGGTTGAATCAGGTTTTCCATCTAACGGTGAATATTGAATGCTTTGTTACCAAGGTAACTTGGATTGCAAAACCTGATTTGAAAACTATATAAAGAAGAACTCTAGAAACTGGGAAAACTAATCCCCACACCTCCTGTATGTTACTAGTTGCATAACTAGAGTCGATTCTCCTTTAACCTTAGGTTTATTCTCGAGACCCGTAGGTTAACGACTTGAAGACTTCATTGGGATTGTGAAGCCAGACCCAACTATTATCTTTTTAGTTGCGTGATCTGATTTTGCTGTTTCTATCGTGTTGAGTGCAATTGAAATAATTGGCTCGAGATTTTACATCTCCGATAGGCAAGATATATAAGTAATCACAAACAACTTCGTCTCATCGTTTGTGATTCCACAATAACTTGTTTCGCTAGTCGATTAAGTTTATTGTGAGTTGATTGATAATACTAGGTTGTTCTTCGGGAATATAAGTCTAATTTATCAATTGGTTCCTGTTCACCTTGATATATCAAAAGACGGAACAAAAACTCTTGGGTATTTCTGTGGGAGACAGATTTATTCAATCCTATAGACTTTTCTGTGTGAGACAGATTTGTCTATCAAGTCTTCGATTTTGAGTCGTAACAACTCTTAGTTGTGGGTGAGATCATCTAAGGGAATCAAGTGTGTAGTATCCTGCTGGGATCAGAGAGGTAAGGAGCGCAATTGTACCTTGAATCAGTGTGAGATTGATTAGGGTTCAACTACAGTCCAGTCCGAAGTTAATTGGTAGTAGGCTAGTGTCTGTAGCGGCTTAATACAGTGTGGTGTTCAATCTGGACTAGGTCCCGGGGTTTTTCTGCATTTGCGGTTTCCTCGTTAACAAAACTTCTGGTGTCTGTGTTATTTCTATTCCATATTATATTTTGTTATATAATTGAAATATCACAGGTTGTGCGTTAAGATCAATCAATTATAATATCCAACCTTTGGTTGTTGATTTACATTGATTGACACTTGAACATTGGTCTTTGGTACCGTTCAAGTAACTCCTCTTATATTCAATCAGGCTCGCAGATTTCTATTTGCTGATTACGGATTGAATTAGGAGTTAGAGATATTAAACTCTTTGATATACTTTATTCTAGATTGTGTCTGACTGTCTAGTTGATTCTCTAGAAAGTGTATTGGGGTAAGTCCTCTCAGATTTCCAAACGAATTGTTGGGTGTGGTTGTTAGACCCCCGCATTTTCAGGTACGACTTGATTGATCTTGGATATTAATTTTTAGACTCGTCCAAGTACTCTCACGGAATAATCAGGTTCACGGACTTGTTCTGATTGTGAGATAAAGAGATATAAGCTCTTCTTATAATTCCTGATTGAGATTCATTAGGTTTTAACTTTCGAAATTGTAATTGAGTTTAGTCCATACAGGTAGCCTAAAAAAGTTGGTGGTGTATTTTGGTGCCCCCACATTTTTAATTGGTATCATAGCAGGCAAACACGCGAAAAACCTAACAAGTCTGTGTTTAAAGCAATTTGATTATATGGAAAAGAGTGCAATCTCGATAAACGTACCGCCAGCTTTTGATGGCACGATACTTATGGTGTAAAATTGTTATGCGTTCCTTTTTACAAGCCCGTGATTTCAGACATGGAAACTTGTAGTAATAGGATACGATCCTCCGACAGTTGTTAGAGACGGAAACACTGTTGCGATAAATTTAGCAGAATATAGTGAAACCGAGATAAGTGCTGCAAAATATAATTCAGATGGGTTAAATGATTTTATTCACGCCATAAGCCAAGATCTTCACAACCATTTGACTTCGTGCACTAAGTCTAAAGATGCTTGGGATATCTAAGAAATCGTATTTGAAGGAGATACCTCAGGAAAAAAAATCTAGGCTTCAAAACCTAAATTCTAACTGTGAAAATCTTCGTAAGTTTGATGAGTTTAATCGAAAATTTTCTGGAATAGTTAATACATGTTATGCGTTAGGGAAGACCATTTCCCAAAAGGACATTGTGAAGAAAATTCTCCGATCTTTACCAGCAAAATACGAGTCTAAGAAACAAGCCATCATGGAAGGAAATAAACTTGAAACACTATCCAGAAATACCTTAGTTGGAAAGTTAAAGATCTTTGACCATGAACTGCAATCCAAATCCGGAAAGGATATTGCGTTCAAGGCACTGAAAAACACTAAACCTCTTAAAAGTGAAAGTGTTGACAATTTTGTGAACAATTTTGTTGATCCTGAATTTTTTGATGAAGATCTTGATAACTCAGTTTCACTGATCACAAGACAGTTTAGAGAACTTCTTAGGAAGAGAAATAAACGGTTCACTAGAAAAAAGCCTCTTACGTCAGCTAAGCCACATAATCGTATCTCTGTGAAAAACAAAGATTTTAACGATATCGGCGATGATGATATGCCACAGTGCTTCAAGTTTAAAGGGTTCGGTCACTTTGGAAATGAGTGTCCAAGTCGAAAAAAAATATACTGGAAACAATAGATTTGCTGCAATGCTTGATAAAACATCTGATCATTATGATTCCGAAGAGGATGATGGATCAAGTGTAGCACTCTTGGGTGAAATTGTCAATTTTGACGAATGTAGCAATACTCATATCAATGTTGATAATTTGGTTGGTGATTCTTCATCAAAATCATTGGAGGATGTGATGGATTTTTCATATACTAATGAAATCTCTGTTAATGTTTCGGGTATCCTTTGTTTAGCTTCTAATGTCGTTCCTGAATAAATCTCCAAACCGACATGTCCTTATTGTACCATTGAGGGTCACAGACTTACACAATATTTCAAGTACAAATACAAACTAAGGTATGTCAACAAACTGCAACAGACGGCAAGTCGTTTGACAAATGTGCTTAAACTTGTTCAAAAGTCCAATCCCGAGGTACATAAAGTTAACTCTTCTTATCCTAAAAGATTGAATGTTTCAAAGGAAAAGGTAAAATCTCAAATGAAAAAAAGAGTCGGGTCTAGACATACCACAAAGAAGGGTATTACAAATTCCGTGCAGGAACCTTGTGGTGAGTACTCTACTGCTTACCTCAACACAATTTAATTGTGTTGAAAAGTACATCTTGTCTCATGTGCCCTTAAAAGAGACAAGAACTGTGGACATTAAGGCTTTGGATCAAATTTGAATATTATTACTTGGATTTTCATCTTTTAATGTTCGTCGATAGGGAATGAGACTACTTACATTTTCATGCCATCTCTTAAGAGAATAATAATATTTTATTGTTGATACTTGCTCCATCAAAATAGTCTAGGATAATTCGATCTGGTCATAAATCGGTTACATAACTGATTCTATGTAAATCTATTATCATAAGCGTCATTTATAATTATAAAATGATGCTACCACTTTATGCAGTCTGTAGATATCGACATTTCGATGTAGTCAAGAATGGTATAAATAAACTAAGGTTTTGGTCAATAAACCAACTTGTTCATCCTAATTTTTGTCTACAGTAATGGTATTGAAAAGTTTGATCTATTTAGAAACTCAAGGAAGGATAAAAGTGACATTTCATTCTTCTAAGGTTTTATGTATCTTTCTAATACGGGAACTACTGTTGTTCTGAAACCCTGCATGGTAAATATCTTCTTCATTAAGACTCATATATCTTTCACAAGAAGTTTTCTCGTTGAGAAATATATTTATGCTTTCACAAATCTATTTTACGAATCATGGAGACTCCAAGCACAACATCTTCTCGTGAAATCTATGCTCCAAAGGAACAAGAGATGTCATATCCTTTTGACTCATCTCTTAAAAGGAAAAAGAAGAATATGAAGAAATCTAAATCCTTCTTAAGATAACCAAGAAGGATGTGCAGGGACTGAAAGCGATTCTACAAAAATTTCTTGAGATACAAGAAGCACTTGTCAAACAACATCCTAACAGGTTTTGAGGAGTTAACTCTTTTATTCATGAACCGTATGTTCCTATGCCTGTCATTGATTAGGAATTCAGAGATGATAAAGAACTTTTCAAGGATTTTAAGTACTAGGAAACTTCTTGTGAGAATTTATTTATTTATTCTTGCATGTTTTTAGATTTATTTATTTAAATTATAGAGTTTTTGGAAGATGAACTTGCAGTATTTAATCATTATTGGTTTAATGTATTGCAAATTCTTATGAGATATATGTGTCCTTTACTTTTTGTGAATTGAACTGATATCTCATATATGCTCAAAAGTTAAATCTATTATGTTTTGTGAACTAAAAATAGAACAATCTTTGTGATAATTTTTCACAATATTGATCTACTTGTGGTCACACTCTTGTGTAGTTACTGCATTGCCCACTCCTTAAGATTTTCTTATGTTGAGTCATATCGATTGAATTATCTCCTTGTTCTTAACTGGCGTTGAGATTAATTTATGTGGATCTTTAGGATACAAATCCATGTGATTTGTTAATTTCCGACAAAATCCTTCTTTTTCATTAAAGTAAGGTCACTCATGTTGTTCTCTTGGGAATGACATCAAATGGGGGAGAGTTCTTAATTGAACTTGTACTTAATTGCTATATCTTTGTGGGGAGAGTGGACGTGGAATATAAAGGGGATGCTTGTATCTTAAATCTCCTAGATGAAACGCTAAGTATTTATACTCTGTGATATCATCTAAATTAAAGTTGATATATATTCCTTAAGTCTTAAAGTATTTTTTTTTGTTTAAATTCATTATGATCCCATAGTTTTCGTACCATTGTCAATTTTTATTGAAAAAAATGAGGAGAATTAATTAGTAGTTTCGCATTATGTACATATGATTTACGGATCATTATGCAAGGGGGATTAAATCATCATCTATAAGTTTCACCTATTATGTAAAATATTAAGTATTGACTAAGGGGGAGAAACATATCACCGTAGTATTACTTCGAAGTTGCGATACTATTGAACTTTAGAGAAGATAATAATAATATGTTTCTGTATAACAACAATTGAGAATATATGTTTTCAACGTTGTTATCGCTACATATCTTAAACAACAACGATACTGAGTTGAACACGTTCAGAATCATTGCAACTTGAAGTAACGAAGAATTCAAGGAGTTGGATAAATAAGGAAATCAAGCATGATGGATTCTGGAATTTGAAGCTTAATTTATTTTTTAATCCATATGTTGATAGCTTTGCCACAAAATTGACAAATGGGGGAAATTGTTGGAGTATTGCTCAGTCGAACTCACAAGTGTTGTTATTTCAAGCTTGTTGTCAAATTTACTTGATCAAAACTATATCTTGATTTCTAGTCTAAATTTAATCAAGTCTCGGATTAGGATAGAAGTGTGTGGTTGAGTATCAGGCATCAATGCGTTCTACCGTTTGAAGGCGAAGATCAACTGAAGCTATTGGAGAATTTCTTCAACAAAAGGTATGTGAAGATTGTACCACCTATTACTCAAGTTTTCACCTTTCTATATATGAGACAATGTCACATGACTAGATCATACATTACATGTATAATATAAATTTCGGGTCAAGTTTATCTTGATAATCATTCTCAAAATATGCTGACTAAGCTTAAGAACATTTGTTCATACTTGATGAATTTGGTTAAGAAAAAATTAATGTTTATAACCTAAATTATGATTTAAGATTCAATCATTTCAAAATAGTCTGGAACAGTGATATATGTCATTGATGTTATTTGGAAATGTTTCGACCCGATTATAAGAGAGATATAGAACCACTGTAAATCTGGATACATGACAGTATGCATACTAGTTCACATATTTAGACAATTGTTATAAGTCTGGAGCCTCAGTACATGTATCGGCGTGATTATAGTTTGGCAATGACTTTTTGGTATGCACACCCGGTATCCATACCATAAAAAGTATATTGACTCGTGAACTAGGAAGGTACACATACCTAGAATGTAAACCGGAAAAGATCTGTTGGTTTCCAAATCGTAAAGGTACGCATACTCTGTATGCAAACCGGAAAAGATATGTAGATTCCCGAACCAGTTTTTGTTTTAAGGGTATACAAACCCGGTACACGTACCATGAAAAAAATAGTCACAAACATGAATACAGTACACATACCAATTACACGTACTTACCCTCTCGAGTATTTTCAGATGCATCAAAATTATTTCTATGAGATAATCTGCATTTGAACAACTCTCTAAAAAAACACTATCTTGACATATTTGATCACATGTGTGATTCAAGATTAAAGTCTTAAAGTGTTATATGAAAATGGTTGAGCTTATTGTTCGACTGACTAGTTTCGGCTACCTTTCATGAACAAATCAATGTACACGGTTCGGTTACAGTTCATTCTAACCACAATGTATTTTCTATTATGTTAATCTCAAGTCAAGTTTTTCATCTAACGGTGATTATTGATTGTTTGATTCCAAAGCTACCTTAGCTTAAGTCTAAAGCAACCTTGATCTTGAAAGTCTATATAAGGAGAACCTCAAACAACTGGGATCTTTAAATCCCTGAAACTATTCTTGTGTGTCCTAGTTGTAAACTAGAGTCGTCCCCTCCTTTAAACCTTTTTAGGTTTAGCGACTAAAAATACTTCACCTAGGGATTCGTGAATCTAGGTCCAACTATCTTTATCTTGATAGTTCGTGTATCCTGATCTTGCTTTGATTGTTGGGCCATTTGCTCCAACGGGCAAGATAGATAGAAATCACAAAGTTTATTCGTCTCAGACTTTTTGATTCCACAAGTATTTACGAGTGAGGTGAATAATAATCTAGGTTGCTCTCAGGAGTCATGAGACCGGATTTTGAGGTTTGTTAGACATTGTCTATTGCAATCGATTTCCTATCTCAACTTGATCCTTGATCAGAACAGAAATCACATGTGGGCTTATCTGTGGGAGGCAGATTGGTTTAAAGTCTTCAATTGAGTTGAAGCAACTCTTAGGCTATAAAGGACGTCAGCTAAAGGAATCAATTGCGCGAATTCATATAGGCGTAAGGAGCGTGACTGTAATCAACGGTAGATTATATCTCAACTATATTTCAGTCTGAAGTTTTGATAGTAGGCTAGTGTCTGAAGTGGCTTAATACAGTTTGGTATTCAAATTTGGACAAGGCCACAGGATTTTTCTGCATTTGAGGTTTCCTCGTTAACAAAATTTTTGGTGTCTGTGTTATTTTCCGCATTATATTGTTTATCTTTATAATTGAAATATCACAGGTTGTACGTAAATCAACCAAAGTAGATATATTCATCCTTGTTTGTTAGAATACGACTTGATTGACCTTGGATATTAATCTTTGAAATCGTCCAAGTATTCTCACGGGATAATCAGGTTCACAGATTTGTCTCTGTTTACATTCTAATTATGAGAGAAAGAGATATAAGCTCTTCTTATAATTTCTAATTGAGATTGATTAAGTTGTAACTCTCAGAATTGTAATTGAGTATAGTCTACACAGGTTGTCTAAGAAAATGTTGGTGGCGTATTTTGGTACCACCACGTTTTCATACTCAAAGTTCACTAACGATGGAGAAAGGCCGTTATTTGGGTACTCTTTTTTTTTCCGATAAAAATCGTACAACAAATTTAATACCACTCATACAACAATGTTATTCCACTCTTCAAGGTTGTAAAGCTAAACTCCTTTTTTAGGCATGCTGCATGGTATTAAATCAATCTGTCCTGCAATCGTACCCCATTTATTAAATGCAATTTTAGCATTTCTAGAATCTACCCTAGTCGGCTCGACCATTAATAACATGATTTTTGGAGGAATATACACCAGTACAAAGGAAAAGGAATTTACACCGAATGTTAGATTAGTATTTGCAAACCGAATTCTCACGGTGGTATGAGAATAATAAACCCCCGTTAGTTTAAATATAACACTCCTCACTAAATCGAATAGTCATTTCCTTCTTGATTCAAATCAACTATGCACTTGAATGTTAGAAGCTAAATATTATTCACATTCTCATCTCATCCTCTTAGGAAATCCAAAAAAATAATTTTTTCTCTAATTTGGACTAGTATATAGATAGGACTTATGCTCATTAAGGAAAATTACATCTATTAATTTCGCGGTGGTCCTTCTACACATACAGTATAACCCTATAAAATAATAGCGTCGAGACTGGCAAAATTTATCAATTTATCGCGATATTAAATAATCGCATAAATTAATAATTATTAAATTATATATTAGTTAGTTTGTCAAAATATTGTTTAATTTTTAAAAAAAAATAATCAACAAAATGAACCAATACACCTTATTCCATTGCAAATTCTTTTCGTCATTGTAAGATTCATTCAATGGATGACACCGTATCAAATAATCCAAGTGAAGTGTTAGATAATAAAGGAACTGGAGAATTGCAAAATTTAATCAATAAAAATTGAATTATCACAGTGGAATGGATGTTGAATTTCTTTTAAACACCCATCAAAAGGATATTGATTCAGATTTGTTGACTGACGAAGAAATAATTGAGAGTGTCATGGGAAAATACGAATGTGATAATGTGGAAGTCGAAGATGAAAGTGTAGCTACAGATCCACCTTCCCGTATAGAAGCTATCAAAGCTACAAAGATGTTGAATAGGTTTTTATTGCATCAGGAAAAGACAACACCAAAAACTCTTCTAATGTTAAGAAAAATCTAAGATGAAATTCAGCGTGTGTTAGAACACTGCTCGGTCGAACTAGCATGGGTTGCTATCTCAAGCATGTTTTTCAATGTTAGTGATCAAAACTATATGTCTTGATTTCTAGTCTACTATAGCTAAGTCTCGGACTAGGATAGAAAGTGTAGTTGAGCTCAAGAACTCCATGGAGATCATCATACAAGACGAAGGACTACTCGAGGAACTGGTAAAACTTCATCGACTAAAAGGTATGTGGAGACTTGAACTTATCTATCACCCAAAAGTCTATCTACTCTATCTCCTATCTTGAGACAAAAGTCGTTTTGCTATATACACTTTGATTATACACATTTGCTATTTCGAGCCGAGTTTATCTCGCCTATCTATTTCTCGAAATATGTGTTGGTAAGCTTTCGCTTTGGCCAAGTTCATCTTTACCTAGTGACGAAAGTCATGATATGTTTCAATCACTTGAAAATGGCTTTGACAAAAAATGGTTTGTGAATAACAACTATATAACGTCTTTAAAGAATGTTTCAATGAAAATGAGAGTTTATATTATATAACCAATGTTGGATATAAGCATTGTGTGGTAACACATATATGTATCAGTCCTTATTCCTTGAACCAAAGTCCGCGTTCTTTGTTGATCAGGAAAATCAGAACAAGAGTTGTGAACTCAGTCTGCGAACCCAGTCCACGAACTAGAGGAGGTTCTCATCCCGAGAAAATCTGCTGGAGTTTGTGAACTCCTTCCAGGAACTTAAGTCTGCGAACTAAGTCCGCATACTTGAGTTGGTTATATCTAAAGACGATTATTTGTGAACTTATATTTATATTAACTTAGGAATGCAGTTTGCAAACCGCGGCTATAAAGTTCATGAATCGATTCGAGTGAATCAAATCGTTTTTGCTTCGATTGTGTCTTGTATACTTCTATAAGATCTAAGAAATTGAAAAACTCTCTAACTAGTTCATTTAAGTCATTTGAACTAGTTATGGTGAAGAAGAATATGGTTTATATGAAAGTGCTCATATGGATAACCATTTGGTTAACTACTGTTGAACCAACAAATGTATAATTTTGGGTACGGTTACACAAACCTAAAAACGTATATTTCACTTGTGTGTAACAAGCTAAGTTTTCGATCTAACGGTTGAAAGATATTAGATTGAATCTAATCAGGTTTTCATCTAACGGTGAATATTGAATGCTTTGTTACTAAGCTAACAATGAATGTAAACCATGATTTGAAAGACTATATAAGGGAGAACTCTAGCAACTGGGAAACCTAATCCCCACACCTCCTGTGGATACTAGTTGTATAAGCTAGAGTTGATTATCCTTTAACCTTAGGTTTCTTCGAGATCCTGTAGGTTAACGACTTGAAGACTTCATCGGGATTGTGAAGCCAGACCGATACTACTTTCTTGTAGTTGTGTGATTTGATCTTGCCGATTCTATCGTGTTGAGTACAATCGTAATGATTGGCTTGAGATTGATATATCTGATAGGAAAGATATAAAAGTAGTCACAAACATCTTCGTCTCATCGTTTATGATTCTACAATATCTTCTTTCGCCGCGTCAATTAAGATTATTATGAGGTGACTGATAATTTTAGGCTGTTCTTCGGGAATATAAGTCCGGTTTATCAATTGGTTCATGTTCACCTTGATTTATTAAAAGACGGAACAAAAACTTGTAGGTATTTCTGTGAGAGGCAGATTTATCTTTTACCGTAGACTTTTCTGTGTGATACAGATTTGTTTATTAAAGTCTTCGACTTTGGGTCGTAGCAACTCTTAGTTGTGGGTGAGATCAGCTAAGGGAATCAAGTACGTAGGATCCTGCTGGGATCAGAGACGTAAGGAGCGCAATTGTACCTTGGATCAGTGTGAGATTGATCGGGGTTCAACTACAGTCCAGACCGAAGTTAGTTTGTAGTTGGCTAGTGTCTGTAGCGGCTTAATAAAGTGTCTGGACTAGGTCCCGGGGTTTTTCTGCATTTGCGGTTTCCTAGTTAACAAAACTTCTAGTGTCTGTGTTATTTCTTTTTCGCATTATATTTTGTTATATAATTGAAATATCAATAAATTAGAATATCCAAAGATCAATCAATTAGAATATCCAAAGATCAATCAATTAGAATATTCAACCTTTGGTTGTTGATTTAAATTGATTGACACTTGGATATTGGTCTTTGGTACCATCCAAGTTTATCTCTCTAGTATTTGATAAAGACTCGCAGATTTCTATTTGCTTGAGTATAGATCAAATCGAGAGATTGAGATATTATTAACTCTTTGATATACTTTTATCTAGATTGAGTCTGACTGCCTAGTTGATTCTCTAGAAAGTATATTGGAGTTAGTCCATACATATTGCTAATCAAAATATTGGGCGTGGTTGTTAGACCCCCGCTTTTTCAATTGGTATCAGAGCAGGCAAACACGTTTAAGACTTCAAAAGTTTGTGTTTGTAAGCGATCTGACTCTATGGACAGTAATGTTATCTAAATAAATGCACCACCAGATCCAGGGATTTCAGAATTCTCTTCCATGACTGATTAATAAAATCTGTAGAAGAAATTTTGTCTAAACCTCCTCCAGGTTTAAACTCCCTTGAAGTGTTCTCAGGGCTTGAAAAGAAACTAGAAAGCTTATCTCTTGATGTAGAGGTATAACTCCAGAAAGAACAATAATCTTTTGATAGGCTGAATCTAGTTATGATGATTAATGTTCATGTTGAGGTTGATATTGATTTAATATTCAGTCAGAGCCATGCTCCTCCTCTATGTAATCCAATTGGTTGTAACATACTGAACGAATTACAAGAGGGGTTTAAATGTCAGTCTTTAGACTGCATCACCTCAAAGCATGAATCGATTCATTGCTCAATTCCTGATACTTCCCATCAAGATAGTAGTATTGTCTTTTTTTTATGAAGAAACTAGGACGTCTCTTTTTATCAAAAGAGTTTCCCTTCGCATTACTAAAAACTATCTGCAAAAACTGTTTTTTATAAGTTGGAAAACAAGAAATCAGAAACACAAATCTTTTTGGGTTCTCTTGAAGTTCTTTGATAGACTTATAAAAATAGTTCCTTGGGTGTTTCTCAATACTACAAGATGTAAGAGTTGATGGAAAGAAACTCTTTCTTGGTGCCATGGTGAGCAAGACATTTTTCACCTCAGCAAAACTTGATTGTGTTGTAAGTGCATCCTCACCAAGGAATGCCCTGCTATGTATACGGTGAGGGAAGCACGAGAATTGGGGCACACAGATTATGTTCGGTAAGGCTGTAGAATTCGATTGGGTTATTCTAAAAAGGTATGTCTATAAACTTGAGCAATTTTTGTGTTTTTATTTGCTTAGAGTACTTATAATGGTCCATGTACCTTGCTTATCGTTCATTTCTACCTAACTTGATCTTTTTTTAAGGTTCTTAAATGTTTAGGTTTGAAAATAGTAGTTCGGGATGTTTGGACTTCATGGAACACATACCAAGTGTGCATACCATCATTTAAAATCAAAATCCATGGATTTAAATATTCATACCCGTTTGGATACTGCTCCAGGTCATGAAAATTTGTTTGCAAACCCGTATGCATACTTGCATGTAGACGTCGATATTCGATAAACTTGTTTTGGACGTATCTTCTTCGTCCGAACTCGGAATGACCTCATTTGTTTTGCATTTTCTTCCTCTTTGAATTCTATTCAAAACGGAGATGAGAAACCTTGAATTTGGATGAGTTAAGATTGGTATTTGTCCTGTCTCTTGTTTTTGAGTGTTTTGCTCCGTTTCGTCGCACTTGTTCCACTTCTCTTGGACTTGGGCACTTGGATTCTTGGAGTACTACTCTTCTAAGCTAATTTGTAGCTTTTACAAGAATTTTATTGGTGAATCACAAAGAAGGAAGTTCAAGAATGGGCAGTAGTACGCATTGTTATGAGATTCTTGAATGTTCACAATCATCCTTTGTGAACTATGGTGCATGGTCGTTAATGACTTTGTATGTTCTTCTTTGTTAAGAAAATCTTTTATACGCATGTGGTAGCTATTATTGGTGTAAATCCATGCGAAAAAGATTGATTCTACCCTGTAAGGACAAATCATCTTGTATGTGCATTACGAGTTTGTCTTGATTTTGTCTAGGAAACTTCTTACGAGAATTTATTCATGTGTTTAATAAGGATAACTAGGGTTTAGAATAGCCATTATTGTGAGTACACACAGCTATGTCCAACAATTTCATCTTCAATGTTTTTAGATTTATTTATTCAAATTCTAAGTTTTTGGAAGATGATCTTTGCAATTTTAATCTTTATGGTTTTATATATTGCAAATATGTTATGGGATATGTATGTTTGCGTCCATGAACTATGATTGTCTCATACTTTGTTAAAAGTTAAGTGTTTCGTATGTCGATATGCATGTATTGATAAAAGAATGAATGAACTTTTGACATTACAAAATTTAAAGCCTTTTATGTCATACTTTGATGGAAGAAAGGATAAAACTTTTGTTTACGAGGATTAGGTCTATTGTATGTCATTGTGCAAATAGTGATGGAAAATAGGATGAATCCTTGTCTATTCCGCAGTATTGGTCGATCTCGGATCCACATTTTTGTGCATATACTGTGTTGCTCCGTAAGGGTTCTTGTGTTTGAGCATAAACGATTGAGTTGAACATTCTCTTATGTCTAACTTAGTTGTTTCTCCGTAAGTTCTCTTATGTCGAGCATGATCAATTAAATTTATCACTTTTTGTGATTAGTTTGGTTGTAGTTTTCCGATTAAGTTAATCATGGGTTTTCTTGTGGTTAATTTAATTGAGTTTTTTGGATTCAAATTCATATTCGTATGTGATTTGTTATGTCCAAAGGAATCCTTCTTTTCTTTTGAAATTAAGGTCACTCTTGTTGTTCTTTCGGGAATGACATTTTATGGGGGAGATTTCTTAATTGAACTTGTGCTTAATTGTCAAATCTTTGTGGGGAGTGCGGTTGTGGAATATTATAGGGGTTATCTTGTATTTTTATAAACTCCTTGATGAAAGCATTTAGCTTCGGCTATATGATTGCATCTGAATAAGTTGATATGTGCTTACTTTTGGTCATGAAATGTCTCTATGGAAAGTTTTATTAGGATCCCGTTTTTGTACCTTTGCCAATTTTATTGACAAAAAGGGGGAAAATTAATATGTAGTTCACGCTACAAATACATATGGTTTTTGGATCATTATGTAAGGGGGAGTGGTTTCCATGTGAGATGGAGTATTGACTAAGGGGGAGTGATACATATCACCATAGTATTGTTGTCGAAGTTGTGATACAATTGAACTTTGATGCTGTATAATAGTACTATGACACTGTATAACAATGATTGAGAATTCTTGTTTTATCATTGTTATAGCTACAGATTTTCAACAACGATGATGCTAAACTTACAACCTTTGAAATCATTGGATTACTTGGAAGTGATGAAGATTTCGAGTAATGTTGAAGATTAAGCATGTGGAATAGGAGATACAAATGTGTATTTATTTATTTATTGTATTCCATATGTATTGATAGTTTTGTCACTAAAATTGAGAAAGGGGGAGCTTGTTAGAGCACTGCTCGGTCGAACTCGCATGCGTTGCTATCTAAAGCATGTTTGTCAATGTTAGTGATCAAAACTATAAGTCTTGATTTCTAGTGTACTATAGCTAAGTCTCAGACTAGGATAGAAAGTGTAGTTGAGCTCAAGAACTCCATGGCGATCATCATTCAAGACGAAGGACAACTCAAGGAACTGGAGGAACTTCATCGACTAAAAGGTATGTGGAGACTTGAACTTATCTACCACTCAAAAGTCTATCTACTCTATCTCCTATCTTGAGACAAAAGTCGTTTTGCTATATAGACTTTGATTATACACATTTGCTATTTCGAGCCGAGTTTATCCCACCTATCTATTTCTCGAAATATGTGTTGGTAAGCTTTCGCTTTGGCCAAGTTCATCTTTACCTAGTGACGAAAGTCATGATATGTTTCAATCACTTGAAAATGGCTTTGAAGAAAAATGTTTTGTGAATAACAACTATATAACGTCCTCTAAGAATGTTTCAATGATTGAAATGAGAGTTTAGATTATATAACCAATGTTGGATATAAGCATTGTGCGGTAACACATATATGTATTCCTTGAACCAAAGTCCGCGTACTTTGTTGATCAGGAAAACCGGAACAAGAGTTGTGAACTCAGTCCGCGTACTTGAGTTGGTTATATCTAAAGACGATTATTTGTGAACTTATATTTATATTAACTAAGGAATGCAGTTTGCAAACCGTGGCTATAAAGTTCATGAATCGATTCGAGTGAATCAAATAGTTTTTTCTTTGATTGTGTCTTGTATACTTCTATAACATCTAAGCAATTGAAAAACTCTCTAACTAGTTCATTTGAGTCATTTGAACTAGTTATGGTGAAGAAGAATATGGTTGATATGAAAGTGCTCATAAGGCTAACCATTTGGTTAACTACTGTTGAACCAACAAATGTATAAGTTTGGGTACGGTTACACAAACCTAAAAACGTACATTTCATTTGTGTGTAACAAGCTAAGTTTTTTGATCTAACAGTTGAAAGATATTAGCTTGAATCTAATAAGGTTTTCATCTAACAGTGAATATTGAATGCTTTGTTACTAAGCTAACATTGATTGCAAACCATGATTTGAAAGACTATATAAGGAGAACTCTAGCAACTGGGAAACCTAATCCCACACCTCCTGTGTGATACTAATTGTATAAGCTAGAGTCGATTTTCCTTTAACCTTAGGTTTCTTCGAGACCCTGTAGGTTAACGACTTGAAGACTTCATTGGGATTGTGAAGCCAGACCGATACTACTTTCTTGTAGTTGTGTGATCTGATCTTGTTGATTCTATCGTGTTGAGTACAATCGTAACGATTGGCTTGAGATTGATATCTCCGATAGGAAACATATAAAAGTAGTCACAAACATCTTCGTCTCATCGTTTGTGATTCCACAATATCTTCTTTTGTCGCGTCGATTAAGATTATTGTGAGGTGATTGATAATTCTAGGCTGTTCTTCGGGAATATAAGTCCGGGTTATCAACTGGTTCATGTTCACCTTGATTTATCAAAAGACGGAACAAAAACTTGTAGGTATTTCTGTGCGAGACAGATTTATCTATTATCGTAGAATTTTCTGTGTGATACAGATTTATTTTTTAAAGTCTTCGACTTTGGGTCGTAGCAACTCTTAGTTGTGGGTGAGATCAGCTAAGGGAATCAAGTGCGTCGTATCCTGCTGGGATCAGAGACGTAAGGAACGCAACTGTACCTTGGATCAGTGTAAGATTGATCGGGGTTCAACTACAGTCCAGGCCGAAGTTAGTTTGTAGTAGGCTAGTGTCTGTAGTGGCTTAATACAGTGTATGTTGAATCTGGACTAGGTCCCGGGTTTTTCTGCATTTGCGGTTTCCTCGTTAACAAAACTTCTGGTGTCTGTGTTATTTCTTTTCCGCATTAAATTTTGTTATATAATTGAAATATCACAGGTTGTGTGTTAAGATCAATCAATTAGAATATCCAACCTTTGGTTGTTGATTTAAATTGATTGACACTTGGATATTGGTCTTTGGTACCATCCAAGTTTATCTCTCTAGTATTTGATAAAGACTCGCAGATTTCTATTTGCTTCAGTATAGATCAAATCGAGAGATTGAGATATTATTAACTCTTTGATATACTTTTATCTAGATTGAGTCTGACTGTCTAGTTGATTCTCTAGAAAGTAAATTGGAGTTAGTCCATACATATTGCTAATCGAAATATTGGGTGTGGTTGTTAGACCCCCGCTTTTTCAGTGTGACATCAATTTTAAGAAAAACCAAGTCATAATTGAATCATTCTTTACCAAATTAACATAAATGTAAAACTAAATTTATATATTCGAAGGGACCCATCGAAAGCTAAAAGAAGTTATTATTTTATAAACTTAGCGAATTATTGATTTAGCACGTTGGTCCCGACTCGGGACAGACAAATTTATTAATTTATATTATTAAATTATCGCGGATTAAATTATAGGGGTTCTACTGTACCTGGTAAAATAATTAGATACCTAGTCTATCTGCTACCCCATCCCACCCCCACGTTAAATTAGGTGAACCTAGTCATAAATGGTAAACGAGCTTATTTTTTCTTCGGGAGGTTGGGATCTTTCAAATTAAACAATTTGTTTTCTTCGGAACCCAAACCAAAAAAATTATATATCTACCTGATCCTTCTGGAATTGATGTAATCTGCTGGAAACATTATTCAGCTGGATCATATTTTTAGCTAGTAAACCATCTAATACGTCTTCAAATATCCCATGACATAAGATCCATTCTCTTTCATCTTTTCTGAGAATTCAGCTATTTATATGAAAACTTGTTAACAAGGCTTTACCAACATCTGCTAGATTAGCTTTGTAAGTTCCTTCTATCTAGCTAAGTTTACTGTAGGTTTAGGTTTACTGTAGGTTTAGGTTTAGGGAGAATAGATAGAATGGTTTGACATAAGATAAGAGACAGAATAGTTTTTAACAGAAGACAATCTTATTGATGTCAATGACACAAACTCAATTATACAGAGATACAATATATATACAAGAGTTCCTTGAACTTCAAGGTAAAGTTTTTCCCAATTGGTTTTGATTTCTAAATATACAGGAGAACAAACTTGGTAGCCAAGAGATTACCGTGTACAATGTTGGGTCACAATGTACACGTACTAGATGCTGTATTAACACCCTCCCGCAAGCGTAATGGGTGTTACCAAAAGTAGAACAACGATCATCAAGAGAACCAGCCCAATCAGAATCAGTATATGCACCGAAGGATAATTGTAGAGAAGGCGATGGCCGAAGAAGTATACCAAAATTAGTTGTATGCTTGAGATAACGAAGTATTCGCTTAACTAAACTCCAATGAAACTTGGTAGGAGCATGCATAAACTGACATACTTTATTGACAACATATGCAAGATCCGGACGAGTAAATGTCAAATATTGCAAAGCTCCAACAATACTACGGTATTCAGTAGCATCAGATAATAAAGTGCTACGATCAAAAGAAATATCACCAGAAGTACTAAGTGGAGTTTGAATTGGTTTGACTCCATCCATTTTTGCTCGAATAAGAAGATCATGAGCATAACGTTGTTGAGAAAGAAATAAACCCGAAGAAGTACGAGTCTCCTTAATGCCAAGAAAATAAGACAAGGAACCAAGATCTTTAATCGCAAATTCATGTTGTAGACGAGTGAGAATGGAAGTGATACCTGTGGTGTTGGATCCAGTAACTATGATGTCATCCACGTAGACCAACAAATAAATAGTACCAGACCAACAAATAAATAGTACCATAAGTACCATTGTAAATAAACAGAGACCACACTTTCAAGTAATAAACCCAATCTGTAGCAAGAAAGTACTAAGTCTGTGGTACCACGCTCGAGGAGCCTGTTTACGTCCGTAGAGAGAACGGTGTAATTTGCAAACATGTGTAGGAAATCGAGAGTCCAGATAACCTGGAGGTTGTTTCATGTACACCTCTTCTTGAAGTTGTCCGTGTAAAAAAGCATTATGCACATCAAGTTGATGAATAGGCCAATTGGAAGATAAAGTTAATGTAAGAATAATACGTATAGTGCATGGTTTAACAACTGGACTAAAAGTTTCGGAATAATCTATTCCCTCTTTTTGATTATAGCCTTTAGCAACCAAGCGAGCTTTAAAGCGTTCAATCGTACCGTCAACCTTTCGTTTAATAAGAAATACCCATTTACATCCAATAACGTTCATAGAAGGATCATATGGTACTAGTGACCAGGTACCATTTCGAATCAATGCATTGATCTCGTCATCTGTTGATTGACGCCATTTTGGATCTTTATGAGCCTGTAAAATACAAGTTGGTTCACAAAGTGAATCACATACCAGCGCATATTTGGAGGCACCAAGAACTTTGGGTTTAAAAATTCTGTCTTTAGCTCTAGTCACCATTGGATATGTCCCAAGAGCAGGAGCTACAGTT
Source organism: Papaver somniferum (assembly GCF_003573695.1). Lineage (NCBI taxonomy): Eukaryota > Viridiplantae > Streptophyta > Magnoliopsida > Ranunculales > Papaveraceae > Papaver > Papaver somniferum. Next base: position 54,916,976 of record NC_039364.1, on the reverse strand, counting down.
GAAACATGATGGGTGAAATCTACTTCGGAAGTGGAAGTTGGAGCTGAGCCCGTGGTCTGTCAAGTGGAGCCTAACACGTCAGATGTAGAAGTGGTATTCGGTGCTAGAGTTGAAATTAAATGCGAGTCTGGGGTAGCAACACTATCAGTGGATACTGGTTTTTGGCTGGTTGGAGACTGAGGAGCCAAAGGGGACGATATTGGTTGGATAGGTGGAGACTTGTCGTTCGCAGATGGATATGGAAGTGTAGAACCATGAATTGACAATGCATCCAATGTTGATGATAACGTCTAAACAAGTGCGGACTGTGTAGCATTACGTGAACCAACCGGAACTGTGCAAATTGGCAGTAACGGAGCAATAGTAGAACGGGTAGACAAGGCTGGTGGTAATAAAACAGACAATGGTGAAGTAGGAGTTACCTATGAAGTAGTCGATGCCGGTGAAGGTGATGATGCGGATGCAAAGGGAAAGGTAGTCTCATCAAAAACAACATGACAACTTACGTATATACGACCTATAGGAATATGAAGGAATTTGTAACCTTTGTGAAATGGAATATAGACAATAAAAACACAAGGAGATGAAAGAGGCTCCATTTTGTGAGATCTATACGGATGTAGGTGAGGATAACATAGACAACCTAATACACGAAGAGAGGTGTAGTCTGGTGGAAGACCAAAAAGAGCTTCATATGGAGAGGAATTATTAATAGAAGTCGAAGGAACACGATTCATTAAATAACAAGTAGTGTAAAAAAAATCATACCAATATGAGGACGGTACAAAAGCCATATTAAGAATTGTAAGACCAGTTTCACGAATATGACGATAACGACGTTCTACCAAACCATTTTGTTCAGAAGTATGTGGGCATGAAAATCGATGGAAAATACCAAGTTTTCGAAGATGCGGAGTAAGTTTGCGATACTCAACAGCATTATCAGATTGAATTTTTTTGATCATTTGATCAAAAAGATTTTCAACATGCTTTTGAAACAAAAAGAATATAGAAAAGACATCAGATTTCTGAGACATAGGAAACATCCAAGTAAAAAGACTAAACGCATCAATAAAAATAATATAATATATGTATCCTTCATTAGATAAAATATGAGAAGGTCCCCAAACATCTGATACAATTAAATCTAATGGATTGGAATAATTAGTTTTACTGGAATTGAAAGGTAATTTATGACTCCTATGTTCATGACAAGATGAACAAAAAACTAATAGTCTGACTTGAAACCAGAAGATAAAACTGAGAGACGACTTTACGAACTGTACGCATCATTGGATGTCCCAATCTATAGTGCTAGTCTTATAAACTAGCACGTTCTCCTATGCAAACTTTAGGAGATTTCTACGAATCATCAAGTTGATAGAGACCACCCTTCCTACTGCCGCGAAGAAGAACCTTTCCGGTACATAGATCCTTCACAAGACAAAAATTTGGATGAAATCAAACAAAACATTATTATCAGTGGTGAGACGGGAAACAGACAAGAGATTATGAGATATTTGTGGTGCAAAAAGAACATTGCGAAGCTTCAACTTACGATTGGGAGTTCCCAAAATATAGGGAGAATAAATACCAAGCTAAGTTTACTGTAGGTTTACTGTAGATACCAAGCTAAGTTTACCGTAGGTTTAGGTTTAGGGAGAATAAATAGAATGGTTTAACAGAAGATAAGAGACAAAATAGTTTTTAACATAAGACAATATTATTGATTTCAATGACACAAACTCAATTATACAGAGATACAATATATATACAAGAGTTCCTTGAACTTCAAGGTAAAGTATTTCCTAATTGGTTTTGATTTCTAAATATACAGGAGAACAAACTTGGTAGCCAAGAGATTACCGTGTACAATGTTGGGTCACAATGTACACGTACTAGATGCTGTGTTAACATATCTCTCCCTTTAATTTGCACATCATGAATTCCTGAATCAGATTACTATATTTTTCGGGATTTCCCATTCGTATGGGTAGTCTGATTTCCTTTTCCCTATCTGCTATCCTCTATGATCTCTTTCCCCCTGTCTAGGTTGTATTTTGGCTTAAATCTCCCGACTTCACACCTTTATATAATACGATTTCTCTATCTTTGGTTTACCTAGAAATGTTGATGTAACACCCCTAGTTCTCCACATTGCATTTTTCACCTTTTATGTTATCTTTCTATTTTGTTGATTGAGTCATCTTTATTGATGCTTTTAGAAAATAAGTGGATGTATTACATGTTATGCTTTATTTCTATTTTTGGTCGACCAAAAATAGTTTGTGCACCTAGTGATCTTTATGCATAAAACCAGTCTAATTTTTGAGCAACAACATGGATGGCTATGAGTCCATAATCCACTGTTTGGAAAAAACTAATAGACATTATTATCAATAGCAACATTTTTTGTTTATTTGTGTTTTATATGCAAAGCTAGAACCATATTCTTACCCAAACCCAGCCAATTGGGCTGGCCCTATTGCCAAACTCAGCCCTCAGAACCCGACTATACAATTATATTAAAAGAGGGGGGATCAGTGGACATGGCTAGGGGAACAAAATCCAACACGGCTTATTATCCATTGATTTGATCATGTAGAACGGTTGAGATGATAGGTTATACAAATTAATCACGGCTCAGATTTTGAAAAAGCGGGGTTTAACAACCACACCCAATATTTCGTTCGGAAATCTGAATGGACATACTCCAATATACTTTCAAGAGAATCAACTAGACAGTCAGACTCAATCTATAGAAAAGTATATCAAAGAGTTTATATCTCAATTTCTCAATGCAATCTGCAATCAAACAAATAGGAATTTGCGAGCCCGATTGAATAAGAGAAATAACTTGGACGGTATCACAAACCAATATCCAAGTGTCAATCAATTCAATCAACAACCCAAAGGTCGGATTCAAGAACTGAATGAACTTAACGCACAACCTGTGATATTTCTATTATATAACAAAATATAACGCAGAAAAGAAATAACACATACACCAGAATTTTGTTAACGAGGAAAAAACGCAAATGCAGAAAAACCACGGGACCTAGTCCATCTTTGAACACCACACTGTATTAAGCCTCTACAGACACTAGCCTACTACCAATGAACTTCAGACCGGAATGTAGTTGAGACGTAATCAATCTCACACTGATCAAGGTACAGTTGTGCTCCTTGCGTCTCTGAACCCCAACAGGATTCTACACACTTGATTCCCTTAGCTGATCTCACCCATAACCAAGAGTTGCTACGACCCAAAGTCGAAGACTTGATAAACAAATCTGTCTCACACAGAACAGTTTATTGGAATAGATAAATCTTTCTCCCACAGAAATACCTATGAGTTTTGTTCTGTCTTTTGATAAATAAAGGTGCACAGGAACCAATTGATTAACCGGACTTATATTCCCGAAGAACAGCCTAGTATTATCAATCACCTCACAATATTCTTAATCGTATGGAAACGAAACAAGATATTGTGGAATCACAAACGATAAGACGAAGATGTTTGTGACTACTTTTAATCGTACCTATACGAGATAAATCTCAAGCAAATCTTAGCAAAGATAATACTCAATCACGATAGTAGAAGTAAGATAAGAACACGCAACCACAGAGAAAATAGTTGGGTCTGCCTTCACAATCCCAATGAAGTCTTTAAGACGTTAACCTACAGGGTTTCGTGAAAAACCTAAGTTTAAAGGAGAATTGACTCTAGTCGCAACAGTATCACACATGTTGTGTGGGGATTAGGTTTCCCAGTTGCTAGAGTTCTCCCTTATATAGTTTTCAAATCAGGGTTTGCAATCTAAGTTACCTTGGTAACAAAGCATTCAATATTCACCGTTAGATGAAAACCTGATTAGTCTCAAGATAATATCTTTCAACCATTAGATCGAACTTAGCTTGTCATACACAAATAAAATGTACCTTCATTTAGGTTTGAGTAACAATACCTAAACGTGTACACTAGGTTGGCTCAACAGTAGTTAACCGAGGTTAGTTATATGAACACTCTCATATCAACCTTATTCATCTTAACCACAACTAGTTCAAATGACTCAAATGAAACTAGTTATAGAGTTGTTCAATTGGTATATTCTCATAGAAGTATACAAGAACATAATTGAAGCAAAATCGGTTTGATTCACTCGAATCAATTCATGAATTTTATATCCACGGTTTGCAATCAATTCCTGAATTTTATATCCACGGTTTGCATAGAATGCATTCCCTATTATATAAATGTATTAGTTCATGAACAAACCGAAGTTAGAACTTTAACCACTCAAGTATGCAAACGGGTACACATACTTAAAGTAGCTGGTCTGAGTTTGGGTTTGTAGTTGCGGGAAATCCTACACTACACCCCTCACAAGATTTCATTAACATTCAACTCATTTTTGGATTAACAATCTTAATTTTATTGATGAATCTTTGAACAATCTTACAAGAAAAGATAAAGGAATCAAGAATAACCACTGCTCTAGATTTTCTCTCTCCTATTTACTTGCTTCTCACTTAGAAAAGATCTCTGTCTTTTCCTTTACAACTGAACGGCTATTTATAGGGAATTACATAGTGGATGACAGCTAATTTGTCCTTTATTTTCGGATATGGCTTGCGACATTCTCGCAACCTTACAAATGTTAATCTCGCAAACTCCCTAATTTTCGCAGGACCATCACATTTTTCTCATGATTTAGCTGACGTCGTTTATTATTTCGTTTCTGAAGTGGTTCTGCGACACTGTTGTGTTGTGTTGTGTTGTTAATAATTTCGCTGAGGCATTATTGCTGTGAGATTCTGATCCTACATCTTTCCTCTTCTCATATCTTCTCTGTGAAGTAGAGAACGATGTGAGAAATGCCGCATCTGCCCATCTCTTCATATTCTGCATTTATCACACGTATCCTTTCTTCCATCTATTTCCTGACATGTCTTCTGTAACTGCTGCTTTTCAACCGCTCATGTCTTTTTGCATTAATAGTGTTTATCTTTTCGAGTAAAAAAATCTTCTCTATATATTCTTCTTGCTCTTTTTCCATTTTGTTTTTATTTTCTCTTCTCTTTTTACTCTCTCATATCTGCAACTCTATTGTTCTTCCGTAAGTTCTGCCGTTGCAACTTTTTCTTCTTTCTTCTTCTTTTAATCTTTTTAGTTTCTTCTTCATCTCCATATTGTTCCCTCTGTAGATCTTCACTGTTCGTAACTTTCTTCCTTTTTAATTTTTACGAATTAATCTTCCTGCTGGTGTTTTCCATGGATTCATCGAGGTTAGTTTTATTTTTTCTTTCTTATGGGTTTTGCTGAAATTGATCTTGCTTACTGCCTTATTTGATGTTGTTTATGTGATTCCCATACTGTTGTTATTTCAACAAAAACGCCTCTAACACCAAATTTACGGTTCAGAGCCCTAATATTCCCAAATCGCAGCATAAGATTTTTGTAAACAAAAGAAAGTCTGTGAATCATAAGGTAGTAAGAAACAATATTCTTTTCTAATAACAATATTGTTGCCTCTGTTTCTTATCTGGATTGTGATTCGCAGGGTGATAAGGATTCCAACAAACCTCTCAAGAAATCTCGACACCTCAAAACCGTTGAAATCTATGTTCCATTCCACTTACTTATCCCTTCAAAATCTCATGCGACATCTTCGCAAGTTAAACCATTATCTCCAATTCGCGAAAAGGTTGCCTCGGATTTCATCTCTTAAACTGACCTTCCAATGATTGAAACCCCCCTTATTAATCCTTTTGTGAATGAAACTTCTTCTCCTCCTATTGATAATGTTTCCCAACCTTCTATCATTGCCAGTTCTCTACCTGAGCCTCTTCCTTTTTCTAAAGAAACTGTGGAAGGAATAGATATTGCTTTCAAAGTTTTGTCTGAGGTCCTGGATGATGGCAAGAAGTCTCCCATTGATCCTGTCAAGTCTGGTGTTTGCGAAATTCTGAGTAAGTATTTTGGCTCTGACAGAGCTGCTTCGCAAACAGCTTTGGAAAAAGAGTGTAATGCTCTTCGTCTCGAAAATCAAAAGCTCCAGAATGTTTCGCTGGATCGCGACAATCTTCGCAAGAAGAATGATGAACTGAGAGGTATGATTTCCTTATGTGTCTTCAATTTGCCTTTCTAATGATTTTATCCTTTCCATATTTAATTCCTTGAAATCCCTTTTCGCATGTTAAGCCTTAAACCAGAAACGAATAATAGAGATATCAATTTGAATCTGCTGTTGAAGAAGCCCGTGTTGATAAAGAGATTTTGATGGATCAATATAACCAATTAGATAACCTCTATTCATACTCTGTTGATCATATAAATAATCTTACCAATGAAAATACCCAATTAGTTCGGAGGCAAGATTTATTAAGTAATGAAATATCTCGCCTCTCTTATTCTTTAACTAAAGCTAATCTAGGGATGGAATCTTTATCAGATGAGAATAAAACTCTATCTCAAGAGAAGCGAATTGTTTAAAAGATGGCGATATCTTCGCAACAACTTAGCATCCTTCAGAAAGTATGTGATGACCAAGAACAATCTCTTCGCTCTTTGAGAAATGAACTTAAAGAAGTAACAGAGTCATCTATCGCTGAAAGAGATACACTCATTCAAGGTAGAATAGCTTTAAGTGTAAAGGCGAACAACTTAAAGAACAATATTCCAAATTAGAAGAATCTTATTCTTCTCTTGCGAAGAAAAATGCCTTTCTTATTTCTAAAGAGAAAAATCTTCAGTCTCGACTTAAAGGTTTAGTTGGAGATAAATTTGATGATGCGATGGACCGTTGGGAGAATAGTTGTCTGACCTTGATTCAACACCTTATTTCGCAAAAGAAGGTAGTCATAATAGTTTGACTGCCTTAACTATCTTTTCTTTGTCATATCTTTTTGAGTTCTTCATCTTACTGAAATTTTGTATTCTACTTTTCGCAGAGTCTGAGAAAAATCTTCATTCCTCCATTTCTGTTTTGGAGGCTAAATATGCCAAAATTCGCAAAGAAAATGCACTACTCGTCTCTGTCCTTACTGGTTCTCGCGACCGAGCAGAAAGAAGACTTGATTATCTTGCTTACTTTAAGGATATTCAAGATAGGAATCATCAGAGAGCACTTCTTCGTCAAGTTCATCTCCGGGCTGAAGTCCTTGTAAATGATATTTTATTGTCCAAATCTCTTCCTCCTACATCAATCGAACCTTTGGAAGTAGATGATGATGAAATTCCTCGTCCTGCTGACAGTGATTATGATTATGAAAGTGGTGGAGAGAATAGTCTTTTGGAAGATGGAGAAGAGATCCCTTCTAAGGAAGCAACTGCTGGTGCTAATCAAGATGAAAACGAAAAAGAAATCTCTTCTAAAGAAGTAATTGCTGGCGATAATCAAGGTGGCGGCGAAAAAGAAGTCCCTCTCAAAGGAATTATTGTTGGTGAAGATCAGAATCGAAATGAAGAAGGTTGGCGATAATGAGAACATTGGCGAAGAGCGTCCATTATCTCCTTCTACTGGAATTAATACTGAAGCATGAGCTTCTTATCTAGTTCTATCTTCTTGAATTGTTTCATCTTTATTATTTCTTGCGAATAATATTCTTCAACCAACTTTGGAATTAATTTTCTCTTTTAGTATTTTGCTGGCGAGAAAGATAATGCCTCTTGTTTACTGATTCCCATACTTGCCTCTCATTATCTTTCTTGCGAGAAATGATCTGTTATGAATACTTATAAATATTTTGTTTTGTCATGTGGTCTTATTTTGCCTTCCTAATTAAAGGTCTTATTATGCCACCTCTTGTCATTGCGACAAAATCGCAGGACGTCCTTGCACTTTCATGCAAAAACCCATTGATCTTGCCTTAACTTTTTCTTTTGTATTATTGCCTCTTCAGGAATGTTGCGACAATATGATAGGCCTAAATATTCTTGCGAAAATAAAGCCCCATTACATTGCCGTCTTGCGACGAAATCGCAGGACGTCTTCGCACTTTCATGCGAAAACCCATTGATCTCGTCTTATCTTTTTCTTTATATTCCTCTTCAGGATTGTTGCACAAATATGACAAGCCTTAATACCCTTGCGAGTAAAAAGCCTCATGACATTTGCGTCTTAAGACACTTATCAGCTCCCTAATGGAGGGTGCCGCCCTTATCTCCCCCTGGTTGCCCCTTCAAGGAGGCGTACTTCTACCATACAAGGTTAGCTCCTCCCATCCGTCTTAACAACAACCAGTTGTTTTCGCAGCCTCTTATCCCTTTTACCTATAGGGTTTATGGTTACGAGACTGCACCCTAAGTGGGGTTTTCTTCGGGCCGAGTGCAGTATAAGCCAAGACTTGTCAAGAATGGCAAGGTACGCTCCAGACGCCCCTGGCACTCTTGACTCAACCGTGTACCTCGGCGCCTTGATCAGATTCTGCACTCCTTGGGAGAGTCCTTATTACCTTAGTCGCCCAACCTAAGTCATATGCTTAAGCTGAGAATCCAAGGTGCCTCTCCCGGATGGGCTTTATTGACCCCAAATCTCCATGACTCAGGTTCCGGTGGCGGTGTAGCCTTTCCCTGAGCCATGCAACAGGTACCCCCTTATATGACATACTTTAGGTCTTACATTTGCCTCTTGCGAAATTTTATTCGCGAACTAGGGTGTACGCCATAAAGGTTCGCCCCTTTCTTTTATGTCATTGTTCTATGATTATCTCTGCGAAAGTTTTGCACATCATGATCTTGTTTTGATATGAATAATCTCGCAACTATTCTTTCAGAATCCATAACTTCTCAAAGCTTCTTACGGATAATATCTTTTTAAGTACAATCTGTTCCATGGTCTGTCAAGTCTATGACCAACATCTCTACCTTCTGGATCCATTAATTTATAAGCTCCTGTCCCAACTATCTCCTTAATGATGTAAGGTCCATCCCATTTTTTCGCTAACTTTCCACCATTTTCTCGCTGATATATTGGTGTCTCTTGCAGAACTAAATATCCTGGTTGAAATTCGCGTACTTTGACATGTTTATTATATTCTCGGGTTAATCTTCGCTGATAATTCTCCATATGTTGTAAAGCTCTTTCTCTTTTCTTCTAAATCATCAAGTTTGCTTAAGATCAAACCTGCACTAAGATTTTTCTCCGAAGCTTCTCTCTTTGTTGTCGGAATAACAACTTCTGTTGGTAACACCGCTTCAACTCCGTATGTTAAACAAAAAGGTGACATTCCAGTAGCTTCTCTCCTAATTGTGTTATAAGCACATACTGCATTATGTACTTGTTCGCAACATGCTCTATGATGTCCTTATAATTTTTTCTTTAATATATCTGCAATTGTTTTGTTTGTTGCCTCCGCCTGCCCGTTAGCTTGTGGATATAGAGGAGTAGACTTTCCACATTTTATTTTAAATGCATTAAGTAACATTTCTATGTTCTGTCCTTCAAACTGTTTCCCATTATCAGATACCAACTGCGCGGGAATTCCGAATCTGCAAATGATATTTTCGAATATGAATGTAAAGATATCTTTGTCGCGAATATGTTGTTCTGCCTTTACTTCTGTCCATTTTGTGAAATAATCTGTTGCGACTATTAAGTATCTTCTTTGTCCATATCCTGGTAAAAATGGCCCCACAATATCTAATCCCCACTTTACAAAAGGCCATACACTGGTTGAAGATGACAATGGTGCTCCAGGTGCATGTATTTTCTTTCCGTGCCGCTGACAATCTTCGCAACGTCTTGATATTTGTTTTGCATCTTCGTGCATGTATGACCAGTAAAAGCCTTGCATTTTTGCTCTATGTGCCAAATATCTTCCCCCGCTATGATTGCCAGCATCCCCACTATGTAACATTTTTAGCACCTTTTCTCCTTCTTCTCGTGTCAAACATCTGATTTGTAGATGGGGAAAAACGATTTGCTGGTTTTTAAGGAATTGAGGAGACGACCGTACGGAGAAGACTCCTCGAACCGAGGGAAATGTTAAACCTCACACAGATGCACCGCTGCAAAGGCGGTGCTTTAGATTCGAGAGATCAATCTGTAGTACTCCGGCCTAAATCATGAATTTATGAAAAATTCATGAATTTTGAGAAATTTGATGAATTTAGGGAGTTTCCATGAATTGAAGGAGTTTTCATGAGTTCATGGAAGCAAAATATTAAAATAATAAAAACACGGGCGTGTGGGACCATGGAGGCATGGCCGGTCGGCTATGGACCGGTCCCACGAGTTTCTCATAATTTTGTAATATTATTAGGTATTTTTGATGATTTGAGGGAATTTTTCCTAATTTGAGAGAAATACCATAAAATCAAGGAATTTGATGAATTTAAGGAAAAATAGGATAAATAATAATAAAATAATAAAGCAAAGGGCGTGTGGGACCGGCTAGTGGCCCGGTCCCACAAGTTTTCATAATTTTATTTTATTTTATTATTATATGATGATTTGTGCAAAAAATACCATGAAATCAAGGAGTTTTTTCATGAAATTAGAGAAATAATAATAATAATAAAATAATAAGGAACCGTGGGGTGTGGGGCCGGCTGGGACCAAGGCATGGCCGGTTGGCCAATGGTCATGCCCCACACTCTTTTCCTTAATTTTATATTATTTGTTATGGATTTATGGAAGTACCATGAAACCGAGGAGCTTCCTCGAAACGAAGGAGATTTCATTAGATGAGAGAATTTTCATCAAATCATGGAAAATAATAAAAATGTATTAAAAATATAAAAATGGCGTGGAACTGACCACGGCACGGTCAGTAGGTCGTGTGTCCGTGTTCCCAACACCTTGGTCAATATTTTTAATTATTTATTATTTTCTTCCCTATTTTGCATAGGTTCATCGTTTCGTTGTATTTTGAAATACTCGTTCGTGCGGTGACTGTTAGTGTATCGTCATTGAATACACTTTCACCATTTGAATCGGGGCTTACTTAAAGGTAGCTCAGACGCCCGGTTATTGATTATTTATTACTAACTGGGGAATTCAGTGGAGAATAATTCACAAAACTGAGTAATAAGATGTTTATTATTAATTCATAGGATCAGCTGAGGATTCGACTACGAATTCAAATAATAAAGTGAGCATTAACATTCCATGGGATCGTAGATTCGACCATAGAATCAGAGTAATTAGGATTTATCTATTACCATTTATGAGACCAGTTGTGGATTCGATCATGAAATCGGAGTAATGAGATAATATAGTTATTGTTATTCTATGAGATCAAGTCGTGGATTCGATCATAGAATTAGAACAATTGTTTATTGCCATTTCATGGGATCATGTCGTAGATTCGACCATGAAATAGGAGCAATTCTCATTTCCATTCCACGGGATTAGGTCGTGGATTCGACCATGGAATAGGAGAAATTGTTATTGCCATTCCATGGGACCAGTCGTGGATTCGACCATGGAATAGGAGCAATAATAGATTATTCTGGGAATTCAGTAGTGAATGTCACGGCAGAATTAATCTTAATTAGGAATAATTAACTTTGTGGATCTATACTAGCAGAGCAAGCTGTCTAGGAGCATTAATTATCCCGATATGAGATTGTCGGTAATTCATATCCTTTATATAGTCAGGGTAAACTCGTTGTTTGTTCCTGAAGACCTTATCGCTCTATACTATCAGAGCAAGCTGTCTAGGAGTCGTCCATCTCGTGATATTATATAGAAATAATCACTGAAAGTGTTCCGTGTTCATGAGATATGCCGTTGTCCAGTCTTGAGACTACATATCTACATGTACTCTGAGAGAAAGTACTCCCCGTTCAGAATTCGATGAGAGACCCGTGTCTCAATACTCACGTCTGATTGCTGGATCAGAGCTTCGTATAATTATGAGTTCACGATTTTAGCCCTTGTCGAAAATACACCATCTACATTAAGTACCCTGCTTACTGAGGAAAGTTGTGTTCCTCAATCAGCATTAAATGGTGATTTTCCGGCCATAAATAACAATACCAGTAATTGAACTTAGTCGTAAGTTTAGACGTTACCGGATTTCGAGAGCATGAGCAAACCACGACTTGATGAATACTTCAATGTCATGATTGGAGTGTCGTTTGATGAGCATAAATTGGTGTTGAACCACTGGTTTGGACGACGAGTCCGTGGTTGGTCAGGATTCGCGGGACGGACCCATGAAAACAAATCCTTATTTTATGAATAGACGCTCGTTCGTTCGTTAGTTTAAGGAACAAACAAAATAGACCTGAGTCTAATGATATAAAATTCGTCTAGGAGCTTTCATGAAAACCGGAATTTTATATTTTAAATATGTGAGATTTCACAAAGTGGAATAAACTCTCGTTTCAAAGGTGGATGCTCGTACGAGAGAAAAGTTTTTTTTTTTGGTAGACGTGCGTCTGTTAGTAATAAAATTTGTTTACGAGCCTTCATGAAAAAATTAATCTTCGAGCTTTCGGAAATCTTTGAAAATATACTCTCGCTTCAAAGACAGATGCTCGTGCGACGATGCGCTAACATATATAGATATATTTTTCAAATTTACGTGAGTTTCACGTTAAAATATATTTTGTAAAATCAATGTTTTGATTTTGAACAATTGTTGAAACTAGACAACCATACATGGTGAAAGAATGTCTATATGTGAGTTTTCACAATCGTAGAATTGACGTCTGTCCAGATTTTGAGAAACCAGTGAATGTTCACATTGTAAAATTTACGTGGGTTGTTCACGGTTTTGTGAAAATCATGTCAGAGTTTTGCTCGTCTTAGCAGGTTTGAAGGAACGCGCAAGATTTGAAGTATTAACTCATGTACTGTTAGTGGAATCGTAAACAGGTAAGAGTTGAAAGTTACCATTTTTGCAGAGGCTGATGTGAGCATCTTTATTCCATGATTCGTTGTTTTGCTGAATCCTGTGCTTTGTATAAATGATGCGCTGAATGTTATGCATCTTTCACAGCCACTTTGCAAGAATGACTGACTCCCATGATGACACTTTCAAAGACGATGTTTCCAGGGATGACATCTCCGCGGGTGTAACTTCAAGAAATGGTACTTCTGGGACCTCTGAGTGATGGTGAGAGATCCTTCGTACTGAGTTGTACTCCTGGTTATTTCATCAACTATACCACAGGATGATCATGTAGTGAGGTTTCAGATCAATGTAGACTCCTCGGAAATGGAAGAAAGTCTTCGGGGCGGAGCACCCAGAAGTAAGGACTACAGGATGTTAGCAAATGACGTTCAGTCCCCAACCGATTCTTTGGTGAGTTGTTAGTGCTCCTTGTATCATGACTTTTTCCTGCTCGTGCAATTAGGATCACGAGACCAAGGTTTTGTTATTTCTTTTCAGAACTTTTCTCCATCGATTGACAGTCTTCAACTTGTTCCCAGGCGAACAATTCAGGAATCCAGTACTGATGAAGAAGTCGATGTAAATATCTTTTTCGTGCAGGTGATCACGGCATCTCCTTGAATGAAATAATAATAATTTTTGTTGATGAATCCAGGAAGAAATCATTGTAGATAAGAATCATGTTGTTGAAATGCACTCTTCTTTGGGAGATGGGAATATGGAGAATTCCCGAAATCCCGAACCGAATGGAGATAGCGGTGTTGTCAACGGAGATTCTGGCATCGTCGAGCCTTCAAATGATTTAGAGACTCCCTTAGTAAGTATATCTCCTTTAATTTCTTCAATGAAGTATGATATCACTGATTATTGAATGAATTAATGAAAATCCATGTGAATTTATGGATAACTTTGCCGAAATACGTCACCGGAAAATTTCAGACTTCAGATTTTACTAGAGACGCTGTAGAATCTTCGTCCGAAGTCGGATTTTCGCGGTTTGCATATGTATATTAAAGCCCAGGAAATTTCCAAGCTTTAGTAAATAAGCTCTTTGAAGTTTGAGCATGTTTAGGGCCTGAAAAAGGCGAAATAGTGAACTTCCAGGAGACCTTCAGAACTTTTTCAGATGGCATGTTGCTCCATGGTTTAGCCACATCTATTTGCTTGTTCATCGGATTGTCATGAAATTTTGATACGTTGTAGACGACATCCATACGAAGAGAATGGTATATAACCCATATTCAGATTCCTCGTAGATTGCTCCCGGTTCGTCTTTTAGTACAGGGCAGAGTACAGTTTCTTCAGACGAGGTTACCGTAAAACGTATTTTCATGACTTTCATGCTATTTGCTCGTGCCTTGAGTGTATAATGATTAATCTTGATAATGTTGGATTGCTTGTATGATTTATTTTATGATCTCATTTGGTTTCAAGCTTAAATGACTCTAATCCTCATGTAATCTTCGTATTAGGTGCCAAATACCGAAGTTGAGGATATTGAAACCAATGAGGATAACTCAAACTGCCCTGGAGTTATTGATGAAGAAACAACCATCTCTGCACTTCAAGTCCATGAGAAGGTTGTCATTGAAGTCTTGGAAACTCAGATTGTTGCTGCTTCAGTGATAGAAGAAACCGAAACACCAGTAGAGAATACTGAAGAAACTGTTGCCCTGGAGGCTGCTCCAGTAATTGAGAACCGTATAGTAATGCATGAATATCCAAGTGCAGGAGTTGATTTTAATCCTCCATTCGGTGCTTCACTCCTGTATCATGAACTAGTTGGCGGATTCAGCGTTCCAATTGGATATGCAGGCTTGTACGAGAAACCGTGGAAGATGTATGGGCACATCGTCGTTACCAAGGATCCGGAGCATAGTTATTTCTTGACGAGGCAAGTAGAAGCCATATTGTGTGTTATAAATGATATCCGCATCACAACTGGAAATACTGTCACCCGGGATGTACTCTTTGATTGGGAGTACAACTTGAAGAAAGCTGAAGAACTTGGCTTCAATCTGAAGTGGCTTCGTCAAAAGATTGATGCTATAAGGAAAGCGGTGGAAGGTGACACTTCTTTCACCACCAGTGATGCCGTGTTGAAGAAGATTGATGAAGAAAAGCAGAAATCTTATTTTGCTGACTTTCTTTAGTTTTCTTTCCATGATATCTTGAACCTTGGACTTCTGAGAGATGTGAGGTTTTATTCTGGTCTTGATTTCTTGATCGGTTTTGGATTGTGAAATCGATCGTCTTGACAAGTGGACTGTTGATGGTATTTTTTAATGATGTTGTAGTAAGATGATTCATTCACTCAGATTTGTTGAGAATTTGTTTTAAGACTTAATAAAGAAAATAAGGAAAAATATATATACAAAATTTGTCACAGGATGAAGAGAAACCGGGACTCGGGATTTCACTACTTTTCATATTGTTGTGGTTCAGTCATTACTTATAGACAATATAGCTCAAACAAAAGAAGTTGTGACTCTAGTTCTTTGCCAAAAATAGATTTCGTAAAATATTATTTGTAAGTTAAAAGCATGACGCATCTGAAGTAATTAAAACTAAGCATGCGGCATCTAACAAAATAGCAAGTAATTAATAGAAATCATAAAGCAATTAAATCTATGCAAAAAGTCAATAAAAGAATTAATTCATTTACCACAATCATGAAAAGTTGCTTCCTCCGTTGTCCCGGTGGTGGGGTTTAGCTTCTCATGGTGAAAACGCACGCAAAGAAATTTTCCATTGCTCAAAAAGTGTTTACAATGGTGAAAATGAGGAAAAACAATTAAAACCGGATTTGTAACAATTATTTATGTTACAAACCTAATTGTTACAGAGAACGATATGAATAAGGTGTCGCTGCCACTGTAGCATATAAGACTGTCTCGCGACTGTCGTATTCACTGTAGCATAAACGACTGCTTTTGTGGGTCAATGTTCTTCGTCTTCTAGGGTTTCTGCAGCAGCTCTGCAACTCGATCAAACTCCTCTCTTTTCTTCCCCTAACTCTTCATTCCCTTCTCTTTGACATCTCATCATCTTATTTATACTTGACATCCTCCAAATCTCCTTGTTTAATGCAGAATATTCTCTCTTTAATTCGTTATTCTCCACTGTCATCACACGAAGAAAACATCCCTTTTTCTTCTCTGTTTTGATTCTCATGCATCTTTTGCAGCTCAGCACACTCCATGTTATTGAAAACATGTCTCAGAAGAGGTGGGGCACGCTGTAAACACGCCAGATAGAGTTAACTCTCGAGTATTTTTATCAGTGAATATTCTCTCCCTGTTTTGGATTAAACTCCAATCATCTAGCCATATCTGGTTGATTCTAAGGACCTTACCAGTCCTGTTTAACTCCATAAAGCCCAATCCAACTAAATCCAACGATTAAATCTCACCAGAAGCTCTCCAAACGAAATCCAGAAAATCCCGTGTAATATTTTTCCCGTGAACCTATGTTTCCTTCCAACGGACATTACAACCAATTTTAATCGATTCCAAACTCGTTACCAGGCCTGTTAAGCTCAATCAACTCTTCCCATGCAAATTCAGCCATTGAGTCTCACTGCAGCTCCTCCAAATCCGAAGCAGAATATGTTGCAGGTGAGAAATCAGTTTCCCGCCAAAACAAAAATTCAAATTGTAGAAGATGAGTGCCCCTTATCCAGTCCGGGGGTGCGATTAGCAGCTGCCTAGAAATGGTGTGCCCCTTAGTAATTAGGTTACCCCTTATCCTAAGTGAGGGTCCGTATAGAAAATGTCCTTCGGGGGTGCTCCGAGCAACTTTTCGAGCCGAATTTTCCAACAATGTTTATTTCCAAAAAAATACCTACAAACACACAAAACACCATAATAAGTATGAAATCGAGTACTAACAATATGAAACATTGAGGACAAATTAGACACATAAATGCGTCTATCAAATACCCCCAAACTTATTATTTGCTAGTCCTCGAGCAAAACTAATAATAAGAAAATAAAACCGAGTTAATCTCGGGAGTGTTTACCAGAGGTGTACCCACAAAACCATTACTCCATACCCTAGCTATTTATGCGGAACCTTGGAAAGCACTAAAGAATCTCCTTGGTTGGCATGCTTATTGACTACAGGAGAGAAGTACCCTGATGCGAAATTCCAATTGTTGTACACGAGTTTGCACTCAAGCATACTAAAATTCATATAAAGTGACAGAGCTCTACTCAGATAGTTTCTGGACATCATAAACCGGAGTCAACCAATCACATGGATAGATTAAGAAGATGGATGTAGAGAAAAAGATGGTTTAAAGTGAACGGTGTTTCCCATATCTGTCTGAAGGCCTCTGCCAGGATGAACCTATCCTAATGGACTGAGATACCGGTCTGACTAATATCAACACAACTGGCATATACAAGGGGACCAGTGGACGATAAACCTAACTCTAGGTCAACACAACTGGCATATACAAGGGCACCAGTGGTCGACTTTATTGAATTTATTCTGGTTGGTCTGATAGTCTGGTTTTTTTTTTTTTTTTGGTATCTCAATCACCCTATTTCACCCTAGCAAAGGTAACAACTTGAATCGTGTGCCCCACCAAATCACTTAAAAAATAAAAACAAAAGGATTAGGATTCAACGAGATATGGCGAAACTACCATGTTTTTTTAATTCTAACACCTGAGCTCTGTGCTTTTATGAATAGACTCTTTAAATGTTTCCATCTAATCAGATTGGTTCCTCAACTCCTATAACCAAAATGCTTCCATCCACTTAGACTGGTTAGTGCCATCCTTAATAAACATAAATTTCTAGGCTCTGGAGTTTTTTTTTTTTTACTGCAACTAAAATGTTTCTCCCATACCCCCAAACTTAAATCTAACATTGTCCTCAATGTTCTAAAGATAAAATTAAAAACATGAACAAGGAGAAACTATTACCACTTGAAGCAAAAGAGTTAAGGAAAGATATTACCGTGTTGCATGAGCATGGGTTACCTCCCAAGAAGTGCTAAGTTTAAAGTCTTCAGCCAGACATTGGAAGAATTAGTCACCTCGTAGAATCATATAGCAGTAGCCGGAATAATTGTGGGTCATCTGGATCAAAAAGTATTACCCACAAGAAGAGGAAAGTGCAACATACCAAGAAGATATCGAACATACCCTTGCTTAAGACAACTACATCTAGTTGTGGCTCAGGTTCAGGTTCTATAACTGGGTCTAGATAACAGGTTTTCATCGGTTGGATTTCCTCAAAGCTAAGATCCGGTTCAGGTATTAGAGTCTGGGAAAACTCAACTAAGAACTTAGAAGCACATAACAATAACCTGAATAATTGGGGATCCTCTAAGTCAATTAGATTTGACTCACACAGCTGACCAAAATGAAAGAGGTGGTCTTCCTTAAGAAAATGTGTCGACCCTAATATCCTAAAGTGATTAGGTTTAGTCTCAAAACTTAAGAACCGACACATCTTAAAATCAAAAGTTCCCACAATTGGAAGAAAAGTTTTTGGTGGGAAAACAAAGTCAATCTTGGTATCATAGCCTGGGTTAACCACATCAACCAGAGGATGGGTTTCTAACAACTGAGCTTCTTTTTGGACATCATTAGGTTCGGGTAAACGTTTATGAAGATAATCTTGTAAGATGGTTGAGGCACAAATGTCAAGTCCTACAGGAGGGTACTTTCTAAGAGTTAAAGCACACGGAGAATGATAATCACCCCCAAACTTAGAGTTTTCTGTGTCTCTAGAAAGACTAGTCACAACTTCCCTAATTTCTAGGTCATCAGATTCCTGGAAATGGTCAATAGATTCTTCTAAGTTGGGTTCGTCCTCACTCATTTCTACGAGTTTATCAAGACTAGTGTTTCTAAATCACTAGATTCTAAAACAGTATTCTTAGGGTAAACTCTTTCCTCTAAACCATCATCACAATCATATAAAGGATTATCAGAGAAAGTTTCATATAAAGGCTCATCAACTAAGGTTTTAATCATAGTTACCTCCTCCGATTCACTGATAGGCACATCAAATAATGGATTATCCAACATACTGCAAGCTAAAGGATCATGAACTACATCATATAAAACGGTGGTATCTCTAGTCAAATCCACATCCTTTTGAATAGGTGAATAATTATTAAAATTATTTGGATTTGTACTAGAAATAACACGATCATTATAAAGCTCAACCGGAGTAACAAATTCCTGATCACTATGCCTACATATTTCATGTTCTTCATCAATACTATCCTTATCATAATCATCACTATAATAACATGAAAATGATCGAACCTTATCAAAACAAGTAGTGTCACTAATTCTAACCTCGTCATCTTAATTATGTGAATAAAAACTATCCTTATTTTCGAGGGTGGTATTGGGAAAACTACACTGGAAATTAAGACTATCCTGAGCAAGTTTTTCCACAATCCTATTTGTATTCTCAGTAACTTGAGGGTCTCTTCTAGAAATATCTTAGTTGACCACTCTACAGACTCTTCTGGGAGAAGAATATTATAAGTCTCTTTCATAAATAACTTCCGTGCTGACTCATTGAAACTCTTGAGAGACTCTTCTAGAGAAATAGAAGGATTGTTTTGCTCGTATGACCTGTGGGTATGTGGATAGTAATTAGGCTCAAAATGGTATGGACCATAACCTTCAAAGGTTTCGCGTTCCCAATCACTATTCACACTATCGTCATAAAAAGGATAATGTTTAATCTGCTCAGTCGGATACTCATTGTATTGGCTATTATAATACCAGTTCGACATCCTAACTGCAAGGGAATTCTACACGAACACAAAGAAGGCTGACTCGACCACAACAAGCCTATTTTATCTAGCAAACAAAAAGCATGATGGCTCCACTTAGATTGTTTCTAAACCAGCTTCTAATCCTTCGAAAGGGAATTCGTTACAATTTGAGCAAACCCCTCTGGAATCAATCCGAGTCAAAGTAAGTTGAATAGAGGCGAGGGAAGCTGCGTAGAGCTTTGATACCCAAGTCCTCATCGCATTACAAGGCGGCGCAGTCACGCATTCAACTCACATAAACCATCATGAACTTCGAAGTATGCTTAAAAGAGTAACCAATATTTTTCGAATGACTTTCCAATTAAGCTCGTTACCCTATCGGTCTCGTTTTAGTCCAAATTTTAAGGCTTAGGTTCGCGTAGGTTACGTGTTCCTAAGGTGGACAAGAAGGAAACGGTGATGAAATCCGAGTCCTTATCTTGATTTGGCCACGCCTTGCCCTTTACTAGAAAATTAAATCCGATTTCAGGTCCTCAACATATAAGCATACAAAATCATCCAGTAAACCCGCTGACAGGGGATTCTCGGGTGTTTATAATTCTTACCTCCCGTTCCAGATGGGGGATGAACCGTTGAAGTCGACTCGGGCCACGACTCCTATGTCATGTACGAACCCGAGGGGCCGAGACGATATCGTAATTGTCGTCCTTCTCTGCACACAGTTTATATTTAAAACTACCATTCCATAGGGTTTAAAAAAAAATAAAGTCCCAAAGTTCAATGTCCGAAAATAAAAAAAAATGTCCAAAAATAAAAGATTACAAAAATAAAAACCTTAATTAAAGTTTCTAAAAAAATAAAATAAAATAGAATATTTATATACAAAAATTTTCTTCTCCACTCCTTTTGGTTTCCTCCTTTCTTTTCTTCTTTGGCTTCGCTTTTGTTTTCAGCACTTTCTCCCCTTTTCTTTAGCTCAGTTCCAAATCTGAAAGCAAACAAGAAATACCAAAAGGCGTAAAAAGGAACAAATAAAAAAAAAACTAAAAACAAATTTATAAACAAATCCGCGTCGGCGGCGCCAAAAATTGATGGTATTTTTTAATGATGTTGTAGTAAGATGATTCGTTCATTCAGATTTGTTGAGAATTTTTTTTAAGACTTAATAAAGAAAATAAGGAAAAATATATATAAAAAATTTGTCACAGGATGAAGAGAAACCGGGACTCGGGATTTCACTACTTTTCATATTGTTGTGGTTCAGTCATTACTTCTAGACAATATATCTCAACCAAAAGAAGTTGTGACTCTAGTTCTTTGCCAAAAATAGATTTCGTAAAATATTATTTGTTAGTTAAAAGCATGACGCATCTGAAGTAATTAAAACTAAGCATGCGGCATCTAACAAAATAACAAGTAATTAATAGAAATCATAAAGCAATTAAATCTATGCAAAAAGTCAATAAAAGAATTAATTCATTTACCACAATCATGAAAATTTGCTTCCTCCGTTGTTCCGGTGGTGGGGTTTAGCTTCTCATGGTGAAAACACACTCGAAGGAATTTTTCATTGCTCAAAAAGTGTTTACAATGGTGAAAATGAGGAAAAACAATTAAAACCGGATTTGTAACAGTTATTTCTGTTACAAACCTAATTCTTACAGAGAACGATATGAATAAGGTGTCGCTGCCACTGTAGCATATAAGACTGTCTCGCGACTGTCGTATTCACTGTAGCATAAACGACTGCTTGTGTGGGTCAATGTTCTTCGTCTTCTAGGATTTCTGCAGCAGCAGAACCAACTTTGCAACTCGATCAAACTCCTCTCTTTTCTTCCGCTAACTCTCCATCCCCTTCTCTCTGACATCCCATCATCTTATTTATACTCGACAGCCTCCAAATCTCCTTGTTTAATGCAGAATATTCTCTCTTTAATTCATTATTCTCCACTGTCATCACACGAAGAAAAATTCCCTTTTTCTTCTTTGTTTTTGATTCTCACGCATCTTTTGCATCTCAGCACACTCCATGTTATTGAAAACATGTCTCAGAAGAGGTGGGACACGCTGTAAACACGCCAGATAGAGTTAACTCTCGAGTATTTTTATCAGTGACTATTCTCTCCCTGTTTTGGATTAAACTCCAATCATCTAGCCATATCTGGTCGATTCTAAGGACCTTACCAGTCCTGTTTAACTCCATAAAGCCCAATCCAACTAAATCCAACGATTAAATCTCACCAGAAGCTCTCCAAACGAAATCCAGAAAATCTTGTGTAATATTTTTCCCGTGAACCTCTGTTTCCTACCAACGGACATTACAACCAATTTTAATCGATTCCAAACTCGTTACCAGGCCTGTTAATCTCAATCAACTCTTCTCGTGCAAATTCAGCCATTGAGTCTCACTGCAGCTCCTCCAAATCCGAAGCAGAATATGTTGCAGGTGAGAAATCAGTTTCCTGCCAAAACAAAAATTCAAATTGTAGAAGATGAGTGCCCCTTATCCAGTCCGGGGGTGCGATTAGCAGCTGCCTAGAAATGGTGTGCCCCTTAGTAATTAGGTTACCCCTTATCCAAAGTGAGGGTCCGTATAACAAATGTCCTCTGGGGGTGCTCCGAGCAACTTTTCGAGCCGAATTTTCCAACAATGTTTATTTCCAAAAAAATACCTACAAACACACAAAACACCATAATAAGTACGAAATCGAGTACTAACAATACGAAACATTGAGGACAAATTAGACACATAAATGCGTCTATCAACCGTCAGTCCCTTGTATTTTGTTAAGTCTCTCCCTTTCGTTTTCCCTTCTTCTGGTGAGACCTAGATAGAGGACCCAGGTAGAAAAATTGATGTAAGGACCTAGGTGGTCGAAGTTGGAGGTACCTTGATGAAGGATTTAGCGGAAGGACCTGGTGGACACCGATCGACTGTGGAAGTTATGAATCCCGTCTAAAAATTGTTGTTTGCATGTTGTACGCTCAGGAAGTTGTAGGAACCTCATACGACGTTGGAATCTGACGATTGACCCCAACTTTCGAATCTAAGAGACGGAGGAAACATATGAAACCAGAATACTTAAGTTTGGAGATGTCTAGGGCAATCAATAAAGTATGCACTTTCATAACTTGTAATCCTGTGCAAATTTTCAGATTTCATTGACCTGACAGTAAATGTCGTATCTTTCAGCTCGTATGTCCGATTGATGCGCCCTTTTGGTATGTTGTAGAAGAGACATAGACGAACATCTTTTGTTGAGGAAGCATTGTACCATGCCTCACCCATTAGTACTTTTTTGCAAACCCATGGCCTGGAGTGTGTTGTATCTCATTTATAGAGGTGATGAGAACATCTTGTAGAAGACTTTGAATTATGCCCACCAGTCGTGCCAGCTTTGGGAAGACTTTCATGTGAGCATGTTATCAGGTCCGCACATCTTGATATGAATCATTGGTCTTAGAGAAGTCTGCTTCATGTGTAACACTTCAGAGAATGATTAGTTGATGAAGCCCTTAGGATGTTTCTCCTGAGACCGTTGTTGGTGCTGAAACCATGAATGATTACGCTCCAGAGATCCTTGTCGATGCTGAGATCATGGATGGTGTTCCTCTAGAGATTATTGTTGATGCTAATACCATGGTTGAAGTTGCTCCAAAGACCGAAAAGGCTAGAACCATGATTATAGATATAAACTTTGCTTCTTCATCCAGTGAGCCTTTTACATTCATGAACTAGTTGATGAGTTGAGCGTCCGTAAGATGAAGGTGTACTGATAGTTCAACCTGAAAGCTCCTAAAAGCATAACTTTACCACGATCTGGTTTTGTCAGTGGGTCAACATTGTTGCGGTAGATAGCATCAGCAGTTTTCATACTGGATGTGATTGGTGAAGAGAGAAAGTTTCTCAATCATGCAGGGGCTTGTGATGTAGAGAAAACCCGTTGATGAAGTTTCACGGAATCACCTCAGGTTGCCCAGTATATATTGAAGGAGTTAGTGCCATCCATGTATGAATGATGTTGCATATGCTTCAGAAGTCTTATCATGGGATAATTAAGACTTATTGTTTAGTTACACTTTGATCGTGCTGGTGTTGAATCAATGTGTCATCATCTAGATATTTTTGCTGAAGCTGTACTCTTTGATTGAGAGTACAATTTGATGGCTTTTTTAGATGCTTGAGTGTTGAAGCGTGTATTCCTTAAGCATCAAATATCTTAGGGGTTTGATCGTCTCGGACCTGGAGTATCTTCTGTTGATTCAGCATCCCTTTCGTTGCAGTAGTGGGATTCGACACTTGTGCAGATATTAGAGCTTTCTGATTTTTTGGAACACATGGACTAGCAGGAGAAACGCCCAAAGTGTTCTTTGCCATGTTTGGACATCATCTCGGTAATGAATGTTTCAGTGCTTGATTCGGAGGAGCGTCAGATTCAACCACTTGGTAAAATACTAATGTGGTGAAGCTACCATTCATAACGTCTTGCAGAGTTGCTAGCAGAATTGAGTCTCCATGCTAGGATAGCATGTGAGGAAATAAATGACATAGACATGGGAGGAGACTTGCCTGAGTGCGGAACCTCTTAATGGATGTACATGCATCTTTTGCAGGTTCTTTCTTCAACCTCGTCAAAGTTTGAAATTCCTCCAAGTACTCTGATGATGAAATGTCCGTCAAATCTTCTGGATCAGAACTTTCTTCGTTGGAGAGACGTGTAACCAAAGGCGCTCTGTAAGTACCCATATTTTCAGCGTGGACCCACGCTCGTCTGAAGGACATGTCATATCCTGGATCTTCCTGATTATGTGAAACTTGGTTTCTGTCCAGTGTTGAACTTATCTTCACTTTGAGAGTGATGTAGCCATAAGTATTTCGAGCGCTCCTTCAAGGTCTTTGATTGAGATGGGAGCATGAGTAGCTTCTTGTCGATTGATGCCTGCGGCTCTGAGGTTTTCAGTGGAATGATGTTGATGGAGGTGCCGGCATCGATCAACGTTCTTCCAAATTCGTTTCTTCGACTGTGGTAAGCAGTCCCAGTCGTACATCTCTTGGTTTTTGGCTGGAGGCTCAAGAAGTATTTCCGAAATGGACTTCTTGACACGATGTGGTTCAGTGATGTGAACATGTCTCTCTTTTTTGCCTTCGACAGACACGTTCAACCAAGGATTGAACTGCCTCTTTGATAGGTTGTTCAGAGAGTGTAAAGGTTATGATTGGGAGAGGATTCTTGTGTACTCCTCCAGTGCCCAGTTGAAGCTATTTTGGATCAACCTTATCTTTGGTGACGTGCTTCAAAATATTGCAGTTACTTGTCGAATGATTGATAAATCTATGAAGGTGACAGTACCTTGGATTCTTCATGTTGGCTCTCTATGATGAGCAACAGTTTGATTGCACCGTCTTGAACCCATACTTCCAGTAACTCGATCACTCCTTCATGAGAAGTTTAGTCTGTCCGATCATTTTCCCGTTTGTTGATGCCAGGTCGAGGTTTGTGCAAGATTGGTTATCCTTCCGTGATGCTTTTGTAGGAAGAGGTGTTGGATGTCTCATGTTTGAGCAGAAGCTTTCCTTTTTCTTCCTTGAGCAACAACGTTCATGGAAGGTTGGACATCGTACTGTTTGTTGATCAGGCGTCGGCTGCTCCGAGGTTCCTCGACCTTGTAGACTTTGCTCAGTAAAGCAGGTGTAGTAGTCGCTGATCGTTTTGGATGCTTCATGAAGTTCTGAGAAAGTGTGGAACCGGAGGTTTTCCAGCAAGGCTATGTAGATCGGGATCATTTTGTTGACGCACAAGTCTACAAGTTGTTGCTATGTGACGTTTGGGTCGTGGCAGTCCAAGGCTTGAATTATGAACCTTTTTCACATAATCATCAGGATGTTCGCTGCTCCTTCGAAACATCCTTCCTAGATCAGAGAGAGTGACTTGCTCTGACACGAAGAAGTGTTTTCTGTAGAAATCATTAATCATCTCTCCCAAATCGGTGATACTTCACGATGCGATATTGTTGTACCAGGTGCATGCCCTGCCTTTCAAGGATTTTGAAATTTTTTCCAGACGGACGACATGGTTGTGCTCGTGTTCGCCCAATAATTCCAGAAACCGAGAAATATTTTTTTGAGTATTGCATGTTCCATCATAAAGAATGAATGTTGGAACGGTATAACCTTTTGAAAGAGGAATCCTCTGTATGGCAGTATGGAGGTTGGTGCCGATGGACGGATGATGTCTTGTCTTTTCATCGATCCTCAAAAAAGCACTCCATATCTTCACGAGGGATGAAACTTGCAGGTTCCGTTGCTGGAGAGTCATCTGCAGCTTTGCGGAATTCTTCATCATGTACAACATGGATTGGAGAGATTTCAGGATCAGCGGTTGAAGATGTTTCTTTAGATTTTCCTTTCTCGCGCTGGGATGAGTTCGTTCAGACGCAAGCTTGTCTGTGAGAGTTTTAATATAAACACACAACTGCTTCTGTGTTGCAGCCACGTCAGTCTGAACCTTCGTGAGATCAACTATGGTAGGCTGATTTCCTCTGGTTTCTTCAGGACACCGACCGAAGAGTGGATTGTTGATGGCGCCAGTGCCGTCACTTGCAGGGGTGATCACTGGAGCACCAGTACTTGGAGGAGTAGTAGTAACATGTGGCATGACATTGCTGGCTGGAGGAGTGGTATTAGCGATACCACTGAAGCCTGCAATGCTGAGAGGAGTAGTACGTGCGATTGCAGTATCAATAGAAATTGCAATGCGAGAGTCGGGTGTTGAACCCGGATCGATAACTGAACCGGACCTAAGATCAACCATCTTTGTGAGATTGTGAGATTGCAACCGAGAGAATGATCTCCCACTTTGGTCGCCAATCTGTGGATGGGGAAAAACGATTTGCTGGTTTTTAAGGAATTTAGGAGACGGCCGTACAGAGGAGACTCCTCGAACCGAGCGAAATGTTAAACCTCACACAGATGCACCACTGCAAAGGGGGTGCTTTAGATTCGAGAGATCAATCTGTAGTACTCCGGCCTAAATCAAGACAATGACCGTTCCAGAATAAATTCGGTCACAAGAGAGGATGGGTTGATCTGTAGGAGGGAAGCTGAGATATGTGTGAGATCAATGGTGATCGAGATTGTGGGTGTGTGAATTCTGAATATGATAAGCTCTGAATGATTGAAATTGCTCAATTGAGAGTAGTTTCTCAATTGATGAGTTGATGATCTCGTGTTGTCGATGAGACGTGAGATTGATGATATTGTTGATGTTGATGATTCAATCATGATTCAGAGACTTATTTATATTGCTGGAATTTTAGACACCATGATCCCATGAAGTGTGACAGTTGATGGAATCAAGGAGTGGGGAAGTGGAGATCGTGTTTGAAATCAGTTGCTCAACGTGTGGAGACTTGGTCGATTTTCCACCCACTACCTCGTGAATTCCTTCAACTGATTGCACGACTTGCTCACATTCCATCGTGTGTTTGAACACACGTACCGTAGACCGCCAGACCAAAACCCTAAGTGATATCCCCCCAAAGTGACACGATTGACGTCTCGTGGTATGTTAGTCAATTGATGACTTCGTGGTTTGATGGGACGATGAGTCCATGTAGTTGCTGAGTTGAACATGATTTTCTGAAACTCATGAGTTGAACATGCCATGAGACAGAGGTATAGTTCTTACGATGAAGTGAGCAAGTATTGCTCATTCGATGGATCGTTGAATATTGATTGTTGAACCAATATTACTTGGTTTGAGCAAATATTTATCATCTGAGCAAGTGTTGCTCATGTGATGAATTATTGAAAATTTGATCGTCTGAGCACGTGTTGCCCATCTGATGGATTATTGGCAGCGTACCAAAAATATTAATTGAAATACTGGTCGTTGAACCGAGCATAATTAATAAAATTAATGACCACGAGGCCATCGTAAAATTATTAAGGTTGGAATCTGGAATGATGATCCTTGGATTCAGAAACCCTAATTTGATCAATTGATGATCAATTCATGGTTCGTCAGAAGTTTAACCATAGGACGAAGGAGGGAGCGACTATATGGGACCGTGGATCAACCATGTAGGGTCCATATGCTCCGAAAATATGAAGAACTCCTGAAGAGTTGACGATTTGTTGGTGGAAGAATGATTAAATGCTGACTTAATCATTTATTCAAAAATGCTCGTCTGAGCCTTAGGTGAGAAAACTTAATTAATTATGACGAGGTGAGGGACCGACCATGGAGTCATGAAACCGGCCCTGGGTTGTGACGTGACCGCCTGACGATCACTTCATGAAAATCCAAAGTGTTTGGAAGATTTTTGGACCTAATACGAGCAATTGTGCAAATTAGGTCAAAATTGTAAAAATTGATGGGACCGGCTTCCGTGAGCCAAAGAGCCAATCTTGGTCGGTCAAGATAGCGTGCTCGTGTCCCCAAGGCGTCCGCATCTCAGTCCTGAGAATTTTGATATTTTCTGGCGTGCAATTGAGCATCCATTCGAGAAAATACGCCAAAATTAGGGTTTCAACGAAACTGAGGAAAACACCATGAGATGATGAAAAATAATTATAAAATAAGGAATGAGGAGGCGTGGGACCGCCGTGGTCAAGGCATGGTTGGACGGTCGTGACCACGGTCCCGTGGTGCCTTTTCCTTAATTTTATAATATTTTAATGATTTTATGAAAAATTCATGAATTTTGAGAAATTTGATGAATTTAGGGAGTTTCCATGAATTGAAGGAGTTTTCATGAGTTCATGGAAGCAAAATATTAAAATAATAAAAACACGGGCGTGTGGGACCATGGAGGCATGGCCGGTCGGCTATGGACCGGTCCCACGAGTTTCTCATAATTTTGTAATATTATTAGGTATTTTTGATGATTTGAGGGAATTTTTCCTAATTTGAGAGAAATACCAAAAAATCAAGGAATTTGATGAATTTAAGGAAAAATAGGATAAATAATAATAAAATAATAAAGCAAAGGGCGTGTGGGACCGGCTAGGGCATGGCCGGTCGGCTAGTGGCCCGGTCCCACAGGTTTTCATAATTTTATTTTATTTTATTTTATTATTATATGATGATTTTTGCAAAAAATACCATGAAATCAAGGAGTTTTTTCATGAAATTAGAGAAATAATAATAATAATAAAATAATAAGGAACCGTGGGGTGTGAGGTCGGCTGGGACCAAGGCATGGCCGGTTGGCCAATGGTCACGCCCCACACTCCTTTCTTTAATTTTATATTATTTGTTATGGATTTATGGAAGTACCATGAAACCGAGGAGCTTCCTCGAGACGAAGGAGATTTGATCAGATGAGAGAATTTTCATCAAATCATGGAAAATAATAAAAATGTATTAAAAATATAAAACTGGCGTGGAACTGACCACGACACAGTCGGTAAGTCGTGTGTCCATGTTCCCAACACCTCGGTCAATATTTTTAATTATTTATTATTTTCTTCCCTATTTTGCATAAGTTCATCGTTTCGTTGTATTTTGAAATACTCGTTCGTGCGGTGACTGTTAGTGTATCGTCGTTGAATACACTTCCACCATTTGAATCGGGGCTTACTTAGAGGTAGCTCAGATGCCCGGTTGTTGATTATTTATTACCAATTGTGGAATTCAGTGGAGAATAATTCACAAAACTGAGTAATAAGATGTTTATTATTAATTCATAGGATCAGCTGAGGATCCGACTACGAATTCAAAATAATAAAGTGAGCATTACCATTCCATGGGATCGTAGATTCGACCATAGAATCGGAGTAATTAAGATTTATCTATTACCATTTATGAGACCAGTTGTGGATTCGATCATGAAATCGGAGTAATGAGATAATATAGTTATTGTTATTCTATGAGATCATGCCGTGGATTCGATCATAGAATTAGAACAATTGTTTATTGCCATTTCATGGGATCATGTCATTGATTCGACCATGAAATAGGAGCAATTCTCATTTCCATTCCATGGGATCAGGCTGTGGATTCGACCATGGAATAGGAGCAATTGTTATTGCCATTCCATGGGACCAGTCGTGGATTCGACCATGGAATAGGAGCAACAATAGATTATTCTGGGAATTTATTAGTGAATGTCACGACAGAATTAATCTTAATTAGGAATAATTAACTTTGTGGATCTATACTAGCAGAGCAAGCTGTCTAGGAGCATTAATTATCCCGATATGAGCTTGTCGGTAAGTCATATCCTTTATATAGTCAGGGTAAACTCGTTGTTTGTTCCTGAAGACATTATCGCTTTATACTAGCAGAGCAAGCTGTCTAGGAGCCGTCCATCTCGTGACACTATATAGAAATAATCACTGAAAGTGTTCAGTGTTCATGAGATATGCCGTTGTCCAGTCGTGAGACTACATATCTACATGTACTCTGAGAGAAAGTACTCTCCATTCAGAATTCGATGAGAGACCCATGTCTCAATACTCACGTATGATTGCTGGATCAGAGCTTCGTATAATTATGAGTTCACGATTTTATCCCTTGTCGAAAATCCACCATCTACATGAGTGATGGTCCATTAAAGGATTTTCGGTATAGCAGGCCATCTCTTAATTCATAATTTGTTGCGCGGCTTTTTAACTTGTGTGCTTCCAATCTATTTCTTGGTGTTTCTCCTTTCGCCAAATATGCATGAACTTCTATTCTCCAGTCTGCGATATTGTTCGTTTGTTCTTCTTCTCCATCGTCTATTATCATCACGTTCACTTCTTCTTCTTTATTGATTGTTGGTGACAGAAGTGTCTGTATTTTTATGCATCTCGCAGTTGGATCTGTCATCATGCTTGAGATGAAAGCAAAAGCGTCTGCGAGTCTGTTATCCTTCCTTGAAATGTGCCTCCATTTTATCTTTGGGATTTTCGCTGACAATTATTCAACGAGCTTCTTGTATTTCTTAAAGGATGGTTCATTTGTAGTGTACTCTCCCTTTATTTTGCGAATAACTAGCTGCGAATCACTAGTGATCCTGGCATTTTCTAGTTTCATTTCTATTGCGAACTTTAAGGCATGTATCACAGCTTCATATTCTGTTTCGTTATTAATGGATGTGAATTCCAATCTGAATGAAAAATCCATCTTCGTTCCTTCTGGCGAAATTAAAAAAATTCCAACCCCATTGCCTTCCCCATTTGATGATCCATCTACCAATATCTCCCATCTATTTGGTTCTGTTAATAAGTCTTTTGGATCTCCATGTTCTTCTTCTATATCCATCATCTCTTCCACCGCTTCATCATCTTCTAAAGGAAATTCTGCTAAGAAATCTGCGACAACTTGTGATTTTGGTGAAGATAATATTTCATATTTGATTTCGAAATGTCCTATTTGTGCATTCCATCTCTCCACCCTACCTGATGTTTTTGAATTCTTCATCACTGATTCAATTGGTACTTTTGTTAGCACCCTTATTTTGTGTGCTTGAAAATATATGCGAAGTTTAAATGCGGGGTATACTAATGCTAAAATTAGCTTCTCAATCTTTGAATAATTCCTCTCTGCAGCATTAAATGTTTTGCTAATGTAATAAATGGGCTTTTCCACTCCTTCGTCCGTTCGCAATAACACAACGCTTAAAGCATGTGATGTTGTCGCAAGATAGATCAATAGTTCTTCTCCTGGTTCTGCCTTTTGTAAAATAGATGTATTCATAAGGTGTTCTTTGATCCCTTGAAAATCTTTTTCACATTCATCAGTCTATTTGAATTTCGCACCCTTCTTGAGTATATTGAAAAAATGTTTACATTTTTCTGATGATCGCGAAATGAATCTTCCTAGCGAAGCTAAAAGTCCGTTCAATTTTTGTACATCCTTTACCGTTGCTGGTGTTGGCATGTCACAAACTGCTTGTACCTTTTCTGGATCAACTTGTATTCCTTCTTTTGATACAATGTAGCCTAAATTTTTTCCCAATGCAACCCCAAAAATGCATTTTTCAGGGTTCAGTTTAATGTTATAATGCCGCATCTGTTCAAAAATCTCCCTCAAATCTTGTACATGATCTTTAGCTTCTTTACTCTTCATTAACATGTCATCTACGTACACCTCTAATGTTTTGTGTATCCATTTCGCGAAAACCTTCTCTACCATTCTTTGATACGTTGCTCCTGCATTTCGCAAACCAAACGACATTTTTGTATAACAGTATAAACCTCTTGGAGCGAAAAAAGCAGTATGTTCTTGATCTTCTTCAGCGAGAGGGATTTGGTTATAACCTTTGTACCCATCTAAAGAAGACACTCTATCATTTCCCGCTGCTGATTCAACCATTTGAGGAATATCCGGCAATGGAAAACTATCTTTAGGGCAAGCCTTGTTTAAATCAGTGAAATCTATGCAAATTCTTATCCCTTTATTTTTCTTTGGAACAACAACCATGTTTGCTATCCACTCTGGGTATTTAGCTTCTCTTATAATTCCCGCCTCAAGCATTTTCTGTAATTCTTCTTCTATTTGAGGATGGTAGGTTGTTGCGATTTTTCTTATTATCTGTTTAAATGGTCTCACATTCTTGTTAATCTCCAACTTATGACATGCAATTGACGGATCTATTCCAGGTATCTCATCCATGCTCCCCGCGAAAATATCTTTATATTCCCGCAAAAGATTGACAGTTCTTTCTTCCTCTTCTGCATCCATCTTGGTTTCAATCCTCAATATTAGGGGTTCTTCTATAGTTCCAACATTTACTTCTTTTGTTGGTTATGCCGCAGTGTAACTGGCCTTGGGTTCTCCCATTGGTGTTGGCTCTTTTATCATCTTCGAAGGTCCATCTCCTTCCTCCGAAATTTCGATGGGTATTCATTTACCTTCTTTTGCTCTTATCATGTACACCCTAAATTCTTCTTCTTTCTTTGCCTCTTTTGCTATTTTTCTGCGAAATTGTCTCCTTTTTGCTCGTTCTTCATAATGCTTTACTTCAATTTGATAACATAATTTCGCATTGTCAATATCTCCTCTAATCTCACCTACTCCATTTGGCATGGGGAACTTGATGCATTGATGCAATGTTGATGCTACAGCTTTAATTGCGTGTATCCATGGTGGTAGGCTTTTAAGAGTGTAAAATAAGAGCAAGAAAGAAGCCTACTTGTTATACCTGCAAGTGCACAGGGTCTGTTGTAGTAGATGTGTGCAAGTCAGGGTCGAACCACAGAGACTAGGTGTGTGTGATTGAAGGTTTCCTAGCTAAGCTAGATATCTAAGTGTAGCAGCGGCAGTGAGCTAATGAAACAAAGGCAATGAGCCTAAGGCAGTGAAGTGACAGCAAAGAAGTAAAGGGAATCAAATAAAAACAAGAAACAGTGAAGGAAAGAGGGATTTTGGGTGAAGACTAGGGATTAGATTCCACCATTTCACCTAGACTAAGTTATCCTAGTTCCACATAAATCTTGTCCCTTGTATAGTTATCAGTGAGCTTCTTGGCTCAACTGACTAACTAGATGGCAGTGGAGGTTCTATGCTTGCTGCTCATCAAAGGGTTGGGTTAGAAAGGAGGCTAAAGGCACTAAGATAATTCTAAACCTTGTAGTAGTTGGGGCTCTCACACTGCAACTACCCACAGAGAAGCCACTTAGGTGTTTTAACAACCTAAAGGATGTTCTAATCACAACTAAAGTATTCATCCTAAGTACTAATTGTCTGATTTAGAGTACAACTAGTCAGAGGATTCATAACAGACAATTAAGCATGAGCTGTAGCACAATCACATAGTGGTGTTCTAACTACAATGCATACATCATATGCACTGTGAGAGCAAAATGTAAAGTGCTTTGATTAAGACTATCCTAAACATTTCAAGCACAACAAGAATTATGTTTATAACTGAATGAAACTTAGAAATGGCTCAAAGGGTTTCCTCATCACCCTAGCTATGAGCTTAGAACATGGAAATTACACTTGAAACAACATTGCATTCAAACAAAACATGAACTGAAGATAACACAGTTGAGGAACTGGCTAGTCCAGTCCTCTTGAGTAAAGCTCTGGCTAGCCCAGGCATAATTCTACACACACCCACATCAAGCTACTTATAGTTACAATTTATCTCAAGGAAATCCCTAATTTCAGAATTCGGGTTTTGGAAATTTAGGTCAAAACAATCTCACCATACTTCTCTGAATTGTTGTCCCCTATGCAAATTGACGCCAACCCATGCTCTGAATTTGTCTCCTCTGTCGAACCCATCTCTCTTCTGCTATTGTCTGCTCGATCAACTCCTCGATTTGGGTCTCCTCTTCAACTGTGATGAAACCCTAGTTTCATCTCTCTCTTGATTGTAGCACCTAGGGTGTGTGGGTGCTAAGAACGAGAAAGAGAGGCAACTAGGGAATGGGTTTATGGGGTTTTTGGTGATGGATAGGGTATGGAGATGGTGGCGCAGAGGGTGAGGGGTGAAGAGATGGAGTTGCAGAGCTCTGGTCGGGGAGAAAATAGTTTTGGGAGAAAGGGAGAGTTTGGCTCGACTGGTGTAGAAGATATTTGATGATTCGGTGTTGAGCGGTACATCGGAGTCTGATGCACAGCGAATGAACGACGCTGGATGATCAGTTTTGGATGTAATTGAACGGCACGATGGGATGAAGCTTGGAGCGACCGTTGGATGATGAGATGCAACGAAACTGACGGCTCAAGATGGGGTTAGGTACTATGGTGTTTGACAGGAGCTTTGGATTTTGATGCACAATGATGAGGTGGCCGTTGGATGATGAGATGGATCCAATCTGACGGCTCTCATGGAAATGGGTATGGATAATGGAAATGGATTTGGGTAAGGGTTTTGGGCCTTGGATATGCCAAGCCCATATCTTCTTTAAGAACAATTCTTCCTCTTCAAGCCCACTTCTAATTGATCCGGCTCTTGCAAACATCATTCTTCGCTTCCTCCTAGCGGGAGTCTTTGCCGTTCCTTTGCTCTTTTCGCTCCGTGAGATAACCAGGCTTTATTTAGTACCTAAAAATGCAAAATTAATTAAGAAAGTATTTATTCTTGAAAACAACGAAAACACAGAATATGGGATAAAATGTAGAATTAATGCACAAAGATGAGTTAAATGCCAAGAAAAAATATAGAAATATGCACTTTTTAGCACTCATCAAATACCCCCAAACCTGAATTTTACTTGTCCTCAAGTAAAACAAAACTAAGGAAATCCTACCTATACCACTGTCGCTGGTCTCTCGATTGCATTTAGCGAATGCAATAAGCCTTTTAAACCACTAAGTGTCCCTAGTGGACGAGTGAAGTCTCGTGAAGGTTTGCTTAGAACGTACCTACAAAGTTCTAGGACAAAATATAAGCTCATATTCCATCAAATGTGACATGTGCAAGACAGTTTAAGCTCACAGCAAAATGGAGATGTCAATCTAGCTATCTAAGGCACAATCCTAGCACTGATAACAAATAAAGACATGTGATAAGAGTGTAAAGTGTATCTACACATGTGTAAAGAAAGATCGGATGTTATGACTACTAATCACCAAGAGATAGTTTCTCAGGCTAAGAACCAAGGTCGAAATCTAGCTAGCTGTCCGGACTTTACGAGAATTGTGAATGAGTTGGAGGTATTTCACAATTACTCGCGTTGTACATCAATGGCATACACCCTTCCTTGCTTACAACACAAAAACACAAAAGATGACTCTTTACATGACTCTTATTTACATTGACTACTCTCTTTTATTTTTGGAACAAGAGAGGATGGAATTGATAATACTTGATTTTTTTATTTATTTTTTTGAAATTTTTTTTGAAATTTTTCTGAATATATACATCGATTTTTTTTATTTTTATTTTTATTTTTTTTTATAAGGAAACACTTTTGATACATATACAAAAGGAAACAAAAAATCACATGACACTTTGCAAGAGGTAGCCCTTTTTGATGCACCCAGTTAAATTCGATGGTTGTCTTTCTTAATGTAACCTCCACCTTCTATCCCAACCAACCAAAGAACAAGCTAGTCAAGTTTCGTTCAGTATTCTAAAGTGATTGGCAACTAAAACTTCCGATAGAACACCTCAAGGATGAGGCTATACATGTATTGGTAGATCGTGCGCGTGCAAGTTTCTTATTACTATGTAAATTGTGCTAGAATCAGGGGTGCCTAAATATCTAGACTAAGAATCCTAATAAAAATACATATTTGCACAAGAGTCAACATTTCAAGGTAAATGAGCTCCATTTTTATGTTTTTTTTCAATTTTTAATTTTTTATTTTGATTTTTTCATTTTTTTCAAAAAGGAAGAGTTCAATTTTTTCAATATAGCATGTTATCGGGATATCTACTCTATACCCACAAACCTAAACTAAACATTGTCCTCAATGTTTCAAAAGATGTAAAGAATTATAATACAACATATGAAGAGGATTATGCTGAGTAGAGAAAAAGGAAAGAGAATACCCGATTTCGGCGAAAGCAAGATTAGAACTCCGTTATTCAAGGCAAGAATCCAACATATGTCAGCCGAGATCATATTGGATTAGCAAAATATATACAAAAGGAACAAAAGGGTTTTAAGAAATTTTATCTACTGGATTATATACAAAAAATTCACCATACACCAACAATCTAAAGAGTTGAGGATCAACCCAAAAGACGAAGTGTAGAGGTTTCAACAGCTTCACACAAATATAACAGGAAAGAAACGCAAGTGAAACTGTGAAACAAAATGAGCTACCCCCAAACCTGGATTTTTCAACGGATAAAATTTTGGAAACAAAATCTCGCAGTTTTGGGGGTTCATTATGTACAAGGTCTAACTCAAAGTGAACTGTGCTAGGGACGGGCAAACATGCTAATTCCAACTGTGGCTCCTCAAAAATATTATACTTAGATGCAAAATAGTCCAAAAGGACTTGGGAAGCACACAGTTCCAAACCTAGGTTGGGAATTTTCAGAAAAGTTGGTTTAAAAATTTTGTGACAAACCAAATCTAGGTTGGGTGGAAAAATCTCGATCTGTGATTTAGGCAAGAAAGCAGGCACTTCTAATTTATTTTCATGATCAATAGTACTAGTACATACTTTCCCTAAATCAGAAACAGGTAAATCATGCTCATATTCATCGAACAAAACATCAAGACCTAGCTCGGTATCATGATTGTCCGTAGTATTCAAATCAACATCGGAAGAAACAACATATTGTGACTTAGGCAAGGAATCAAACACATCAAATTCATTTTCATGCATAATAACATTAGTGTCTACAGAAGATTCAACTTCTCCTATGTCATGCTCATCTTCACAGCACAATTGTACAAGCCTCATATCAGTGTCCAAATTATCTGAATTGCAATGAATATGAATATTAGGAGAAACATCATTCATGGAAGTTTCTTCACTATGGTCTGGAATTTCAGAGTCACAAGACTCCGAAATTGACTCTTCAATAAGAACTAGCTCTTATAACGTCATATCATCATCCGAGTAATATGCATACTCGTCCCTATTAACAACTCTGGTGTTCTCGGTCAACTCATTTTCCTCTAGATGAGGCTCATATTCAACATCGTTTGTACGAGTTGGACTGAAAATACCATTTTCAAAATTTGATTCA
The DNA here is from genome assembly GCF_003573695.1 of Papaver somniferum. NCBI lineage: Eukaryota > Viridiplantae > Streptophyta > Magnoliopsida > Ranunculales > Papaveraceae > Papaver > Papaver somniferum. Next base: position 54,879,779 of record NC_039364.1, on the reverse strand, counting down.
TCATCATCATCATCATCATGATAGGGATTTTGCAATCTAGGATAATTTTCAATCTTAAGGTCGGAGCTATCACAAGAATAAGACTCTAACTCATGGGGGTGACTCATACCATGTGGCGTTGTCCCTGTTTCCCTAACAGATTCCCATTGATGGGTTTTCTCTGCAATCTCAGCTAAAAATTTCCATGCATCATCCACAGATTTATCAAGAAATTTACCATTACACATAGACTCAACCATGGTTCGAGATTTAAAGTATAGTCCCTCATAGAGGATGACGACAAGTATCCACTTCTCAAATCCATGGTGCGGACATTCGCTCAGCAAATCATTAAAACGTTCAAAATAGTGAAAAACAGTTTCCTCATCCAATTGGACAAAACAATTGATACTTTGACGAATAGTGATGGTCCTATGATGTGGAAAGAATTTTCTGAAAAATAGATCTGTGAGTTGGTCCCAAGTGTTGATTGATTGTGGTCTCAAACCGTAAAACCATGTTTTGGCCCTTTCCTTTAGAGAAAATGTAAACAAACGCAATTTCAGAGAGTCTTCGGACATATGATCAGGTTGCATAGTCCGACAAATTTGTTCAAACTCTCTTACATGAGTATAGGGGTTCTCAGAATCGAACCCTCGAAATATAGGAAGTATTTGTATCATGCTTACATTTATTTTAAAAGGGTTATTGGTTTGAGGTAAGACAATACATGATAATGGAATTTTTATTGTGGGATACATGTATTCATGGAGAGCACGAGGTTGGCCCATATTGAAAAGACACAAAGCCCACTATTTGGTTTTAATGGGTTTTCAAAAATTTGGTTTTTTTATGGGAAAATTTTGGTTTTGATGGGAATGAAAAACATTTGGTTTTTTATGGGTTTTGAAAAGAAAATTTGGTTTCAAATAGGAGCAAAAATTTTGGTTTTAGTATTGGGAGCAAGCCCACATTGGTGGAATAAATTGCTTTGCCAAGGGAAGGTGAACTAAGCCCACAATGTGTATGCAAACTGAAGCCCAATGTAGCTTTTGAAATAGCCCAACTGTTGCTTGATTGGTATGAGGCCCAGTTGGGCTTTCAAAAGTTCAGTTTTTCTAATTTAAAACTACAGGCCCAAATCAATCTAACACCACAAGCCCACAAGAAATTAAACAAACAAGCCTACAAGTAATTAATTACAAACCCAACAGAAAATATAAGCCCAAACATTGGGTTTAATATTACAAGCCCACAAGAAAAATGGAAGCCCACAGTTTGGGTTCTCTTAATGGGTTTAGGCTTACCTTTGAAGCACAGCCCAGCTGTTCAGTTTGGTTGCAAAATCCCAGTTGGGCTTTGGATCACAGCAACAGCAGCTCCAGCAGGAGGCAGCAGCAGCTTGCCTTTGCACAGCAGCAACAGCTGAGGCACAACAGCAGGACCAGGAGAAGCAGCAGGAGAAGCAGCTCAGCAGCAACAGCAGCACCACAAGTTCAGCAGCACCACAAGCAGTAGCTGAACAGGGGCAATGTTGCAGGCTTGGCAGTAGCATCTCTATTTGGGCTTCACAGCAGCACAACAGCACCAGAGGTTTGTTCTCAGCCTCACAGCAAGGTCACAGTACCTGGTCACTCAACAAAAATGTCAAGGACAACAAAGAAAGGCAGTGAACAAGAACTGTAACGCAAGATTGACTGCAAGAATGTAAAGATGACTAATATGGAAATATGATATGCAATCAGGACAGCAAGATGCAATGAGTATGCAATGCAAAGATGAATATGCAGTAATGAATGCAAGTTATGATGAGATAAATGCTTACACTAAATGATTATACGAAATGCAAGATATGCAAGTGAATAGAAGCAAAAGAAAGCAAGGAAAAACAGCAACCACACAATGCCAAGTCCCCGGCAGCGGCGCCAAAAACTTGGTAGGCTTTTAAGAGTGTAAAATAAGAGCAAGAAAGAAGCCTACTTGTTATACCTGCAAGTGAACAGGGTCTATTGTAGTAGATGTGTGCAAGTCAGGGTCGAACCACAGAGACTAGGTGTGTGTGATTGAAGGTTTCCTATCTAAGCTAGATCTCTAAGTGTAGCAGTGGCAGTGAGCTAATGAAACAAAGGCAATGAGCCTAAGGCAGTGAAGTGACAGCAAAGAAGTAAAGGGAATCAAATAAAAACAAGAAACAGTGAAGGAAAGAGGGATTTTGGGTGAAGACTAGGGATTAGATTCCACCATTTCACCTATACTAAGTTATCCTAGTTCCACATAAATCTTGTCCCTTGTATAGTTATCAGTGAGCTTCTTGGCTCAACTGACTAACTAGATGGCAGTGGAGGTTCTATGCCTGCTGCTCATCAAAGGGTTGGGTTAGAAAGGAGGCTAAAGGCACTAAGATAATTCTAAACCTTGTAGTAGTTGGGGCTCTCACACTGCAACTACCCACATAGAAGCCACTTAGGTGTTTTAACAACCTAAAGGATGTTCTAATCACAACTAAAGTATTCATCCTAAGTACTAATTGTCTGATTTAGAGTACAACTAGTCAGAGGATTCATAACAGACAATTAAGCATGAGCTGTAGCACAATCACATAGTGGTGTTCTAACTACAATGCATACATCATATGCACTGTGAGAGCAAAATGTAAAGTGCTTTGATTAAGACTATCCTAAACATTTCAAGCACAACAAGAATTATGTTTATAACTGAATGAAACTGAGCAATGGCTCAAAGGGTTTCCTCATCACCCTAGCTATGAGCTTAGAACATGGAAATTACACTTGAAACAACATTGCATTCAAACAAAACATGAACTGAAGATAACACAGTTGAGGAACTGGCTAGTCCAGTCCTCTTGAGTGAAGCTCTGGCTAGCCCAGGCATAATTCTACACACACCCACATCAAGCTACTTATAGTTACAATTTATCTCAAGGAAATCCCTAATTTCATAATTAGGGTTTTGGAAATTTAGGTCAAAACAATCTCACCATACTTCTCTGAATTGTTGTCCCTTCTGCAAATTGACGCCAACCCATGCTCTGAATTTGTCTCCTCTGTCGAACCCATCTCTCTTCTGCTATTGTCTGCTCGATCAACTCCTCGATTTGGGTCTCCTCTTCAACTGTGATGAAACCCTAGTTTCATCTCTCTCTTGATTGTAGCACCTAGGGTGTGTGGGTGCTAAGAACGAGAAAGAGAGGCAACTAGGGAATGGGTTTATGGGGTTTTTGGTGATGGATAGGGTATGGAGATGGTGGCGCAGAGGGTGAGGGGTGAAGAGATGGAGTTGCAGAGCTCTGGTCGGGGAGAAAATAGTTTTGGGAGAAAGGGAGAGTTTGGCTCGACTGGTGTAGAAGATATTTGATGATTCGGTGTTGAGCGGTACATCGGAGTATGATGCACAGCGAACGAACGACGCTGGATGATCAATTTTGGATGTAATTGAATGGCACGATGGGATGAAGCTTGGAGCGATCGTTGGATGATGAGATGCAACGAAACTGACGGCTCAAGATAGGGTTAGGTACTATGGTGTTTGACAGGAGCTTTGGATTTTGATGCACAATGATGAGGTGGCCGTTGGATGATGAGATGGATCCAATCTGACGGCTCTCATGGAAATGGGTATGGATAATGGAAATGGATTTGGGTAAGGGTTTTGGGCCTTGGATATGCCAAGCCCATATCTTCTTTAAGAACAATTCTTCCTCTTCAAGCCCACTTCTAATTGATCCGGCTCTTGCAAACATCATTCTTCGCTTCCTCCTAGCGGGAGTCTTTGCCGTTCCTTTGCTCTTTTCGCTCCGTGAGATAACCAGGCTTTATTTAGTACCTAAAAATGCAAAATTAATTAAGAAAAGTATTTATTCTTGAAAACAACGAAAACACAGAATATGGGATAAAATGTAGAATTAATGCACAAAAGATGAGTTAAATGCCAAGAAAAATATATAGAAATATGCACTTTTTAGCACTCATCACATGGCCTCCCCAATAGCATGTTATATGGTGATTCCATATCCACTACGCATAGTGTCACTTGTGTTTCAATCTCTCCTAGTGGAATTCGCACCATTATTTCTCCTTTAGGTTTTGTTGTGGATTTTCCAAAGCCATGAACAAGATATGTTGAACAAGACATTTCTTCATCTTTGAATCCCATTCCTTTGAACGCATGATAAAATATTATATCCACTGAACTCCCTGTATCGACTAAAGTTTTGTTCAATATCCATTCTTCCGTGGATTTTGTTGTTGTCCTCTTCTCTTTTCGTGTAATAGGTACTGTAATAACCAATGGAGATGTGTGGTTCAAATTTTCTTTTGGTATTTCTGCCGCCATGAATGTGATTTTTTGCTTTTCCCAATCTTTCAAGGGTGATGTCTTTTCTACCGCCATAACCTTCCTTCCTTCAAAATCTCGTTTATGTATCCTTCCTTTGATGTTTTCATGGAATTCACTAACCATTGTTTTTGTTATCATATTACACTCCAATCTTTTAACTGGTTCACTGATTCGTTTAATCACTTTCTTGATTTGAACAATCTCAACAACAATCTTCAACTTTCAATCTTCAGCCTCCCTGTTTCTAGCGCCATTATGTAGTTGCGGGAAATCCTACACTACACCCCTCACAAGATTTCATTAACATTCAACTCATTTTTGGATTAACAATCTTAATTTTATTGATGAATCTTTGAACAATCTTACAAGAAAAGATAAAGGAATCAAGAATAACCACTGCTCTAGATTTTCTCTCTCCTATTTAAGTGCTTCTCACTCAGAAAAGATCTCTCTCTTTTCCTTTACAACTGAACCGCTATTTATAGGGAATTACATAGTGGATGACAGCTAATCTGTCCTTTATTTTCGGATATGGCTTGCGACATCCTCGCAACCTTACAAATGTTAATCTCGCAAACTCCCTAATTTTCGCAGGACCATCACATTTTTCTCATGATTTAGCTGACGTCGTTTATTATTTCGTTTCTGAAGTTGTTCTGCGACACTGTTGTGTTGTGTTGTTAATAATTTCGCTGAGGCATTATTGCTGCGAGATTCTGATCCTACAGGTTTCGCAAGTATGAAAACGGGTACGCTTACTTCCAAACACAACAGAAATTCCCGGACCCAAACCCTACGCCAGTACGTGTACGGGTATGTGTACTTAGGCACTCGGAATTTCACAACTAACAGGTTCACATACGGGTATGCATACTATAGTTCCGGTCATGGATCACATATATGAAAAACACATACTATGTTCATAATCCAATAACGGTTAAGTGTTCTAAACTCTATTTCAATCATTGAAACATTCTTTGAGGATGACAATAGCTGTTTTCACGAACTATTAGCATCAAAGCAATTTTCAAGTTATTGAAATAATCATAAGGAAACATTTCAAGTCTACACCAAATGAGTATATCACACAAACCATGTAAGATGTTACTTGGCAATTTTCATATGATTATCTTTTGGCTTTCATCAAGAATATAAGATGACCTTGGTCGAAGAAAAAGCTTACCAACACATATTTCGAGAAATATGTAAGCGAGTTAAACTCAGCTCGAAATCTCAAATGTGCATAATCGAATACTATATATATATAGTAATACGACTTTTGTCTCAATATAGGAGATAGAGTAGAAATAGACTTTCCAAGTGATAGATGAGTTTTAGTCTCCACATACCTTTTGTTGATGAAGTTCCACAAGCTCTCCTTAATAGTTCTTCTTCTTGAATTGATGAACGCCGCGAAGTCTAATGCTCAACTACACAATCTATCCTAGTCTGAGACATCACTATAAGTAGACTAGAAATCAAGACTTATAGTTTTGATCACTAACATTGACAAACAAGCTTGAGATAGAAACGCTTGCGAGTTCGACCGATTAGTGCTCTAACAATCTCCCCCTTTGTCAATTTTAGTGACAAAACTATCAATACATATGGATTACAAAATAAATAAACTTTGTAGCTTCTCATCCAAATGCTTTATCTCCTTGGTTCTTCAATATTACTCGAAATCTTCGTCACTTCCAAGTACTCCAATGATTTTAAATGTGTTCAACTCAGCATCATAGTTGTTGAAGATCCGTAGCTATAACAATGAGAAAACAATTGCTCTCAATCATTGTTATACAATGTCATAGTATTATCACACAGCATCAAAGTCCAATTGTATCACAAATTTGACAACAATACTATGGTGATATGTATTACTCCCCCTTAGTCAATACTTTGTCTCATATTGAAAACCACTCCCCCTTACATAATGATCTGTAAACCATATGTATTTGTAGTGTGAACTACACATTAATTCTCCCCCTTTTTGTCAATATAAATTGGCAAAGGTACGAAAACTAGTGGGATCCTCATGAAATTTTCATAGAGATACTTCATGACCAAAAGAGAACAACATACCAACTTGTTTCGATGATTTCACATAGTCAAAACTTAGTGTATTCATCAAGGAGTTTATAAAGATACAAGAAAACTCCTACAATATTCCACAGTCGCACTTGTATGGGCTGTCGTAGGCACAACAAATTAATAAATATATTTCCCACTAATTAAATGGTAATATAGCGGTAGTAAGAGATCGTTCCCACAGAGAGATGTGTAACTGATAGGTTATTTGATCAACAAGATAAAGTAAATAACAAAGGGGGGATTTGGTTTAAAGAGTATAAATTAAAAGACAATAAAGAAAAGAGATGATCAAGGAATCCTTCGACGTTACCAAGCGATAACTGGATTAATATACTTATCTATTGTTCGTAAGAACCGTTCATCACCAACCGTGGAATAACAGCTAGCTCAGTGTTATCCCCAAAACTCCTTGTACCACGGATACGGAAGCTCTCCAATATCAGATTCTATTCAACTGAACCACCAAGTAGTAGCTCACTCAAGGTGTAATCAAATGAATGCTTTAAGCATTGTGAATTAGGTTAATCCCAGTAGTTAAACTCTTAGCTCAAGGTTTACTTGTTGGTTTTGTTTTCACAAACGATTCCTCCACTGAATCCCTCTGTAAGGTCTCGTGATTTCTACTTGTGTAGAGAGTTATTCGACGATTACTTATCTCCTAACTTCCACTAGCAATAGAACAATTAATAGATCAATCTAGAGTGCACTCCAAATCAATCCAATAATCCCTCATAAACCCTAGATATGGTAAAAACAAACGATGATGATAAAAACTCTCAATAGGTTTGTATTATTAATAAAGCTTCACGCTTAGAACATTGAATTCATCCTTAATCAACAAAGGATTTAGTTACTCATATTATAAAGAAGATGAAGAATGGTGGTTTCCCCCTAAATGGGTAAACCCTAGGTTTTGATTTAGAACTTGTGATACGAGATTCGATGATTTAAGATTACATAACCTAATACCTTTTTATAGGCTTACATTGCTTGGTCTTCAAGTATTTAGTTCAGTTCAAGAACGCGACCCGAAATAACGAATCCAAACGTGACCTTAGGCCTTCCAAGGTATTAATACATGTTTCCTACTACCTAAGTTTGCGAACCCAGTCCGCAAACTTGAAATTCCAGCAGAAGTTTTCGGAAATAAAATATGAAACCCGTCCGCGAACTTTACTGTCTTCGGTATTCAGTAAAACTTGTTTTGGTCACAACTTCTTCATCCGAACTCGGAATGACCTCATTCTTTTTGAATTCTTTTTATCTTTCAATTATATTCAATATGGTGATGAGAAATACTTAATTTGAATGAGTTAAGATCGTTCTTTGTCCCTTCTCTTGATTTTTAGCGTTTTGCTCCTTTTCGTCGCACTTCTTCCACTTCTCTTGGACTTGGGCACTTAGATACTTGGGATACTTCTATTATTGGCTCTTTTCAGAAATTTGTAGATCCTTTTTGGATGATTCACATAATTGAGACAAAAAAATAGAAAACCAAAGTAATAATAATAAAATATGCAAGAATAATAGCTAAAGCAAGTATGGAATGGACACTAAAATCATATGAATTATGCACTTATCAGCACTCCCCACAAAGATTTGGCAATTAAGCACAAGTTCAATTAAGAACTCTCCCCCATAAAATGTCATTCCCGAAAGAACAACAAGAGCGACCTTACTTTTATAAGAAAAGAAGGATTTCTTTGGACATTAACAAATCACATGAAACATGAATTTGTATCCAAAAATCTCAATTGAATTATCCACAAGGAAAATGATTAATTCAATTGGCCATGCTCAATATAAGAGAACTTATGGAGCCGCACAGTACATACACAAAGATGTGGATCAGGGAAAGACCAATACTGCGGAATAATCAAAGATTCATTCTATCTTTCATCACTATTTACACAATGACATATAATAGACTTAATATTTGTAAACAAAAGTTCATCCTATCTTCCATTAATATTTGCATAATGACATAATAGACTTAACTTTTGTAGTCAAAAGTTCATTCTATCTTTTATCAATATTTTCATACCGACATGTATTAGAGTTAACTTTTGAGCATATATGGGACAGTCAAGGTTCACGGACGTAAACAACATATCCCATAACAATTTGAAATATATAAACCATAAAGATTAATACTGCAAAAATCATCTTCCAAATAACTTAGAATTTAAATAAATAAATCTAAAAACATTGTAAGATGAAAACGTTGGCAATAGCTATGCGTACTCACAATAATGGCTATTTCAAACCCTAGTTATCCTTCTTAAAAACACAAGAATAAATTCTCATAAGAAGTTTCCTAGACAATAATAAAAACAAAAAGACTCTAAGACCAACAAAACCGAACACACGTTAAAATCAGAGTTCGTGTTCAGTATCTTCATGGGTTTCAAGACCTTCAAGCTTGTGACTGACATCATCAACAGTCTCTTTGGAGAAGATATCCTCTTTGAGACGATCCTTAACATATGACTTCATGAGAACAAGGTCAGAGTTAACCTTTTTCAACTCAGTTCTTAACATATCGAGACCCTTCATAGAGTTCCCAAGCTTCAGTTTTGCTTTTTCGAGATCATTGAGAAAACCATGAACCACTTCAGCAGAGATCATCTCAACCTTTTCTCTATCCTGATGAGAATATGCATAATAGCATGATGCACCTGGGTTGCGTTCATCAGCTTCAACAATGGCCCTTATCTTCTTTAGGACGAACTCAAGATAAACAACATCATCAATAAAGTCTTCCGGCAAATCCCAAGAACAAGGAGGAGAAGCCATTCTTGATAAACAAAAACCTGGAGTATGTGTACTCACAAGAAGGTTTTGGTGTTTTAAATAGTTTCTCAGAGAAACAAATTTTAAGGTTTCCAAAGTTGGTCCATGACATGTAACATGGGTACCCATACGAACAAACTTTACCTATAGTCGGAAAATACCCCAATAGCGAAAAACATAACACAAGAAAACTGTTTATACAACAGTATTTTGCTGCGTGAATAATTTCACAAAATTTTAGCTCAATAAATTTTACATTCTCACTAGAGACAAAATTTAGAGCATAAGAGTAGCATTTTGACATAACAAAATTTTAAATAGAAATTAAAAATCAAAAGCTTGACAAGACCCAACACAAATACTTATGCAAAAATGTTTGTGAATGATAATCCAGCTAAGAACAATAACCAAATAGCTAGAGAATCAGAAAAAAAAATTCCATCAAGTATACCTGACCTTATCTCACTCAACCAGGGTTTTTTTTGTGCGTGAGATTTCAAACTTGTGATTAATTAACACAAGTATGAGCCTTGGGCTCATCAAATGAATGTTGTTTTCGGTTAAACCCTTTTCTCTTGATCTTTGGAGGAAAACCCTTTTGATGCGAAAAGTTATAATAAAACTTACTTTCATCAAATTACGACGCATAATTTGTATTCTTACCTGGAGAATTTTGGCTAGAGGGAATTGACAGTTGTTGATGATATCTTTATATCCTTCAATTATCAGATTTAGGTTGTCTTCCATATCTCCATTTTTGCTTCCTTCTTCTGGTACCTTTTTCACATCAAGAACAACATTATCTCCCTTTTTAATAGAAGAAGATCTGTGAGATCTTCTTGGACGAATTGGTTTAGGAAGACTGTTTCGCATTTGAACATTTGAGGAACACATCGAACTGACTTTCCTGGTAGGGAACACAGGGTGAGTAATAAAACCAATTGGTCTAGATATACGAATTTCAGTTACACCTTTGAGAATTAAATCTAAGGTGTGTTGAAGACGATCAATAGAATTGTCATTCAACCTTGATTTCCTCTTTTGTTCACCATGTCCTTTTGAATCACAAAAGAGACACACTTTCTGATCACCTGAGTGATTAGACAGAACAGTCTTAACACCATCTTTGGGAGATGTCTTCCTTCCATGTCATGTGCATATTCCTTGATTAGAGGAAGACACAAGCACATCCTTTTCAACAGGAAGGGATTTCGATTTTGCTTCTGGAGCTGAATTTTTTACAGTTAAATCAGAAGCAATTGGTACAATGGACTATTTGGAACATTCTTGAACAGAGAGTTTACTCAAAAGAAGTTCAATTTCCAAAGCATCCTCTTTGAGTTTTTCCTCAAGCAAAGTTTGTGAAGAATAGAATGAGGCGTTTTCCTCTCGGAGGACCTTTAGAAGAGAATCACGCTCATTTACCATACCAACAAGGGCATTGACTTTGTGTTTCAACCGGTTGACATTATCAGCCTGGTTTCTAACAAGTTTTAGAATCACCACACTCTCTTTGGCTGCTTCCCTTTCAACTTCAGAGTCAGACTCGTCAGTAAGGTAAACCAGGTAACACTTATCAATGGAAGTATGTTTCGTTGAAACACTAGGTTCGTATATATTCGAGATTGACAAATCTTTCTCTAAAATAGATTTCATAGAAACAGAACTTTTGTTTCTGGTGAGGCGTTTATCAGAGATAGCACTTCTGTCCATATTCAGATCGCTACAAACACAGACTTATGAGGTCTTAAAAGTGTTTGCCTGCTCTGATACCAATTGAAAAAGCGAGGGTCTAGCAACCACACCCAATATTTCTTTCGGCAGTCTGAATAGACAAACTCCAATATACTTTCAAGACAATCGACTAGACTCAATCTATAGAAAAGTATATCAAAGAGTTTATATCTCAATTACTCAATTCAATCTGCAATCAAACAAATAGGAATTTGCGAGCCCGATTGAATAAGAGAAATAACTTGGACGATATCACAAACCAATATCCAAGTGTCAATCAATTCAATCAACAACCCAAAGGTAGGATTCAAGAACTGATTGAACTTAACGCACAACATTTGATATTTTTATTGTATAACAAAATATAACACTGAAAAGAAATAATACATACACCATAATTTTGTTAACGAGGAAAACCGCAAATGCAGAAACACCTCGGGACCTAGTACAACTTTGAAAACCACATTGTATTAAGCCGCTACAGACACTAGCCTACTACCAATGAACTTCAGACCGGAATGTAGTTGAGCCCTAATCAATCCCACACTGATCAAGGTACAGTTGCACTCCTTACGTCTCTGAACCCAGCAGGATTCTACGCAGTTTATTCTCTTAGATGATCTCACCCACAACTAAGAGTTGCTACGACCCAAAGTCGAAGACTTGATAAACAAATCTGTCTTACACAGAAAAGTCTATTGGAATAGATAAATCTGTCTCCCACAGAAATACCTATGAGTTTTGTTCTATCTTTTGATAAATCAAGGTACACAGGAACTGATTGATTTACCGGACTTATATTCCCGAAGAACAACCTAATATTATCAATCACCTCATAATATTCTTAATCGTATGGAAGCGAAACAAGATATTGTGGAATCACAAACAATGAGACGAAGATGTTTGTGACTACTTTTAATCTTACCTATACGAGATAAATCTCAAGAAAATCGTAGAAAAGATAATACTCAATCACGATAGTAGAAGTAAGATCAGAACATGCAACTATAGATAAAATAGTTGGGTCTGTCTTCACAATCCCAATGAAGTATTTAAGTCGTTAACCTATAAGGTTTAGTGAAAAACCTAAGTTTAAAGGAGAATCGACTCTAGTCGCAACTAGTATCACACATGTTGTGTGGGGATTAGGTTTCCCAGTTGCTAGAGTTCTCCCTTATATAGTTTTCAAATCAGGGTTTGCAATATAAGTTACCTTGGTAACAAAGCATTTAATATTCACCGTTAGATGAAAACCTGATTAGTCTCAAGCTAATATCATTCAACCGTTAGGTCGAACTTAGGTTGTTATACACAAATCAAATGTACCTTCATTTAGGTTTGGGTAACCGTACCTAAACGTGTACACTAGGTTGGCTCAACAGTAGTTAACCGAGGTTAGCTATATGAACATTCTCATATCAACCTTATTCATCTTAACCACAACTAGTTCAAATGACTCAAATGAAACTAGTTATAGAGTTGTTCAATTGCTATATTCTCATAGAAGTATACAAGAACACAATTGAAGCAAAATCGATTTGATTCACTCGAATCAATTCATGAATTTTATAGCCACGGTTCATGAACAAACTGATGTTAGAACTTTAACCACTCAAGTATGCAAACGGGTACGCATACTTAAAGTAGCCGGTCTGAGTTTGGGTTCGCTAGTATGCAAACGGGTACGCATACTTCCAAACACATCAGAAATTCCCGGACCCAAACCATTTGCCAGTACGCGTACGGGTATGTGTACTTAGGCACTTGGAATTTCACAAATAAGACGCACATACGGGTATGCATATTATAGTTCCGGTCATGGATCACATCTATGCAAAACACATACTATGTTCATAATCCAATGATGGTGAAGTGTTCTAAACTCTATTTCAATCATTGAAACATTCTTAGAGGATGACAATAGCTATTTTCACGAACTATTAGCATCAAAGCAATTTTCAATTTATTGAAATAATCATAACAAAACATTCCAAGTCTACACCAAATGATTGTATCACACAAACAATGTAAGATGTTACTCGGCGATTTTCACATGATCATCTTTTGACTTTAGAATATAAGATGAACTTGGTTGAAGCGAAAGCTTACCAACTCATATTTCGAGAAATATGTAAGCGAGTTAAACTCAACTCGAAATCTCAAATGTGCATAATCGAATACTATATAGTAATACGACTTTTGTCTCAATATAGGAGATAGAGTAGAAATAGACTTTCCAAGTGATAGATGAGTTTTAGTCTCCACATACCTTTTGTTGATGAAATTCCACAAGCTCTCCTTAGTAGTTCTTCGTCTTCAATTGATGAACGTCGTGAAGTCTAATGCTCAACTACACAATCTATCCTAGTATGAGGCATCACTATAAGTAGACTAGAAATCAAGACTTATAGTTTTGATCACTAACATTGACAAACAAGCTTGAGATAGCAACGCTTGCGAGTTCGACCGAGCAGTGCTCTAACAGATCTGTTCGTGAAAAAGCGGATCATGGGGCTACCTATTTATACTTCATTATATCTTTATCTTCTTCGCCTAAAAACACAAAAATGAAAATCAGAAAATCTCGATACGATTTCATCTTTCTGTTAATCATTGAAGTTTAACAAATTAAATCGAGATAAAAGGAGATTGAAGTAGCAGGATAATCATAAGTAGAATTATGTAGGGGAATATGAATATTATGATTTTCTTAGAATGAATTAACAGTTGAATTATCATGCATTATGTGATTAAAATCTGATAATGAAAATGGTGATGTTGATGAAAAATTACTATTGGTAGTGATTTTTAACCAAGCAGCTAAAACATGATAGCAACAGGTTATAGTTAATTTATGCCCACAAGCTTCATTAACACCACCAAAAGGTTCAATACAATAGAAACATCCAGATGAAAGTGAACGACAAAATCCTTATATGGCAACATAAGATCCAAATCCCCCTTCCCATGAAAAAAGAAAAAGGTCTTGTATCTGTGATAGCAATCGATTAACAAGGACATCTAGTTTATCCAATTTTGAAAAAAAAATTCAAGGCAAACTTGAAGGTCCATTGTTCCTACTTAGCAACAGAACTTTAAAATTCTATCAATTTACATAATGGAGAAACTGATTTCATATAAACTCTAATATTTCTCCAAGTATATCAATCTTCATCTTTTTCTTCTTCCTGGTTTTGGTTTTGGTTTTTTTATTAAGAAGTGAAGAAAAGAAGGGAATAATGAAAGTTTATAAGTGGGTCACCCCATCGTCCGCGTTTTTACGGAATAAATCCGAGCCATGATTAATTTTTATAGCATATCATCTCAACCTGAAAAGACGAGGGTACCCAAATACACCACAATATTTTATTTGATCACAACCTATTCAATCACTACCCTGTATAAACCTCTCGGAGCAACAATCACTCAAGGAATATTTCAACACGGTGTCCACTTGAAATAGGGTTAGTCCGGACTGGCCTAACAATGTGAATATTAAAGTCAAGTGGAGAAATCCAATACACTTTGTGTGATCGTCTATGGATATGAAATCGAGACAATACTACAAAAAATGTTCACTTGATAATAATAAAACCTTATAAGATAAATATCAAGTGCCTAGTTCACGTACAAGTGTATTTACTTTAATTATAATATAAAAACAATTATAATGCGTAAATAAAGTAAAGCACACACCAGAATTTTGTTAACGAGGAAAACAACAATCTTGTAGAAAAGCCTCGGGACCTAGTCCAGTTTTGAATACTCAATGAATTAAGACGCTACAAAAAGTAAACATGTAACTTCGTGTAGACAATACTAATTAAACTAAAATCGTAGTTACTCATCTTTAGTAGTATTCTTGTTTTGATAATATCTAGCAGAACCGAAGTTCTCAATAGATATTTGATAGTAGATATCCTAGCAGAACAGGCGTTCTCTTTAGGAGTAAATCTAGAATATCTTCTTAATGGTTCACAACAACTTCTTCTTCAAATCTTCAAAGTCTTCAATCTTCGATTTAATCTTCAAGGTAACAATCTGGAAAAACAAACTTGATTCCTTATTGATTTGTCGCACAACACGGAGTCTGTTAACAATGACAAATCAATGAATCTATTTTACGGATCTAGAAAAACTTAGATCCATAGAAACGTTAAATCTTTGATCTAGTTTGAGTGAGACTTATATCAGAAGAGAAGGTTCTCAAGAATAAACAAACTAGGTGCAATCAAAGATTCAACAACCATTAGTCAATCAAATCAATAATCGAAAACGAAAATAACAATACAATCATCTAGTTTCCCACCAACGGTACTAATAGAGCTTCTCAATCCCAAAGAAAACTTTAAACCAAGCGGCAGTAAGAGATTTCTCCTAATTAGGTTACTTTCCTCTCCGAACAGGTGGCTCCACCAGTAACAACACAACTAGGTTGTTTTGCTGGCTCTGAGGATTAGTTTGCTCGAAATGCAAACTTCAATATTTATAGACCAAGGAAGTTTGGACACCAAGGAATTTCCAAAACCGAAAATATTCTCAAGATATGCAATATATTTCCAAATTCGGTTTCCGTAATTCCTTGAAATGCTTTGTCCAAATATTGACCGAAATCTCACTAGAAAACTCCAATTAGTAAATGCACATTACTAATTTTTATTTTCCAAATATGAAATTAAAAACCTTAATTAAAAGATTCTCAATTTATTTTTGATCCGAGATTCTCCTTTAGCTATTAAGGAATATCTTTGAACAATAAAAGATAAGTGTTACTGCACATGTTCAAAGTATGTCGACATCTTTACTTTGTAAGTCCTTTTTCATACTTACAATCTTGGAACCGATTTTTCACACTTCCAAACAAGTTTAGAATTGGTTCACCTGACTTCCAAGAACTATGTGATTGATTATCCTTTCAAATCACCAAACATGGGTTTCACGGTTCTACCAAAACAAGTTTCGGTTCTACCTCCATGTGGGTACTAGAATTAGTCACGCTAGTTACCAAAACTTGGTTGACTTGGTATTAGGATCGGTTCCCACATATATATGGTATCTAGCTTGTATTTGGTGCACATGTCCATAGGATCGATTCCCAATAACTAAAAACGTGTTGCACATGTTCATAGGATCGGTTCCCAATAACTAGAAACTTGTTGCACCTCTTACAAGGATCGATTCCCCTTTTGTGGTTGGTTGCACCTCTTACTAGGATCGGTTCCCCAGTGTCTAGAGTTGGTCATACCAATTACAAAAAATCGATCATACCATCTCAGGTGATTACTTAAGATCGGTTTCACTAATAAAAGTCATACCAATACAAAAGTGAGGCCTTGTGAATAGTTTTACCAAGAACATAAGCAAGTCATGAGCGGTTATACTAAACACACATATTGGTAATTCAAAAGATTTACAATGAATAACAATACCAATAAGCCTAGCGATTTCCCTTTCGATTCACAAAACAAGTTCATGAATTTACTTCCTTTAAACGAATGTAAAACATTGTTTCCGAGGAATAAATCTTCACCTCATACCCATACATAATCACAATAGCATTCAAACGATTATGTCGATGTCTTATATACGAAGTTCAAAAGATAAGCGTTATACTTCATATTGTATTCATTAACACTATGTCTAACTAGAGTATAATCATTCATAGCTTCGCAGTTATGTTTTCAATATGCACGACTTGAAAGATACGTTAGTGAAAAAAACGGTTCAAGTCAAATATTACTAACCTCAAGTGGAAGGATGATGTCATCGTTGTAGCTCCTTACTTCTTCACATTCTTCAAGTCTTCACGTAATATTTGTAATGTCTCATATCCTAATACTTTCAAGCTAACCTATACGAAGTTGACTCTAGCATATATAATCAAGCGACTCTTTAAATGAGTTTTGGTTCACTAAAATATGACAACCAAACTTGACATACCAATGCTTGGTGGGTTCAACCGAGCTATGCTCTAACAATTTCCCCCTTTGTCAATTTTAGTGACAACTCTTACATCATATGTATAAAAAAATTACAAGAATTCATTACACATACGCTTGATTCCCAAATTCAACAACACAATAATCTGTATACATTCAATCCATAAATGTCGTTGTTGACATTATAATAAAAAATCTAGTACTCCCCCTAAAGGTAAGATAGGTAGATTTTCAATCCGCACGTCTTTGTTATTTCCATCATCATATGATATGTTACTCCCCCTTAGTCTATGCTTTACTCTTTCGTTAGATAAAACGTTTAAGCATCATTATCCTTTCCTTAGTGATACCAAATCAATATAAATCAATACCAATTTCACTTGTTTACTCCATATATTTCTCCCCCTTTTTGTCACAAAATGACAAAGGTACGAGCAAATAAAAGACAAACCGAAAGGATCTTACAAATCTCACAAGACTTGCAACCTATAAGAGTTAAGCACGAGGGTTCCACACACCATTTTTGATAACCAGTATCAAAACCGAAACTACAAAGTAATTTTGTTTTGATAGGTTACCAAGGAAACAATTGCCCGAAGCAATTTTGCCCAATAGTTTAGCAAACCAGAAAATCGACTAAGCACCTTAGTTCCTTTGCTAAACCGATTGCACAAATACAATCGCTTTTTCGATAAGACCAAAATAAAGATCAAAATTAACTCTATTTTTCTCATCAGGTTCTAATTATCCATATAACTTATACCTTTCACTTTTAAACAAGACAAGTACTAGGTTAGTTAACTAGCATTTCTTGTTAAGTCATTCGATTAGACTTGAATAACCGAAACCTCCACTTTGATAAGTCTAACTAAAATCAGAATTAACTTAGTTTCTCTTTTGCAGAATTGAATTGGACTAAACAATTCATCCCGAAAACCTTTTTTTTTGTTAAGCCATAAAAAATTCATACAAACCAAATAAATCAACTTGCATAATTATTTACCTCAACAGGAAGCAATTGAAACAACATAGACGTTAAAGTACCGCAATTGCACCGTAAATTTTGTTAACCGGAAACAATTACATCACACACACATCCATACACAAACAATGGAATATAATATCAATTGTACCGAAATTTTGTTAAGCAAAAGCAATAAATATATGCAATAAAATCAGGCTTTTCTTAAACAGGAAAACAATTAACTAACAAAGTTGTTACCTCAAATTTCGCATCCTCTTCTCCAATAATGTTTGCATCTTCCCAGGGAGAATTGATACCAAAATATCATTATGTTGTCATCCTCTTGCAAGACAAAAAACAACAACAACCAACCTTTACCAGAGAAAGGTTGAAAACCGGTTTTAACTTATGCGATGCAAAATTTGAAACCCCGAAACACATATGCTTTAATACTAAACCAAACGATTCAACATATTGTGACTTTTCACATATTGTTTCAATCAGAACCCCTCATGATCCTTTGATAAAGCCTACCAACATGGGCTAGAACTTAATCCTGCTAAACCAAAAAGTCACCCAAACCATAAGGGTTCACACATATGATATCGAATATTAAGGTCAAGAAAACCGAAATCAAACATCCCATAAACATATATAGCAATAAGATAAAGCATTCAAGCACCGGCTATGTAATCAAAAACTATCACAAGAAAAATTATAAACTAATAATTGTATTCATAAATAATAGCTTTATTCATAATAGACTTTATTGAAATAATCAAAAAAACTAATGTATATTTTCTTTGCAACTCAATCCTTCATATCAGTGCCAAAGGAAGGCAGATTATTACTTTCAGTCTTCAGCTTGTGAATTTCTTCAAGTAGATGACCTTGTTTCTTAACCAAAATTTCTTGCAGCTGAGAAATTTTCGTGAAGGATTCTGCAAGAGCATGTAATTTTGTCTTTGATTGAACGCAGAAGTGTGTCAATGCTTCAATACACTGATCTTTCTTCAGCATATTCTCTCTTTCCTTCTTGCTAAGCCAATCTCTCCTTTTGATTTTACTCTTAATATCAAGAGAAAATGCAGACTTATTCTTAAGTTGATCTTTCTGATCTAGCATCTTACCAAGAGAAGATGTTGGATCCAGACTCATGGTTCGGACATGATACATGTGTATCTTCCTTTCCCCGGGAACTAGTGATCCTCAAGACGAAATGGGGATAGAATCCTCTATTAGGAAGGATTCCTTGTTTAGGATAAATTCCTAGTTTAGGAAGGAGTATTGTTTTGATCGGTATTCTTAGTTTATGTAATATACCTAGAAAAGGAATTAGTCCTGCAAAAGGAAATAGATTCCTAAGAGGTTTGGGAAACCAAACCAAGCCTATAAATAGGGATGTTTAGCTCATAACTAAACACATCTAGAGAGTGAGGTTTGACACCTAGAAAAGGAGGTTGAACACACAGAATACTAGGCACAGAAAATCTAGAGAAAGCTTGGAATAATACTTGTGCAATCTTAGCAAACAGTTTAAGGTTAATCTACTGTTGGAGAAGATTCTGAGCATAACAAAGAGAGAATTGTAATCATTTTCTTATTCATAATCTAGAGAAGATATTTTTCTTCGAATTACTTTCTTGTGTCTCTGTTTTCTAAGTCTTTTCGTCTATTGTTATTCTGAATTCCGCCTCTATAATAATAGTTACCAAGGTACAAAGATCAATACGTATCAAGTTAGTATCAGAGCAAGGTTAGTTTCTAGGGTAGATCCCTATGGTTTATGGTTTTCACTAGATCTTTATACATAAAGCTTGGTGAGGTACTCGAGAAGTTAGAATACGTTAGGAGAACAAGGGGATCAAGGATGACAAAGTTGGATGATGATCCTAAGAAAAGCGAACCACAAACTACGGAAGAAAAGGTGGCTGCACTGCAAACAGACATGAAGTCAATTCAAGTTACCCTTAAGGAATTGACTGAATGTATTCGTTCTCATACACCCAAAACGAAGACGAAGAAGAAGATTATATCTTCACCTGAAGTTTCGGAAGAAGAGGACGAAGAAGAAGAAGAAGAAGAAGAAGAAGAAGAAGAAGAAGAAAAAGAAGAAGAAAAAGAAAAAGAAGAAGATGAGGACGAAAAGAAGAAAAGTGAGTTTCTCAAAAGTCCTACTTCAACTAAACTTCATGGTAAGAATCTGAAAATGATTTCCGTGTTGATATCCCATTTTATGATGGAAGTGTCGACGTAGAGAAATTGGATGATTGGATTGAACGTCTAGAGACGTATTTTTATTTCTTTGAATATGGTTCAAAGGAAAAGATTGCTTTTGCAGCATTGAAGCTACAAAAGCATGCTCTAACCTGGTGGAATGCTTATCAAAGACAAAACCAAGGTAAGAGAGTATTGTCATGGAAAAGATTCAAGGCAGTTGTAAGGAAGCAGTTTTATCCGGTTGGCTACCTTGAGGAGAGATGGTTCAAGTGGTACAACTTGAAGCAGTCATACAACCAAACCGTACAAGAATATACTTTGGAATTTCAGAATCAAGCTATGGTTTTGGATTTAGACTTGGAAGATCATACTATCTATATGAAGTATATTTCCGGGTTCCATGAGTATATACGTAAGGAGTTGAAGATGTTTTCAGTTGATAATATTTCTGAAGCAAGTATAAAAGCTAATGCTATTGAAGGGAGGCTGAAGAAAACTGATGTTGAGGGAAACATCAAGGGGAAGTCTGGAAGTTTCATCGCTAAAAGAGATGAAAGGAGCAAAGAAGAAGGGAAGTCAAGTGACAAGGAAGGTTTGTCTTGCACCCATTGCAAACAAACAGGGCATGTTGTTGACAAGTGTTGGATGAAGTATCCTAATCTAAAACCAAAAGAGTTGCATAAGAAAGAAGCCATGATGGAAACACTAGTCGCACAAGCTCCAAAATAAGTCCAAGGACTAACAGATGCTAATCAAAAACTCTCTCGAATGGCAGGAGGCGTAAAAGAACTTACACAAAATGATCTTAGGGAACGACTCTTCACAGTTAAGATGCAGGTTAAGACAACACTAATAGATGTTGTTATTGACCCGGGAAGTCAGAAGAATTAACTTTCACATTCTTTGGTACAGAAGTTGGGTTTGAAGACTTTCAAACATCCGAAATCCTATCCTTTAGGGTGGCTTAAAAAGGAAGGTGGGCTACAGGTTGCAGAACAGTACACGTTCAAGTTTGCTTTTGTTGAGTCACACATTGAAGAGGTTACATGTGATGTGGTTCCATTAGATGTTTGTCAAGTTGTACTTGGTAGTCCTTACTTTTAGGATCGAGATGCGGTTTTACATAGGAGACAGCAGAAGTATACCTTTACCAAAGATGGGAAAGCTTTTGTAATACGAGCTATTAACTCTCCTCTTGAGGGAGCAAGCTTGATTACAGACACTCAGGTTAGGCGGTTAGTGAATGCTAGTACAATATTCATTCTCCTTGTGATCCTTTCTCTTGACGAGAAGCCGAGTAGAGTTAGTTTGGAATACATTACCAAACAACAAGAAGAAGACCTAAGAAGGTTAAGTATGTTTGAACCACCATTACTACATGATGATGGAGATGACAAGATGATCTAACCACATGTGGAAGACTTGTGGTTTGATAGAGAAGAATCACTCGAAGAAGATTGCATTATGGAGCGAAGAGCGACAAAGACACATAAGGAAGGGAATAAGACTTTCCTAAGTAGATGTCAAGGTCAAGTTCCCGGCAAAGAGAGATGGTTCAGCAGGGTGAAAGGAACTCACGAGTTCCCTAACCTACAAATATAACTTTCACAGGAGTTCAAGTTCTTGAGGGGGGCGCATGATACATGTGTATCTTCCTTTCCCTGGGAACTAGTGATCCTCAAGACGAATTGGGGATATAATCCTATATTAGGAAGGATTCCTTGTTTAGGATAAATTCCTAGTTTAGGAAGGAGTATTGTTTTGAGCAGTATTCTTAGTTTAGGTAATATACCTAGAAAAGGAATTAGTCCTACAAAAGGAAATAGATTCCTAAGAGGTTTGGGAAACCAAACCAAGCCTATAAATAGGGATGTTTAGCTCATAACTAAACACATCTAGAGAGTGAGGTTTGACACCTATAAAAGGAGGTTGAACACACAGAATACTAGGCACAGAAAACCTAGAGAAAGCTTGGAACAATACTTGTGCAAGCTTAGCAAACAGTTTAAGGTTAATCCACTATTAGAAAAGATTGTGAGCGTAACAAAGAGAGAATTGTAATCTTTTTCTTGTTCATAATCTAGAGAAGATATTTTTCTTCGAATTACTTTCTTGTTTCTCTGTTTTCTAAGTCTTTTCGTCTATTATCATTCTGAATTCTGCCTCTATAATAATAGTTACCAAGGTACAAAGATCAATACGTATCAAGACAAGAAATGACCAAAGAAGGAGACCAATCTTTTTACAATTTTCATACTTCCGTAAAAATAATATTCTTATAAATACGAATATCTCAAATATTTTTCAATTACTAGATTTTATTCCCATAATCTACACATAAGTGCCTTGATTTTCTTCTTCCTCACTCAAAGATTTGGCACACAATTTGAGGAAGAAATTCTAATACCGATCAGGTGGTATTAGTATGAGATTTTATCTCATTATGGAATTTTGAACAACCAGAGTGTTCTGAATCTAGTATAGTATGAAGGCGTCCCTTCTTGTTACCTCGAACTAATGAAGTATCTTGAGATTGACTTGGGTTGTCTATGCAAATTTTAACAATTCTGCTTTTGAGACAGTTTTTGCATCTTGTCTTATTTTTCCCTTTACCATTAGATGATTTAATAACATCGGAAACATGACCATTTTTTAAATGGGTAAATCACTAATGGAGGAGAAAGAAATAAGATTGACAACTAATGTAATATTAGTTGTTTCCTCTTCTTCAGAATCATATGAATCAGAGCTCTCATCTAGAGTTACAGCCAGAGCCTTGCTTCCAGTGTATTTATTAAGATTGGGACGGTCTTTAGCAATATGACCAAACCCTTTACACTTGAAGCACTGAGGCTGATATTCATCAACTTCTTCCTGATCCTTTTTGACAGTGACTCGATCATGTGGACGAGAAGTTCGATGAGTATCCTTTATGAATCTCTTATTTCTTTTCTTTAAGAGATCTCGAAACTATCTAGTAATCAATGATAATGATTGTTATATTTCATCATCAGAATTTTCTGCAATCTGTTCATCTGAATCATCAATCTGTCTATTCCTCTCCATTGGAGCTTTCAGAACTTTTGCAGCTTTAAAAGAAATTCCTTTTGTTTGAATAGACTGTGATTCATGATCAAAGATCTTAAACTTTCCAACGAGTGTGCTTCGTGAGAGTGTTGAAATATCATTTGCTTCTATGATTGCATGCTTCTTAGAATCTTATCTAGATGGCAACGATCTGAGAATTTTGCGCACTATATCCTTTTCAGGAATAGTCTTTCCAAGAGAGAAAGAAGCATTAATTATCTCAGAGAGTTTAATATGAAACTCTTCAAAAGTGTCGTTGTCATCCATTCGAAGGTTTTCCCAATCGAATGTAAGAGTTTGAAGTCTAGATTCTTTCTCTGATGTGTTTTCTTAAAATACGATCTGAAGATTATCCCAAGCTTCTTTCAAAGTTTGACATGTTGATACATGATGTTGTAGATCACGGCTTACAACATATATTATAGCATTCAAACCATCTAAGTTTTAGGGTAGATGTAATGAGTACAAAAAGTATTTAATGTCAGAGAAATTAGGATGATTTAATGTCAGAGAAAGAAGAGATAATGAAATGGAGTTTATTTTGGTTTATTAATAAAGTGAAGGAGAAAAAAAAAACTTAACAAGAAACGAGCTGCAATCGACATATTATGGATCTGTGAAGGAGTACGGAAAATTGAAGAATTAGGTCACGAATTAGAAGAACAAGAAGAATCAAGACATAGGTTTCACTTCGAATCAAGTTTTATGTGGGTTGATGGTTGTTGTTGAAGATCTGATGTTGTTACCATTAATGGTTTCTGAAGCAGGAGACGAACTGAAGAAGATGACGATGTTGTTAGATTGAATGAGGTTGCTGTTTAGAAGAGGTAAAAGAGATGGTTGATGGTTCTGTGGTGGTCTGAGTTGAATCAGAAAATAACAAGTAAGTTAGGGTTTGAATTGGATTTACAGAGTAGAATTTGCAACTGTGTTGCAGTGGGTATGAGAGATTGAAGAGATGATATAGAAGAAATAACGTATGGGTTTAATGGAATAGAGTTTGAAGAAGAAGATGGGAGAGAAACTGATAATTTGTGGTTGTTTCCAAGGGTTTGTGATGATTATGTGGTTGAGATGAAGGATGTGGTGTTGTCTGGTAGTGGTTTAAGTTGTTGGTTGAGCTCTGATGGTGTTAATGAATACATGAATCTGTTTGCAGGGTTTGCATTCGAAGATGTGCTATTGCAGTCAAGAGACATGTGTTAGAGCATAGCTCGGTTGAACTCACCAAGCGTTGGTATGTCAAGTTTGGTTGTCATATTTTAGTGTGTCAAAACTCATCTAAACTCACTTGATTGTATACTAGAGTCAACTTCGTTTAGGTTAGACTAGAAAGTCTAGTAATATTGAGACATACAAGTATTACTCCGAAGACCTGAAAAATGTGAAGAAGTACCGAACTACAACGACGACAACATCCTTCCACTTGAGGTTAGTAGTATTGACTTGAAATTTTTCATTCCTAACGTATCTTGCAAGTCGTGCTATATTGAAAACATAACTACGAAGTTGTATACTCTGTACATATTGTATAATACTCTAGTGGTGTGACATGGTCATATTTGTATGATCATAGTATTAGGGAATTAGACTACGAAGTATAACGCTTATCTTTTGAACTTCGTAGATATGACACAACATAATCTTGTATATACTGTTATGATTATGTAAATGGGTTATGGTGAAGATTTCATCCTAAGAAACAATGTTTTACATTCTTTTAAAGGAAGTACATTCATGGACTTGTTTTATGAATCGAAAGCGAAATCATTAGGCTTATTGGTACGAATATTCATTGCAAATCTTTGGATTACTAGTATGTGTGAGATGATAGAACCTATGCTATGTATCTTGGTATAACTAATCACAATTCCTGACTTATGATTTGGTATGACTAGTTTTTATTAATAAGTGTAAACGATCTTAAGTAATCACCATGAGATGGTATGATCGATATTTGTAATTGGCGTGACCGATCCTAGTAATTGGTGTGACTAATCCTAGTAATTGGTGTGACTGATCACAGAGTGTTGTGTAATTGGTAACTGATCCTCGTAGTGTAACCGATCCTGGTAACTGGTGTGACCGATCACAAGAAATACCATGGGAATATGGTAACCGGTCCTGGTAACTTGTGTGACCTATCACAAGTATTTCCATATTGAGGTATAGCCAATCCTAGTGATTGGTATAACCGATTGAACCCATATATGTGATTTGATATTTGATCAATCACATAGTTATCTTGGAATACGGGTCAACCAATTCTAAACTTGTTTAGAAGTGTGGTATAACCTACTCCAAGAATGTAAATCCATGTAAATATGAATAAGGATTTACAGTGAGAAGATGTCAACATACTTTGAACACGTACAATAAATCTTATCATTTATTGTTCAAATATATTCCTTAGTACTCAAGGAGATTATGTGCCGAAATAAATTGAGAATCTTTTAATTAAGGTTATTGGTTTTATATGCTTTAATTACCAGCAAGTAAATGCATATTTCTAGAGAATAAAAATTAGTAATGTGCATTTACTAATTGGGGATTTTCTATTGAGAGATTTTGGAAATTTTGGACAAGCATTTATTGGAATTAGGAAAACCGAAATTTTTTATTCATTGCATATCTTGAGAATATTTTTGGTTTTGGAAATTCCTTGGTGTCCAAACATCCTTAGTATATAAATGCCTAAGTTTGCATTTATAGAAAACCATCCTAAGAGCCAGGAAAACTTCATTCTTGTTATTTCTGGTGGAGCCGTCTATTCGGAGAGGAAAGTATCCTAATTATGTGAAATCTCTTATGACCACTCGTTTAAAGACTTCTGTAGAATCAAGAAGCTCTACGAGTACCGCTGGTGGTAAACTAGATAATTGTAGTTTATTATTAGTTTTTGATTGATTTGATTGACTAACGGTTGTTGAAACTTTGATTGAACCTAGTTTTTTTATTCTTGAGAATCTTCTCTTCTGATATAAGATTCACTCAAACTAGATCGAAATATCGACGGGATCTTTAGAACTTTTTGTAGATCTAACAACCACACCCAATATTTCGCTTAGCGATCTGTATGGACTAACTCCAATATACTTTCAAGAGAATCAACTAGACAGTCAAACTTAATCTTGAGGAAAGTATATCAAAGAGTTATATCTCAATTTCTCAATTCAATCAGCAATCAAACAAATAGGAATTTGTGAGCCCGATTGAATATAAGAAATAACTTGGACGGTATCAAAAACCAATATCCAAGTGTCAATCAATTTAATCAACAACCAAGGTTGGATTCTCAATTGATTGAACTTACGCACAACCTGTGATATTTCAATTATATAGAAAATATAATGCGGAAAATAAATAACACTGTAGATGGTGGATTTTCGACAAGGGATAAAATCGTGAACTCATAATTATACGAAGCTCTGATCCAGCAATCAGACGTGAGTATTGAGACACGGGTCTCTCATCGAATTCTGAACGGAGAGTACTTTCTCTCATAGTACATGTAGATATGTAGTCTCACGACTGGACAATGGTATATCTCATGAACACTGAACACTTTCAGTGATTATTTCTATATATTTTTACGAGATGGACGGCTTCTAGACAGCTTGCTCTGCTAGTATAGAGCGATAACGTCTTCAGGAACAAACAACGAGTTTACCCTGACTATATAAAGGATATGACTTACTTACAAGCTCATATCGGGATAATTAATGCTCCTAGACAGCTTGCTCTGCTAGTATAGAGCCACAAAGTTAATTATTCCTAATTACAATTGCTCTTATTCCATGGTCGAATCCATGACTGGTCCCATGGAATGGCAATAACAATTGCTCCTATTCCATGGTCGAATCCACGACTGGTCCCATGGAATGGCTATAAAAATTGCTCCTATTCCATGGTCGAATCTGCGACTGGTCCCACGGAATGGCAATAAACAATTGTTATGATTCTATGATTGAATCCACGACTTGATCTCATAGAATAGCAATAACTATATTATCTCATTACTCCGATTTCATGATCGAATCCACAACTGGTCTCATAAATGGTAATAGATAAATCTTAATTACTTCGATCCTATGGTCGAATCTACGATCCCATGAAATGGTAATGCTCGCTTTATTATTCTGAATTCGTAGTCGAATCCTCAGCTGATCCTATGAATTAATAATAAACATCTTATTACTCAGTTTTGTGAATTATTCTCCACTGAATTCCACAATTAGTAATAAATAATCAACAACCGGGCGTCTGAGCTACCTCTAAATAAGCCCCGATTCAAATGGTGAAGGTGTATTCAACGACGATACACTAACAGTCACCGCACGAACGAGTATTTCAAAAATACAACGAAACGATGAACATATGCAAAATAGAGAAGAAAATAATAAATAATTAAAAATATTGACCAGGGTGCTGGGAGGACGGATACACGACCGACCGACCGTGTCGTGGTCAATCCCACGCTAGTTTTATATTTTTAATGCATTTTTATTATTTTCCATGATTTGATGAAAATTCTCTCATTTTATCAAATCTCCTTCGTCTCGAGGAAACTCCTCAGTTTCATGGTACTTCCATAAATCCATAAAAATAATATAAAATTAAAGAAAGGAGTGTGGGGCGTGACCATTGGCCAACCGACCATGCCTTGGTCCCAACCGGCCCCACACCCCACGGTTCCTTATTATTTTTTTATTTTTTTATTATTATTATTATTTCTCTAATTTCATGAAAAAACTCCTTGATTTCATGGTATTTTTGCACAAATCATCAAATAATAATAAAATAAAATAAATTATGAAAACTTGTGGGACCGGGCCTTGGCCGGCCGGCCATGCCCTAGCCGATCCCACACGCCCCTTTGTTTTATTATTTTATTATTAGTTTTCCTTGAATTCATCAAATTCCTTGATTTCATGGTATTTCTCTCAAATTAGGAAAAATTCCCTCAATTCATCAAAAATACATGAAAAATACACAAAAATTAAGGAAACTCGTGGGACCAGCCCAAATCGGCCGGCCATGCCTTCCACGGTCCCACACGCCCTTGTTTTTATTATTTTAATATTTTTTGCTTCCTTGAACTCATGAAAACTCCTTCAATTCATGGAAACTCCCTAAATTCATCAAATTATTCAAAATTCATGAATTTTTCATAAAATCATCAAAATATTATAAAATTAAGGAAAAGGCACCACGGGACCGTGGTCACGACCGGCCGACCATGCCTTGATCACGTCGGTCCCACGCCTCCTCATTTCTTATTTTATAATTATTTTTCATCATCTCATGGTGTTTTCCTCAGTTTCGTCGAAACCCTATTTTTGGCATATTTTCTCGAATGGATGCTCAATTGCACGCTAGAAAATATCAAAATTCTCAGGACTGAGACGCGGAAGCCTTGGGGACACGAGCACGCTATCTTGACCGACCAAGATTGGCTCTTTGGCTCACGGAAGCTGGTCCCATCAATTTTCACAGTTTTGACCTAATTTGCACAATTGCTCGTATTAGGTCCAAAACTCTTCCAAACACTTTGGATTTTCATGAAGTGATCGTCAGGAGGTCACTTGACAACCCAGGGCCGGTTTCATGACTCCATGGTTAGTCCCTCGCCTTGTCATAATTAATTAGGTTTTCTCACCTAAGGCTCAGACGAGCATTTTCGAATAAATGATTAAACCAACATTTAATCATTCTTTCACCAACAATTCGCCAACTCTACAAGGAGTTCTTCGTATTTGCTCACGTGAGCATATGGACACTAC
Organism: Papaver somniferum; assembly: GCF_003573695.1. Lineage (NCBI taxonomy): Eukaryota > Viridiplantae > Streptophyta > Magnoliopsida > Ranunculales > Papaveraceae > Papaver > Papaver somniferum. Next base: position 54,850,833 of record NC_039364.1, on the reverse strand, counting down.
ATGGTTGATCCACGGTCCCATGTAGTCGCTCCCTCCTTCGTCCCATGGTTAAACTTCTGACGAACCATGAATTGATCATCAATTGATCAAATTAGGGTTTCTGAATCCAAGGATCATCATTCCAGATTCCAACCTTAATAATTTTACTACGGCCTCATGGTCATTAATCTACAATTATGCTCGGCTCAACGACCAGTATTCTAATTAATATTATTGGTACGCTGCCAATAATCCATCAGATGAGCAACACATGCTCAGACGATCAAATATTCAACAATTCATCACATGAGCAACACTTGCTCAGATGATAAATATTTTCTCTAACCAAGGAATATTGGTTCAACAATAAATATTCAACGATCCATCGAATGAGCAATACTTGCTCACTTCATCGTAAGAACTATACCTCGGTCTCATGACATGTTCAACTCGTGAGTTTCAGAACATCATGTTCAACTCAGCAAATACATGGACTCATCGTCCCATCAAACCACGAAGTCATCAATTGACTAACATACCACGAGATGTCAATCGTGTCACTTTGGGGGGATATCACTTAGGGTTTTGGTCTGGCGGTCTACGGAACGTGTGTTCAAACACACGATGGAATGTGAGCAAGTCGTGCAATCAGTTGAAGGAATTCACGACGTAGTGGGTGGAAAATCGACCAAGTATCCACACGTCGAGCAACTGGTTTCAAACATGGTCTCCACTTCCCCACTCCTTGATTCCATCAACTGTCACACTTCATGGGGTCATGGTGTCTAAAATTCCAGCAATATAAATAAGTCTTTGAGTCATGATTGAATCATCAACATCAACAATATCATCAATCTCACGTCTCATCGACAACACGAGATCATCAACTCATCAATTGAGCAACTACTCTCAATTGAGAAATTTCAATCATTCAGAGCTTATCATATTCAGAATTCACACACCCACAATCTTTGATTACCATTGATTCCACACATTTCCCAGCTTCCCTCCTACAGATCAACCCATCCTCTCTTGTGACCGAATTTACTCTGGAACGGTCGTTGTCTTGATTTAGGCCAGAGTACTACAGATTGATCTCTCGAATCTAAAGCACCCCCTTTGTAGCGGTGCATCTGTGTGAGGTTTAACATTTTGCTAGGTTCGAGGAGTCTCCTCCGTACGGTCGTTTCCTCAATTCCTTAAAAACCAGCAAATCATTTTTCCCCATCTACAAACACAAACACCAGAAGTTTTGTTAACGAGGAAACCGCAAATGTAGAAAAACCCCGAGACTTAGTCCAGATTTGAACACCACATTGTATTAAGCCGCTACAGACACTAGCCTACTCCAAGTTAACTTCGGACTGGAATGTAGTTGCGCCCTAACCGATCTCACATTGATCAAGGTACAGTCGCGTTCCTTACGCCTTTAGAACCACGCCGGATTCTGCGCACTTGATTCCCTTAGCTGATCTCACCCACAACTAAGAGTTGCTACGACCCAAAGTCGAAGACTTGATAAACCAATCTGTCTCACATAGAAAAGTCTATTGAATAGATAAATCTGTCTCCCACGGATAAACCTATGAGTTTTGTTCTGTCTTTTGATAAATCAAGGTGAACAGGAACCGATTGATATACCAGACTTATATTCCCGAATTACAGCCTAGAAATATCAATCACCTCACAATAATCTTAATCGTATCGTCGCGAAACAAGATATTGTGGAATCACAATCGATGAGACGAAAATGTTTGTGACTACTTTTTATCTTGCCTATCAGAGATTAAATCTCGAACCAATCTTAGAGAAGATAGTACTCAATCACGATAAAAAACAGCAAGATCTGAACAAAAACTACAGAGAAAATAGTTGGGTCTGGCTACACAATCCTAATGAAGTCTTCAAGTCGTTAACCTACAGGGTTTTGGAGAAAACCTAAGGTTAAAGGAGAATCCACTCTAGTAGCAACTAGTATCACACATGAGGTGTGGGGATTAGGTTTCCCAGTTGCTAGAGTTCTCCTTTATATAGTCTTCAAATCAGGGTTTACAATCAATGTTACCTTGGTAACAAAGCATTTAATATTCACCGTTAGATGAAAACCTGATTAGACTCAAGCTAATATATTTCAACCGTTAGATCAAACTTAGCTTGTTACACACAAATGAAAAGTGACTTCATTTAGATATGAGTAACCGTACCTAAACGTGTGCACCTTTGTTGGCTCAACAACAGTTAACCGAAGTTATCCATATGAACACTTTCATATCAACCATATTCATCTTAACCATAACCATATCAATTCATGAACATTGTAGCCACATTTTGCAAAAGATTGCACTCCTTATTATATAAATGTATTAGTTCATGAAAAAACCGATTTTAGAACATAACCTACTTAAGTATGCAAACAGGCACGCATACCACAAACTCAGTAAAGTCCCGGGACTTGAACCTCACGGAAGTACGCATACCGGTATGCGTACTGAGTTCACGAACCTTGACTAAACCAATCAGTACGCATACGGGTATGCATACATGGTTCCCGGACATGGATTACACATATGCAAGTACGCATACTATGCTTATATCCAGTTGTTTTAAACTCTTATTTCAACCATTGAAACATTCTCGGAAGACGGGAATAGATATCTCACACAAACTATTAGCTTCAAAGCAATTTTCAAGTGATCGAATGATCATTACGAAACATTCCGAGTCTACATCAAATGACTGTCCGACACAAATCATGTAAGATGTTACCAGGCGATTTCACATGATCATCTTATGAATTTCGTCAAGAATATAAGAGGAACTTGGTTAAAGCGAAAGCTTACGAACACATATTTCGATAAATATGTAAGTGAGTTAAACTCAGCTCGAAATATCAAATCTGTATAATTGAAGTCTATATAGCTATATGACTTTTGTCTCAAATAGGAGATAGAGTAGATAGACTTTTGAGTGATATATGAGTTCAAGTATCCACATACTTTTTGTTGATGAAGTTCCACAAGCTCCCCTTAGTAGTTCTTCGTCTTTAATCGATGAACGAGGTGAAGTCTAATGCTCAACTACACTTACTATCCTAATCCGAGACTTAGCTATAAGTAGACTAGAAATCAAGTGTTAGAGCATAGCTCGGTTGAACCCACCAAGCATTGGTATGTCAAGTTTGGTTGTCATATTTTAGTGAATCAAAACTCATTTAAAGAGTCGCTTGATTATTTACTAGAGTTAACTTCATATATGTTAGTTAGAAAGTTACTAGGATATGAGACTTGCAAGTATTACATGAAGACTTGAAGAATGTGAAGAAGTAAAGAGCTACAACGACGACGACATCCTTCCTCTTGAGGTTAGTAACATTTGACTTAAACTGTTTCACTCCTAATGTATCTTTCAAGTTGTGCATATTGAAAACATAACTGTGAAGCTGTGAATGATTATACTCTAGTTAGACACAGTATAAAGGAATTACAAGACGAAGTATAACGTCTATCTTTTGAACTTCGTATATAAGACATCGACATAATCATATGAATGTTATTGTGATTATGTGTATGGGTATGGGTGAAGATTTCGTCCTAGGAAACAATGTTTTACATTCGTTTAAAGGAAGTACAATTCATAAACTTGTTTTATGAATCGAAAGGGAAATCGCTAGGCTTATTGGTATTGTTATTCATTGCAAATCTTTGGATTACCAATATGTGTGTTTAGTATAACCGTTCATAACTTGTTTATGTATCTTGGTAAAACTATTCACAAGGCCTGACTTTTGTATTGGTATGACTTTTATTACTGAAACCGATCCCAAGTAATCACTTGAGATGGTATGATCGATATTTGTAATTGGTGTGACCATTCCTAGTTATTGGGTAACCGATCCTAGAATTTGGTTTGGACTAATCACAAGATGTGTAATCGATCCTTGTAGTAGGTTAACAAGTTTTAGTAATTGGTGTGACCGATCCTATGACTTGTGCAACCGATCACAAGTAAGTACCATAAATAAGTGGTAGCCGATCCTGGTACTTAGTTAACAATATTTTGGAAACTATGTGACGGATCCTAGTAGCCACTTGGAGGTAGGACCGAAACTTGTTTTGGTAGAACCGTTAAACCCATGAATGGTGATTGAATGTTTTTGATCAATCACATAGTTCTTGGAAATCAGATGAACCAATTCTAAACTCGTTTGGAAGTGTGGAAAATCGGTTCCAAAATTGTAAATATGAAAAAAGACAAAGTAAAGATGTCGACATAGTTTGAACATGTGCAGTAACTCTTATCTTTTATTGTTCAAAGATATTCTTTAATAACTAAAGGAGAATCCCGGATCCAATAAATTGAGAATATTTTAATTAAGGTTTTTAATTTTATATGCTTTTAATTTCCAGCAATTAAAATGCATATCTTTAGAAAATAAAAATCAGTAATGTGCATTTACTAGTTGAAGATTTTCTACTGAGATTTCGGTCAATATTTGGACAGAGCATTTCCAGGAATTATGAAAACCGAATTTGGAAATATATTGCATATCTTGAGAATATTTTCGGTTTTGGAAATTCCTTGGTGTCCAAAATTCCTTAGTCTATAAATATTGAAGTTTGCATTCCGAGCAAACTATTCCTCAGAGCCAGCAAAACTACCTAGTTGTATTTTTACTGGTGGAGTCGTCTATTCGGAGAGGAAAGTACCCTAATTAGGCGAAATCTCTTACGACCGCTCGTTTTAAATACTTCTTTGGGATTGGGAAGCTCTACGAGTACCCTTGGTGGGAAACTAAATAATTGCAGTTTATTATTAGTTTTCGATTGATTTGATTGACTAATGGTTGTTGAACTTTGATTGCACCTAGTTTGTTTATGCTTGAGAATCTTCTCTTCTGATATAAAATTCACTCAAACTAGATCGAAGTTTCGATGGGAATCTTTAGACTTTTTGTAGATCTAAAGACGTCTTGTGATAATCCATTGTTAACCGACTACGTTCTGTGTGTGATTGATCACAAGAGACTCAAGTGATTGTGCGCATGTGTATATTGAAGATTTAAGAAGATTTGAAGACGAAGAAGATTTCTGATTTGGGTTCATAATCTTTGGTGTGCACAAAACTTGATCAGCTGGGGATCCAACTATAATCGTTTTATCTTTGTGATAACCTTGATTGATTAGTTGAGTAGATAGGCATCAATACGTTTCTTTGTGATTCGAAGTATTGATTGCAAAGTCTTGACAATTACTTTGGTAGTTGTTATTGGATTGATCTAATAACCTGACAAAGGAGTTTATTCGGATAAACGGAAGTAAGGGTGCACAGGAACCGAGACGAAAAACCGGACCGGACTGGAACCGTACCTGGTTTTGTACCGAACCAAGGTACAGGGTACAGGTACCGGTCCAAAAAATAGGAACCGGGGCTAGGGAGGTACAGGTACTCGGCCCTAACCATATCTCGTGTCGTCCCATACCGATTGTACGAATCAATATTGAACGTTAGATTTAGCTATAATCTGACGGTGGTAGATTTCTAGTACATATAGAAATTAGGTTAGGGTTTGGAATCAGAAGTGTGTTTTATTTTATTTTCCTTCTTCGGTTCTTCTTCTTCGCCGCTCTCCTCCTCCATCACTGTGTTCATAAGAACACGCCACCATCACTGTTTTTTTGATTCATTCAACAATAAGTAACTAATTTCTTTGATTATGATTATGATTGTGATGTTTCTATATTTTTTTTTATTTTGATTTTGATTTTTTTCTTCCTTTTGTGTGTTCAGTTAAATTTAGATTGAGGAGTAATCGATCTATCTGTTGGGTACCCGAAATCTTCATAAAGATCCTCCTACTTCTTGCTCAGCAGGTCTAATTTCTGAAACCCTTTGAATTTTTAAAGGTTTTTGTGTGGTTTTGAGGCTCGATCTGTGTGTTTTAGGGTTTGATTTTGATAATTATGTTGATTTTTGAATGATTTGGGTGATTTTGATGTGTGGTATATGAAGTTTACTTGTTGGATTGTCCATGGTTGGTGTTATCTGTGTGATCTATTAAATTTGAGAACTTTTGAAGGTTAAAGTGAGAAAAAACGCATTTTTTTGGATGGGTTTTTCGAATAGAGCAAGATCTGCGTTTCAATTTCGTAGTTCTTAGGTTTTTTTGTATCAGCTTTAGCTTTAATTGAAGCTAAACATGTCTTTGCATGATTATTGTTTACTCGAAGCTATATTTAGCTTTATATCAGCAGCAACATACATCTGTTGTTTGATTTTACTCCTTTAAAACTAACAAAGCATTTGTCCGAAATTTTGTAAAGCTCTGACATTAGTATTCTGTGAGAGCTAGCACAATAAGAGTACTACGTACAATTCGATATTCACTGTTAAGTTATGTAACTTACCATTATCACCATTATCTCTCTGCAAGTTGAATTACATTATATGGAGTCACTTTCGTTTTCTTTAACAGATGGATAAATAATGTACAAATTTAATTCCAATTGCGAGCACTTGAATGCATATGCACATGCCTACCTTCATATGATTGAATTGAAGCTAAACATGTCTTGTTGGTTAATTGTGCATCCCTTTGATTAGGGGGAAAATTGATGTTATGTTTCTTTCTTGTTTTGTGCTCTGACTTGATCAAGTGTATTCTTGCAGGTAATCTTGATTAGTTGCTGAAGTTTGGAGCTACTGAAACTCTGTTATTGGACTAGAGACAGGAAAACTAGTTTCTCTTACTGAGGTTAGCATTTTACCATGTTAGTTCTTAATTTGAGGATCTTACATTCGTAGTTTGTTGTTGTGTTCCGTGTTCATGAACATGTGTAGTTACTAACTGGCTAACTGTTATTACTTGTTTTTGCAGTGGTACTTCGTCCTATCAACAATAATGCCACCACCACCAGTGTTGCTGCCATGAAATAGTTTTTCAAGACTTTGTATTTGCCACTAGTGCCACTTGTTACTTTTTTACCACCACTGTCCACTGTCTAGTGCTACTTGTTACTTTGCTACTTGTTCCTTTTGTCACCAGTAAGACTATTATTTAATTTTGTGTGACTGACTGTGTCTGTCAGTCTTTTGCTACTTGTTATTTTTTCAGTTTTTCAAGACTTGGTATTTGGCACTTTTCTTTGCTAGTATTATTGCTACTTGTTAGTTGTTATGTATTGTGCTTTGAGATATTTCTTAATATATTGTTGCTCAGTAAAACAGGTTCTTAACAGAAAAAAATTTGTATGGAAAAATTAAGGACCAAGACTAGTACTGGAACCGTCCCTGGTACCGGAACCGAGGTACAAGGTACATGTACCGGTCCAAAAAATAGGAACTGAGGCTAGGGAGGTACAGGTACTCGGCCTCGGCAAGAACCGAGCCGAACCATACCGTGTGCACCCTTAAACAGAAGAGCCTTTTGTCAAACTCATATCACTTGTTTGAAAAGAGTTGTTACTGAACATATTTGTTGTTCCTTTACTATTGAAAATACGAACCAAAGGAATTATTCCAAGTGCGTGACTTGTTGCAAGTTGGAGGCGCAGGGATACAGACGGAACTAGGTGAACTATAGGTTTAGTTGCTTGGTCTCAGCTATACGAAGTTGGTTTAGATTTTATATAGCGGCTTAATCCTGAGAGTATTCAATTCTGGACAAGGTCCCGGGTTTTTTTTGCATTTGCGGTTTCCTCGTTAACAAAATCTTGTTGTGTCTTTTACTTTTCTATTTCCGTAATTATAATTGTTTTTATTATAATTAGAATTAAAATACACAAACGTTAATTCCTATTTACTTGATAGCAATCCTATTGTGTTTGGTTAAGTCCGAACCTATTATCAAGTAAACATACTTCGTTGTTGTATTGTCTCGATATTGTATCCATAGTCAATCACACAAGTTATCTTGTTGTCGTATTGTCTCGATCTCGTATTCATATACGATCACACAAAGTGTGAACCGATTAGTTGTATTGTCTCGACTCAGTCCATAGACAATCACTTTCGGAGAAAGGATTTATAAGTGGAAAAGTTTTAGATTGAGGTATATTTGGGTACCCTTGTGTTTTCATCAAGACTTATAGTTTTGACAACTAAACTTGACAAACAAGCTTGAGATAGCAACGCTTGCGATTTCGACCGAGCAGTGCTCTAACAATCTCCCCCTTTGTCAGTTTTAGTGACAAAACTATCAATACATATGGATTACAAAATAAATAAACTTTATAGCTTCTCATCCAAATGCTTGATCTCCTTGGTTCTTCAATATTAATCAAAATCTTCGTCACTTCCAAGTACTCCAGTGATTCTGAATGTGTTCAACTCAGCATCATAGTTGTTGAAGATACGTAGCTATAACAAGAGATTCATCCTATGACTCTGACTATTGATTCTGTTATAGTTTCTTCTGATGAGGAAAATAAAAGTCCTTGCTCGACTTTTACAGATTGTGATAACAAGACTTGTTTGATCACGTCTGAAACAGATCATGATGATGGTAGTTTTCTGAACTGCATCAAGTCAGAAGAGAATGAAGAATGATCTTCTACAACTACTGATGATCAAACGAAATCTTGTCCAAAGGAAACTTTGAACTGATTCCGTGAAAAAGATCTTAAGGAATAAAAATTTCAGTCACTTAACAAGAAACTTATACCTCTTAAAAATATTGTGGTAAAAGTATTAAAAGAAGTTTATTGTCTTAAAAAACTGAAAGATCATTCCTCAGTAGAAAGACATAATATACCCCAAATTGATAAAATCAACTCAAAAGAATAAGAAGAAAAAGTTGATAATCACTTCTGGAAAAAGGTTCCTCCTTACTCATGTCAAAAAAGTCTTTGTTTACATGAAGAACATTTTCAGAAGAAAGGGAAGAAAATAATTTCTGCCAAGAGAAACAATCAGGGAAGATTTCCAATAATTGTTTCAGATAATCAAATTGATGTGCATAATAAGGAAATCCTTAGAATGAGAAAATCTTATGAAAATCTCATTGACAGAATTAAGAGAGATTTATACATCTCTGAAAATTCTCATATCAGTACAGTTTCTCCTCATGATCATACCTTTAGATCAAGGAAGGATCATCTTCTTGGGAGAAAAGACTTTGAGCAGAAACTTCCAAATAGAAATATGAACTATGTTTCTGATACTCGTTGTAAGCACAAAAAAGCTTACTCCGATACAACCTAATTGTATGGAGAATGCGTTCCCTCATCCAAATTCGTGCTTATAACTTTAGGATGAGGAAACACACAAAACGAGAGCACATGTTTTTGTGTTTGTATCAGAAAATTGTGATCATTCTTGCATAAGCTGCGAATCCATCTTGTCTTAAAAATATTGTTCATGTTTATCATGATCTTCCATAATTAGGTTTTATTTGAATTTTTGAATTTTAATAAACCTTCCAGCTTGAGAATTTCGTACACAGGAAATAAAATATATTCTTCATATATATTCTGAAATTCCTTTGTATTTTCGGTCCGAAAGTTGTCTCTTCTTAAGAGAATTTTTTTCTTGCTTGTATTGTGAAACCCTGATTAATTCTTATTTAAATCCTCAAGCATGCCTCCAATAACTCGCAGTATTACAAAGGTAAATAAGGAGGAAGCTCAAAGAGTTAAGGATTGTCAAGAAATCAATACAAAAAGGAAAAATAATATCATATCAAAAATCATGTTCGATTATGAATCTGATAGTTCTACCAGATCTCAAGGTGAGTCATGTCTTTTAGCTTGCAACCTTCAAGATCCAACAAAAACCAAGTGGATACATTCTAATAGTATGATTAACTATATCCAGGGTTTTGAAGAACTAAAAACCAATCTCATAATAACGGTTCGAAATCAAGATTGGCTGAAGGATATAATTTATGAAAAGGAAGATGATCTTATAGACATGAAGAAACAAGTTGAAAAGCTTGAAAAAAAAGAGGTGGTTGCTGACAAGTCTCTCGAGACATGCTTCAAGAGTTTGAACACTGAAGAAACCTTAGTGAACAATCAGAGCACCACTAAGGATTAAGTTATATGCTGTAATATTTGATCCAGAAAAATAAACATCAATGTTTTGATTTGCTTCAATATTGCATAAGGTCTATTTTGAATAAAACTATCATTATTTATAAATAAAATTATTTCTTTACAATTTTTCTTATGATAGTTACCGATTACATAGCCTGTGAATGAATGCTTATATTTTTGCTATGTGTATCCGGTTTATGGGATGTCTTATTTCGGTTTTCATTAACCTTAACATTCGATCTCATATGATGTGACCCTTATGGTTTGTGTGGCTTTTTGATTTACCGGGATTAAGTTCTAGCCCATGTTGGTAGGCTTTATCAAAGGATCATAAGGTGTTCCGATTGAAACTCATATGTGAAAAGTCACAATATGTTGAATCAATTTATGTTTACATGAGTTGTGCTTAGCATAACATAAGTATTTTGAGTTTTCAACTTTTTCTATTGGCACGCATTGATTAAAACCGTTTCAACCTTTCTCTGGTAAAGGTTTCCTTTGTTGTTATTCTTTTGTTCTTGCGAGAGGATGACAACACACTAGGGGAGAGTTTTTATTTGAACTTGCGCTTAATGATATATCTTTCTGGGGAGAAGAGGCTGCGGAATCTGAGGTAGTGAATTTGTTAGTTAATCGTTTTCCTGTTTAATAAAAGCCTGTTTATATTGCATATATTTTGCTTTTGCTTAACAAAATTTCGGTACAATTGATATGTTCCATTATTGTGTATAGATGTGTATGTGTGTATGATTCAATTGTTTCCGGTTAAGAAAAATTGTGTCAATTTATTTGGCTTATTGTTTGGTATCTTCTTTGTTGTTGGGTATCAAGTGTTTTTGCTTAACGAAATTCGGTGCAATTGCGGTGTTATAATGTCTATGTTTGTTTCAATTGCTTCCGGTTAAGAAAATAATTGTGCAAGTCAATTTATTTTGGTTTGGTATTGCTTATGGCTTAACGAAATACGAGATCATTTGTTTAGTCCAAATCGATTCTGGATAAGAGAAACTAAATTAATTCCGATCTTAGTTAGACTTATCAAATTGAAGGATTCAGTTATTCAAGTCTAATCGAATTCCTTGACAAGAAAAACTAGTTAACTAACCTAGTGTTTGTCTTGTCTAAAGAGAAAGGCCTAAGTTATTGTCTGAATAATTAGAGCCTGATAAGAGAAATAAATTTAATTCTGATCTTTATTTTGGTCTTATCGAAACAATCGGTTGTACAAACGCAATCAGTTTAACAAGGGAATTAAGTTTCTTAGTCGAATTGTTAAACTATTAGGGAAAATTGCTTCGGACAATTGTTTCCATGATAACTTACTAAATTACTTGTAGTTTCGGTTTTAATATTGGTTATCTAAAGTGGTATGCGAAACCTTCGTGCTTAACTCTTATAGGTTGTTTACAAGTCTTTTAGATTTGTAAGATTATTTCGGTTTGTCCTTTATTTGCTCGAACCTTTGTCATTTTGTGACAAAAAGGGGAAAAATATACGGGGTAAACAAGTGATTTTCAACCGCTAATGAAAGGAAAATTATACTTAAACATTATATCTAACGAAAGAGTAAAGCATTCACTAAGGGGGAGAAACATATCATGTTGTTGTTGTAGTATTCTGACTACAAAAAGGGGAATAACAAAGATCTAAGCTAGGTAATAAGAGCTTTTACCTTTAGGGGGAGTAAAATCTATTGTTATTCAAGTCAACAACGACATTTATTGATTGAATATATGCAGGTTATTGTGTGTTGAAACCTGGAATCAAGTGTATGTAAAATGAATTCTTATGTAATTTGTTTATCAATATGTAATAAGAGTTTTATCACTAAAATTGACAAAGGGGGAGATTGTTAGAGCATAGATCGGTTGAACTCAACAAGCGTTGGTATGTTGAGTTTGGTTGTCATATTTTAGTGTGTCAAAACTCATCTAAAGTCGCTTGATTGTATACTAGAGTCAACTACGTTTAGCTTAGACTAGAAAGTCTAGGAATGTTGAGACATACAAGTATTACTCCGAAGACCTGAAGAATGTGAAGAAGTAGCGAACTAAAACGACGACATCATCCTTCCACTTGAGGTTAGTAATATTGATTTGAAGGGTTTCATTCCTAACGTATCTTTCAAGTCGTGCTATATTGAAAACATAAATGCGAAGTTGTATATATACATATTGTATAATACTCTAGTGATGTGACATGGTCATATTTGTATGATCATAGTATTAGGGAATTAGGCTACGAAGTATGACGCTTATTTTTTGAACTTCGTAGGTATGACATCGACATAATCTTGTATATACTATTATGATTATGTGAATGGGTTATGGTGAAAATTTCATCCTAGGAAACAATTTTTTACATTCTTTTAAAGGAAGTACATTCATGAACTTGTTTTATGAATTGAAAGGGAAATCATTAGGCTTGTTGGTATGACTATTCATTGCAAATCTTTGTATTACCAATATGTGTGAGATGGTAGGACCGATCGTAACTATGTTATGTATCTTGGTATAATTGATCACAATGCATGACTTATGATTTGGTATGACTAGTTTTTATTAATTGGTGTAACCGATTTTAAGTAATCACCATGAGATGGTATGATCGATATTTGTAATTGGTGTGACTGATCCTAGTAATTGGTGTAATCGATCCTAGTAATTGGTGTGACCGACCACAGAGTGTTGTGTAATCAATCCTTGTAATTGGTAACTGGTCTTGGTAATTGGTGTAACCGATCCTGGTAACTGGTGTGACCGATCACAAGCAATACCATGGGAATATGGTAATCAGTCCTGGTAACTGATGTAACCGGTCCTGGTAACTTGTGTGACCGATCACAAGTATTTCCATATTGAGGTATAACCGATCTTAGTGACTAGTAGAACCGATTGAACCCATGTATGTAATTTGATATTTGATCAATCACATAGTTATCTTGGAATACAGGTCAACCAATTCTAAACTTGTTTAGAAGTGTGGTATAACCGATTCCAAGAATGTAAATCCATGTAAATATAAATAAGGATTTACAGTGAAAAGATGTCAACATACTTTTAACACGTATAATAACTCTTATCATTTATTGTTCAAATATATTCCTTAGTACTCAAGGAGATCCTGTGCCAAAATAAATTGAGAATCTTTAAATTAAGGTTTTTGGTTTTATATGCTGTAATTACCAGCAATTAGATGCATATCTCTAGAGAATAAAAATTAGTAATGTGCATTTACTAATTGGAGATTTTCTATTGAGAGATTTCGGAAATTTTGGACAAGCATTTATTGGAATTAGGAAAACCGAATTTTGCTATTCATTGCATATCTTGAGAATATTTTCGGTTTTGGAAATTTCTTGGTGTCCAAATATCCTTGGTCTATAAATACTTAAGTTTGCATTTCTAGCAAACCATCCTAAGAGACAGACAAACTTCATTCTTGTTGTTTCTGGTGGATCCTTCTATTCGGAGAGGAAAGAATCCTAATTAGGTGAAATCTCTTATGACCGCTCGTTTAAAGACTTCCGTGGGATCAAGAAGCTCTATGAGTACCGTTGGTGGGAAACTAGATAATTGCAGTGTTATTAGTTTTCGATTGATTTGATTGACTAACGGTTGTTGAAACTTTGGTTGCACCTAGTTTGTTTATTCTTGAGAATCTTCTCTTCTGATATAAGATTTACTCAAACTAGATCGAAGTATCGACGGGATCTTTAGAAGTTGAAGCACCTAAAGGAGAATTTGGTGTCTTTCTGGTAAGTAATGGAAGCAATCATCCCTACCATTGTAAAAGAAGAGCACCTGGTTTTGCCCATTCACAAGGACTCGATTATATGTCCAAACATCACATGCCAGCAGATGTGGTCACCATCATAGGTACTCAAGATATTGTGTCTGGAGAGGTAGATGGATAGGAAGAGCTAGACTAGTGTAGCAGGCTCGATCAGGACCCTAGCTTTATTGCGATCCAAAAACCAAAGAGTAACTTGCCAAAAGAATATATGCCTCCTTCACCACTCCACTAGTGGCTAGGTTTGGTATCGATCCCGTATTTTATTATATATAAGCAAGCGAGTAAGTCAACAACCGTGCTTGTGAGAGTTGGTTTCTCCCTCACACGTAGGACATATGAGTTCTTTCAGACCTTCCTTGTGGGGGTTCAGACTCCTATGAGTGAGCAGAAAAGTGTTCAGTGACTTAGAAATTAAGGCGTAACAGTATGGATTGGCATAAATACAAGCGCTAAGCCAAGCAAGTTAGAGGATCTAAAGACATCTTGTGATAATCCATTGTTAACAGACTCCGTTCTGTGTGTAATTGATCTCAAGAGATTCAAGTGGTGTTGTGCAAGTTATTATTGGAGATTAAAGAAGATTTGAAGACAAATAATATTTCTTATTAGTTCACATATCTTTGTGTGCACATAAACCTTGATCGGCTGGGATCCAACTAGAATCAGATTTATTCGATTGATTAGTTACATGAGGTCGGCATCGCTTTATAGTTTTCTATTTGGAATCTATATTGATTGAGTGGGAATCTAAACTTAATTACGTTGGTAGTTATTGGATAGATTTATCTAACTAGGCAAAGGAGTTTATTAGATTAAGCGGAAGAGCCTTTGCGTATGACTTGAGATATCTTTATCTTGAAAGAATCAATAGAGTTGTTACCAAACAGATTTGTTATTCCTTTACTGTTTGGAATACGATCCAAAGGAATTGTACCAATGTGTGACCTTCGAAGTCGGAACCGCAGGGATACCGAGGAAACTAAGTGAACTAGGGGTAGTTGCTTGGTCTTAACTATATGAAGTTTGTTTAGATTTTTTATAGCAGATTAATTCTGAGAGTATTCAATTCTGTACTAGGTCCCGGGTTTTTTCTGCATTTGCAGTTTTCCTCGTTAACAAAATCTTGCTGTGCGATCTACTTTTGTTTTCCGCAATTATATTTGTTTATATAATTTAAAGTAAATTACACAAACTTTAACTCTGATATACTTGATAGTGATCCTATAGAGTTTGGTTAAGTCCGAACATATTATCAAGTATCACACTTTGGTTGTCGTATTGTCTCGATGTCGTATCCATAGACAATCTCACAAAGTGTGAAAACCGATTTTTTGTAATGTCTCGACTCTGTCCATAGACAATCACTTTCAGTAAGAAGACTTATAGGTTGAAAACTAAAAGATTGTGGTGTATTTAGGTACCCTCGTCTTTTCAACATGAAGTTGTTGCTGGTGAAATTAAGAGGGAAAGTTGAATGCTGAAATAGGTTTGCTGAGAAGAAGATGAGATGGTCTGGAAGAAGGTGTGTTTATGTTAGATGAATGTTTAGGACATGGATGAGATGATAGAGATTGCAAAATCAATGTGAAAGATCTGTAGACTAATTGTTCATTGTGTTGCCAAACAGATAGATTCTACAATAAAGGAAGAAGCTTATAAACAAGACTACTGATTAGGACTACCTGTATTGCTAACTCTTAGTTGTCACCTAGTTGTCATTAATACAGATGGCATCACTCTATTGGTGCATTACAGATTGAAAAGTCACGGCATCATAACATGTTAATCAGAATATCAATACCGAGTTTTCACCAATGTGATGAAAAATCACAGATGTTCTCTAATCTGAAATACGTTATAAAAATGATCTGCAAATTGATTTCCACAAGCACTATATTGGAAGAAGAATTCATTTCACTTTCAATTTCTAGTCAAAAAATATCTTCAATGAGCTCTAGAAGAAGATGGAAACCAGAATGAAGATCTTGAAACTATTAACAGTATGCAGATCAGAATCTAAACACTAAACCGATGTCGATATTTCAAGGATCGAAATCATGAATTGGAATTATCAACATCACCCAAATTAGATCCATAAAATTAAATGTAAAGGAATTTGCAATTAGAAAACGAATCTTAAAAGAAATCTAAAAATGAACTGACTAATTTCAGATCTGAAAAAAACAAATCAACTGAAACAAAGAATAAAAAAGAGATTTGAGATAGTCGAATGCCTCTAGAGGTTGTTGATGAAGTTTGTGGTCATGATGGCAGTGGTGGAGGTAGTGATGATGTTTTGAGTTGTGAATAATTGTTTGAGGAATTCAAAATCCCTCTTCAGGTTGTGTAATCAAAAAGAAAATTAGGTTGTAGGTGGTGGTTTGTGTTCATCTGATTTGAAATCAGAGGTTAAAGTAAAGTTTGATGAGGTTATAGTTGTATGAGAAAGTCGAAATTTCTCTTCAGGTTTGGTTGTATGTTGGTGATTTGTGATTTTGTGATGGTTAACTTGTAATGATTGTTGTTGTGGTGGTGGTGGTGGTAATGAGTTGCAGCGGAAGATAAAACTCCATTAATTAAGGTTTGAAGAATTTCAGGATCAGAGAGAGAAGTTAAAATTCCCCTTTGGTATTTGATACCATGAAATATCTGTAGACTAATGGTTCATTGTATTGCCAAACAGATAGATTCTACGAGAAAGGAAGAAGGTTATTTATAAGCTTCATTACAAGACTACTGACTAGGACTACCTGTATTGCTAACTCTTAGATGTCACCTAGCTGTCATTGATTACAGATACCAGCACTCTATTGGTGCATTGCAGATCAACAAGTCACAACATCATAACATGTTCTAACATAATGATAATGACGGAGCTGGTGCTATGACTTTATGTGTGGTTTGTTCAGTACCTGAGATGGATAATGATTGCAGTTGAGGTTGTTTTGCAACTGAAACTGAGATTGCACGTGAAGTTGGTGTTGTTGCTTGTCAAGATGGTACTGTGTAGGAGTGTGCAAGTGATGCAAATGCAGATTTGGGAATGGTTTAAGCTTAGAATGATAATGGCATATATTTGAAGGTTGCAATGATACTAGGATTCCAGAGAAGGCATTAGGAGCTTGTGTTTGTTGCAGGCTTGCAGCTGCTCAGATGGATGTGTCTAATGCTTGGATGAAGGCCATCATGTGCAACAGAGGTCCTGTGCAAAGTGGCACGGGCCTGACCAACTCAGTCCAGTCAACTTGCTTGAATCTGACTTACCCATACGAGTTAACTCGATTGTCTTAGTCTGACTCAGTGACTTTGACCGAGTTGACTCGATTGACTGGTAACTTGACCGATAATCGTTGACTTTTCCTATCGCCTGTTTCCAGCCAATTTCCGGCCACTTTTATGGACCTCCGACGATACCTTTTGGGTAGAAATTCTACATGGGTCTTTCTCACATATGGGCTTGGTGGACTTCTTTCTATCTTTGGACTTTTGAGTACTTGACCTAGTTTTGGAAAAAAGATGAGATATAAAAGGGAGAATGTTCTACTTCTTTTGTGGATTTTGGACCTTACAACTTGAAGCTTTTGGAGAGTAGCCGCAATACGCTTCTAGGGTTTGCTTTGGTTTATTTTCTATATATCTTCATTATTTCAATAATTATTGTACTAAATTTGATAGCTATGAGTAGCTAATTTTATACTATTGGTTAAGGATGTAGTCATATTCCTAAAACTTGTGCTCAAGTTATGAATTAGTTTTCTCTCTTTATTATTGTTCAAACTTCTACCGTGCTTCACAATTACATGATTGACATATTGTATAAGATTAGATGTTTGTTTAGTTGAGTGGCCAATTAATTGAACATATATTGATATCCATAGCTAGTTTAGGATTTTTCATACGTAAAAGTGATAATCCTTGAATCCAAGTAGCATGATATGATTACAGAGTTTTTCCTTTGTCCAAATTGTCTGCGCAATGTATGACAATTGCAGTGATTAGCCTATTTCTGAAAACTTATATGGGTTTACTCAATGAATACTTTACAGATTCGGGGAGATTTTAAAATAGTCAAGAAAATTAATAACTTTCTGAGAGTTGTATAGAGGTAGGTAAAATCTTGCAGAGTTATATAATGTCTTACAGAGATTTGTAGAGTTTTGAGGAGTTGTAAAAACGAATTTTATATAGATATCTGCATAAATCTAAAGAATTATATAAAAATTAATATTATAAATATTAATTTAATCATACCTTATTTATTATACTAACTTCAACTAAAATATATATATATATATATATCTTTCTTTCGTTGAACAAAAAGGGAATAAATAGATGAGACAATGGCTCATGGAATCTGTGAGTTATTTGGTTATGAATATTGTCGAAGAAAATCCAATTCAATCCTACTGGTTCTATGAATTTATATTGCGACAACAAGGCTGCAATCTACAATGAGCAAGAATACAGTACAAAAATGAACTTACCTCTTTAGTAGACTTGCAAAGTAATGTTGGTTGATTATAATTGGATTCCGGACATTGGTGAAGTTGCAGTGTTTAAAAGAGACAGAGTGATATTCTCCTTTGCCATCCTTCAAGAAAAAAGATTTTAATTGGTTAGAATGATAAAATATAAACAAAACTGAGAATATAACATAAATACCAAACATGCCTACCATGTTTTGATGCCGACCCCATTAATTTTCCCAACCAAATTGATCATTTCCACGTGAATATCCTTAACTTTTGTTATATTTCAGTTTTCTCCAATACTGCAATGAAAAACAAAAACCAGTGTGAGACAAGGTCATCTATCATATTTTTCCACATGAGAGTGCCTCTCTAATTGCGTTGGCCCTGCCCATACTTGATATGTGGAGATGCTAAATAGTCGTGCATCGCATTTAATATCTTGACTCACGTTTAACAGACTTTGATCATATTAGCTGACTTTATATCACGTTTGTAAAACTCTGAAACAAAATACTGAGTTAAATTGAACAAAAGATAATCATTTTGTAAACTAATTTCACTATTAGCGAGAAAAGCAAGTTAGTAGAAAATATGCAGTTACACAAAGGCCCTTTTTATATTATTTTTTTATAGTTTTGTAGTTTGTGACGTATCTATAATATGTTATTAACTTAAAAAATTATAAACCTCCATATGAATGATATATCCATGTATATATAAAAAATAATAATAAAAGTTTAGTGTGATATTTGTGATATAATATATAAGATGTAAATTTAATATTATTCAGTAAATTATAGTAAAACATCTGAAGTAACTCTCTTAAGTTATCATTTATTCAAACGTTCATCTATGATACCCTGGAGCAACTAGGGTATACCGTTTAAGCATAAAATTTATTATTACTACTATATCCAATATTGAAATGGATATTTATATATGTATAAGTAAGAGTTCTATCAAGCACAAGTTTACAAACTCTAGACCTCGAAGACCGTCGGACTTCTAAATCAATATCTGATTTTTGGGTTGTTATACACACCATTATTCGTGAATATGTTAGGTTGACATTTTGGTATACTTTAAAACTAAAGAAAACAAGTATACAAGTTTGAAATGTTAATCATTCTAATGGATTTTTTTTTAGTTTCTTTCCTCATCTTCCCAGCTATTGCCCTTTAGCTCTAGTACGCCACTTTCTAGCTAGAGTGATGGAAGATTATTTATATAGTCTTCTCTCTCAACAAAATTTTCTTCAAATAGAGAGATTACTTCCTCAAGGCTCTCAAATACAACAATAAGGTATTCACACTAGTCCAAAACTCAGAATTTGGTGTACTACTCCCTTCGTCCAAGTTTACTTGCTTAATTTGGATTTTGCAAAAACTTGAAAGAAATTCAAATTACTTCCACATACACCATCGATCTTTAAAATTGTTTGTTCAATATACTAGTTTTCATATCCTAGTTTTTGTTTCTTTCTTGATAATTAGAAAATTTTAATAGGAAATATACCAATTTTTTGGTACAAATTTGTTAAAAAAAACACAATTTTGGCAAGTAAAGTTTGACGGAGGGAGTATTTATTATATGATGGTTCGTTTTTGTCCAAAATTAACAACAAATTTATTTTGTCTAAATTTAGCTACTGATGATGATTGTCGAAATTCTATAATCATAGATTCAGCCGTATCTGATTCAGGTGAGTCAGTTTCAGACGAGTCTGATTCAGCCGACTCACTTTCAGCTGAATTTGATTCAGTCTATACCCAATTATTTTTCCTTTCTTTTTTCATTATTGTTTTTAGATAAATAGTACAGACAAACAACCAAATGAATTTTGTAAGCAAATGCAACTCATCAAAATTGAATTCAGTTAGGTTAACAACCCCAAACATCTCTAAATTTAACAACAAAAGCCACTTCATGTTCAAAACAACAATGAATAACAAAAACAGTGTGATTTAACATCCAAGTGCACGAGTTACGTATTTCTTTGTCCATTCAATCGTCTCGCCAAGATCAATATCTCCAAGTTTTCCATCTCCAACATATAGTTCTATATGTTCATCGATAATTTCATCAGTAAGGACTTCATAGTTCTCGTCATTTGGTGATGTACTAAAATTAACACGTCCAAGTGCAACTGCTTTCTTCCTTCAAGATGCATCCAGTTACTTGATTCTGTCCATCTGTAGTATGGGACCAAATTATTATACGGAGAGAAATTTATACAAAGAAATATAGAAATCCAGGACACTAAAATCCAGAAAACGATGTAACAACAAACAGACAGGATACTTTGAAAAGATATAACTAAAAGGTCAAGTTTGTGTATGATATATATCATGCATGTCGTACCAACGTTAAAGTGTCACAACAGTCATGAAGATCTCTGGATCATCATACAGGCAAATTAAACAAATCGAAAAGCCTGTTATGCTACTTAGTAAAACGTCACCAGGAAATAAAAATTATAACAAGCATGCCATACCTGCTGTGGAGCAGCAGTGGAGGGTTGAGAAGTATTGTTATCCTGCCTTCCTACCTCAAAAACATTAAATCTTTCCTCTAAAGTAGTCATCTGAGTTTGAAGACCTTGATTTTTCAATTTCTCAATATGTAATTGTTCCTTATAAGTTGCAGAAGCAAGTATTTCATTCTTCGAAAGCTCGCCACCCATCCTACTTATATAGCCCTTTCCATCACTTCCAAACACCTATCAGAACAATAATTATAATTTCAGCAAAATGAGATGGTAGAAAAATGCATCAACTATCCTCCCCTCTGCAATATCAAATGCAGATACCTTCATAATAGTTGACACTCCATATGCCTTCAGTAATAACACGGATGAAAGAGATTACAACAATCCTAATAAAAACATCAAGAAACCTATTTCAGCACAAGTACACATTAGCCAACTATAATTTTGAGCTAAGAATTCTCCAATGAAAATGGATGGGAAACTTTCTAATTTTGTAATGGTAATGCAAAAAGTAATGCATCAAATCAAGATATATGTCCAGGTCTAATGAAAAAAAAAGTTGTTGTTTTACTTGAAGGACGACAACTTGTGTTCTCCCGTTACACACAGACAACACTTCAGATGTACCAAAATCATATCTACAGTTTATATATGAAAAATAATGGTATGACAAAGGAACACGAAAAACAAAGAACTCTATGTGATATGATAATGCAAATTTGTGTAACAACGTCAGTTACATGTGATACTAACATCACGCGAAAAAATATTTTATATAATATTTATCAACCACAATTTATCATTCCATTTTTCATATATACTGTATTTATCTACAAAGAGCAACATCCAAGATTTGAAGCAGTAGGCTAATCTTCAATGAAGGTATGGTAGAATAGCTGACTAGGAGTCGAAATGAAAACATGAACTACTGTAGACGCCTCCATGGGTAGTAGCGTAGTCGTAACAAAAGTCGAAGGCAATGCATTTAAAAGAGGCACTTTTCAACAACAAACTTTAGGTATAAATAATTGTTTTGACATTCCTTAAACCAATAATTTTTACTGCAGGGTGTATCAAACTAAACCAAGCAATTATAGAACCAATATGTTTTACTGCTAATTATAGAAATTGGAAAAAGATAAACAATATCATGCGGAAAAAGAAATAACACAAACACCAGAAATTTTGTTAACGAGGAAACCGCAAATGCAGAAAAACCCCGGGACCTAGTCCATATTAAACACCAAATTGTATTAAGCCACTACAGACACTAGCCTACTACAAATTAACTTCGATCAGGAATGTAGTTGAGCCCAAACTCAGTCTCCCATTGATTCAGGTACAGTCGCGCTCCTTACACCTCTTAAATCCCAACAGGACTTCGCGCAATTGATTTCGTTAGAAGGAGTCACACCAACTAAGAGTTGCTTCAACTCAATTGAAGACTTAAACCAAATTTGTCTCCCACAGATTAAGCCTATAATTGGTTTCATGATTTACGATCTAAACAGATGATCAGATCAAACGAAAGATCCAGGTGATGGAAATCGATAGCAACTTGACCGAAGTCTGGCTATCCTCAAAATCCGTACTTATGCAAACCGAAGTGCATCCTAGATTATTATTTCGCCTCACATGTATAAAACTTGCGGAATCACAAAGTCTAAGACGAAGAGAACTTTGATGATTACTAACTATCTTGATCGTTGGATCAAGCTCTACAAACAATCAAGATCAGGATACTCGAGTTATCAAGATAAAAGATAACTGGACCTGTCTCCACGAATCCCAATAAAGTCTTTATAGTCGTTGAACCCTAAAAGGGTTACTGGAGAGGACGACTCTAGATACAACTAGGACACACCAGAAAGTAGTGTCAGGATTCAAAGATCCCAGTTGCTAAGAGTTCCCCTTATATAGAATTCAAGGCCTAGGTTGCTTTAGGTTTAAGCTAAGATAACTTTGGAACCAAGCAAACAATATTCAACGTTAGATGAAAGCTTTGAATCTAATTCACACAAACAAGATATATACTCTAGTTAGGTAAACCATAACTGAACCGTCTATAAAGCCTATGTCCAACATGGTTAGCCAAAACTAGCCGGTTTGAACTTTAAAGCTTAACACTCATTTTCATGTTCACAAAGACATAAATCTTGAGTCACAATTATGTGATCAAATGAGTCTAGTGTTAATTAGATAATTTATCAAATGCAAATCATCCCATAGAAATAACTTAATCACAATTGAATCATAATCGACAAATTTTTTAAATGTACAAGGTATAAATACTTGAACCGTTCGTGAGTCGGCTGAGTCACAATACGCGGACCGATTTAAAAACTTATAAGCAATTACCGAGTTCCGGAGTTTCCATAAATTTTCAGTTCACGTACCAGTTTGCAAACTCAGGTGCAACTCAAAGTTCTGGAGTCTACCGAACTTTTCAGTTTACCGGTTTGCAAACTTTAAGACTTTTACCGTTTCCGGAGTTCACAATATCGTTCACTAAAATGGTTCTAGAACATAGAACTGTATTGGCTCGCATACCGGTTTGATACTTTAACCAGGTTCCCTTAACACAGTTCCAAAATGGTTAGTATACGAATATACGTCCTATCCGGATCATGAAACAATTAGATTTTCCCTTGATATGCATACGAGTATGCGTACCATACAAATCTGAAAGTCGATATATGGCTACTCCGCTACGTGTACGAGTACATGTAATACGGCTTCAGACATATACCAGTTTTCCCAGTTTGTAAGACTGATAACACTGTCTTGTATTCCGAATATAGTAGTTCTATATTTCTCTAAATCAATTCGAAACATAATAACACCAATGACACATATCACTATTTTAGGCTATTTTCGAATGATAAACTTGAACCATAATTTGGTTCCGAACAATAAATTGTTCTCCACCGAAATTGATCAAGTATGAACAAATGTTCATTAAGCTTAGTCATTATATTTTAAGAAATTCGTAAACTAAATAATTAGTTATCGACCCGAATTTATTGTTTTTGCAAGCTAGTCTAATTAGTTATGCGACAATCATCTCAAAGATAGAAAAGTGAATATAACTTGATATATGGGTGGTTCAGTCTTCACTTACCTTTTGTTAATAAAGTTCTCCAAAAGCTTCGACTGATCTTTGCCTTCAAACGACAGAACGCAGATGATGACTGACTCGTTTCTTAACTGCACTATCCTAGACTGAGACTTAACTAATTATAGACTAGAAATCAAGATATAGTTTTGACAACTAAATTTTACAACAAGCTTGATATAGAAACACTTGTGAGTTCGACCGGGAAATGCTCTAACAATATCCCCCTTTGTCAAATTTAGTGACAAAATTATTAATACATATGTATAACAAAAATAAAGTTTTCGAAAAACTCCTCGATCCACCATGTCTTCTTGATTTCCTCGGTTTCTCCAACTCTCCTTGAACTCTTCGTTATTTCAAGTTGCAATGATTATGAACGTGTTCAATTGTGTCTCAACTCTTAAGTAATAATACAATGATATGTTTCTCCCCCTTAATCAATACTTATATCTTTTGTTTTATAGGTAAAACCTATTGCTTAAATGATCCACTCCCCTTACATAATGATCCGTAAACCATATGTATGTAGTATGAAACTACTAAATAAGTCTCCCCCTTTTTGTAAATAAAATTAACAAAGGTGTGAAAATCGCGGTATCATAATGAAATCATCCAAAAGATATCTCAAGTTTTAAGGAAGATGAAGATTCTACATAATAATAACATAGTTAAAATGCAACTCCCCATATCAACTTATTTAGATGATATCACATAGTAATAAATACTCAGGGCTCATCCTAGGAGATTAATTAGATACAAGCATCCCTTTTATAATTCCATAGCCACACTCCCCACAAAGATATAACAACTAAGCACAAGTTCATTTAAGAACTCTCCCCATTAAATTTTATTCCCAAGAGAACAACATGAGTGACCTTACTTTTGTGAAAAAGAAGGATTTTGGCGGACAGTAACAAATCACAAGGATTTGTATCCATAGTATTGACATAAATTAATCTCAAGGCTAGTTACGAACAAAGAGACAATTTTACTTGATTTTACTCAACATAAGAGAATCTTACGGAGTGTGTCAAGCAGCAATAACACAAAAGTGTGATCACAAGAAGATTAATACTGCGAGAAAAATCTTAAAGAGTTTGTTTTATTTTCCGTTTATAAAAACAAATAATAGATCTAGCTTCTGAACGTATATGAAATATTAGTTAGATTCACGAGAACGTAAAGGAACAAATATTTCATAAGAATTTTGCAATAATTAAACCAATAATGATTACATACTACAAATTCATCTTCCAACAACTCTAGAATTTAAATAAATAAATCTAAAAACATGCAACATGAAAAACTTTGGAAATAACTATGTGTAATCACAATCTTTCCTATACCAAACCCTAGTTATCCCCTCAAAAGGAGTTTCCTAAATAAAAACAAAATAACAAATATATCATATGTAGTCTGCGACTTGCGTTTTGAGAGAGCCGAGGTCTTCAGAGGCTTTTCCCAGTTTCGAATTTAGAAGTTTGAGATCCTTTTTGGCAGCAAACAATAGAAATACAACCACAAAATTCTTCATTATATTTTCAACCAAGTCAGCTGTCATCTGGACCGGCTCAGCCCCTGCTTGTTCTTGAGTAAAATAACAGGATGTGATAAGCGGAGTATTGTAAAATCCAATAACTCATTTTGTACCATCATCCTCCATCTTCTTGTTATCTTCCTTTATCATGTCTGAAATATTAGAAGCATCCATGATTCATGAATGTTCTGAGATATTCTAGCACTTGTATACAATACAAGGTAATCATACCTTGGGTATATATATACCTTTCACAGTTTCTAGGTTAAGAAACCTAATGGAAGAGACATCCATTTTTAGTATATTCTTGAAGAGGCTTCGACTCAAGGTTCGGCCCTATTTTGGAACTTAACGCACATGGGTCTGCGAGCACAAGAGTTGTGTCCGGACTCATTTAAACAGACAATTTTCATCAACCTTGTTTTAGCTTAATAGATAAAGATCTAGAGCACAAGAGTTAGTTGAGATGACCAGATTAAAAAGAAAATCCTACTTAGTAAAAAATAGAACACTTTTTCCTATTGATGGTGGTTTTTAGTTTAGGGCGAACCCTGTAAAAGTCTATCTATCTGACCCGGCATCAGAAGTAGTAGACCTTGATATGTCTGTATTCCGCAAGGAATTTGAAGAATATATCAAAATATGATGAGTACCTATGCCTCTCTTAATATTGTTCACTAGTATAGAGCCTAATGAGTGTTTAAAGCTCCTAGCTGCATTATTCACTAATGAATAGCCTGCTGAGTATTTTCCTATGTTATGTTCCCTAGCTGAACTCTTAATACTGACATGACATGACAATTAATGTTCGCTCGCAGCGGAGTAACATGAATTTCCCGAAGTATCAGGATTAAGATGTGCATGGAGGTACTTAATCAGAAGCATGCAAGTTGCGCTGCCCTTTGAAATAAAAAATTAGTGATTTTGTGTCAGCGCGCAAAATTCACCAGAAATTGGTTAATTTTGTGTCAGCACGCAAAATTCAAATTTTCTAACCTAATTTTATCAATTTGCAAAAATTAGGTTTTCACGGCCTGCGCAATATTTCGAACCCTATTGGTCGAGACCAAACCTAGGCAAACTAGGAAATTGATCCACCATGGAACTAGTAGGAGCAAATCCTACCAAAAACGGGAAATAGGAAGAAAAGAGGAAACCGCGACCGACTGGCCAACTTTCTCTAACTCGAGCTTCCTTTGGCCGGGGCTCCTTCTTCTATTTTGATGCTATCGGCCCCTTTTCCCATCGACCAATAAAATCGTTCTAAATATGCAGCCTACACTTTTAATTAAATGTGACCGGCAGCCCGTCTTTGGTTTTGACCAATCATATCTCTCCAACTTGGTCAGGCGATATCCAAAAGGTCACCAAATATTGGACGAACATCTGTGAGCATTTGGTAAATAATTTGAGTATGAGATACATGCCAAAAGTTTCGTATGGATGTCTAGTATAACATACTAAAAATTCACATCAATCGGATTAACGTGCTAAAAGATACAGCTTAAAAGGCGAGCTAGGTCATGGTTGAAAACTGACAGAATTCCTCCTGAATTCTTCCTAAGTTTTTACTGTCGGACTGTTTTCACCTCCTAAACGAGCTCAAAACCTAAATATTCCCTCATACGAAGATAGGAAACTCTTTTCTGATAAGAATGAATGGGAGGATCATCAAAATCCGAGTTTGTATGAGAATTCTACAGTAGTTTTAGTGAGGGTCTCACATCTGAATTTTCTGATTACGAAATTTCATGAATTAACACAAACTTATGCAAATCAACTTGGCTAACCAATTTAACCGGTTTAGATTTAATATTGGCCAAAGCAATAGGATGTCAAAATGGCTACCAGCCATAGGATCTCAGCTTCTGGAAGCTGCTCAAATATGACCGCCCGCCGCCTAGCTTGTGCGTGATTGGTCAAAATAATTAGGTCTTGCAAGCAAGACCCACTCAGCAACTTGCTACATATTTTCCATGAAAATACTCGAGACATCAAACATGTTACAAACTGGGGGATGTTCATCAGGGTATTGGTCTGGCGGTTTACAACATGCGGCGTGCAACATGCCCATTATGAGAAAGTGTCAGGAAAGGCGGACGGTTGATAGCAATAAAGGAGTAATGGGTGTAAAACTGACCGGTCTTCCCTTCATGACAGGGACATGGTTTTCGCCACTTTTACACGATCCCTACTTCACCGCTACTTAACTACCTCCACTTCCTACGAGATCAGTGTGTTCAACTATGACTTGTATAAATAGGTTTTTAATCTATTTTAAACCGACGACAGTTTTGGTTATCAACACAAGTATCCAGAAAACATAAAAAGAACTTATAGCTTACATTTTGCAAGCAAGTTCCATATTCTGATACAAGTCATAAAACAACCACACTTTCAGAGTTAACCATTCTGATCTCAACACCTTCTTCGCTTCCATCCCTAAGATCAACCCTTCTCCTTCATTTTGTGACCGAAGCATGACTGGAACGACCATTTCTTGGTTTAGGCCAAAATTTTACAGATTGATCTCTCGAATCTAAAGTACTCCTATGCAGTACATTTGTTTAGGGTTTAGATTCGTTTCTCGGAGGCACACCCAAATTTACTAATTCCAGCAGAATCAGTTTTTACACCAAAACATTTTCTCAAATTCATGAATACATTACACCAGATAGAGAAACCTAAACCCATTTTCTAATTTCGTTTGTGATTACAGAAGAGGAAGAAGTAAGGGAGTATACGTACTCTTTAAATAATGCCTTAATGGGCTTGGTGGGGTTTGGGTGCAGAAATTCATGGATTGAGAAGACAAGATAGAGACTCTATTTGATACATTAAAGTCATAAAAAATGTTTTCCAAAGATTTTTAATATATGACAACATCAATATAATAAGATGATTAATCATATTTTTAGCTTAATGGAAAGTTTCAGAGCACAAGAAATATTGTTTTTCGGAAGTGCAGTAAATCACTGTGATCTTATTGCATCACGGAATTGGAGCTAGCTCAACAATATGCGATGTTTTCTTGATCATTACAGATTACACCAAGTCTTCATTTTCTTGTCAAAATGCTGAAATACAAACAACCTTAAAACAAGAACACAAAAGGTAAAAACAAAAAAAGACAAACCTTTACAACTGCTTTCCCCATCTCAGGATATTTAAAGATACGGTGATGTCATGAAGTTGTTAAGAGATTGGATGACCACAAGGCACGCCATCCCTCCTGGCACGACAATCTTTTGGTTCTTTTCCTTGCTTCTTGTTGTAAGATGATTTTCCGTAATAATACGAAGCAGTCAATATCAGTGCAGTATAATTGAGTTTTTGACATGTCCAAAAGCGCTACACTGAAGGTAGACTTTTCCAATGTAATAATATCGTACGGATTTAATCTTTCTCAAAATCAATCTAAGGTGTTCCAAGATTTTAAAAGTTTTTTTCAAAAGATATATGGAGATCTTCGTCTATAACTCCTTCTTCGTCGTATTCCTTAAGAAGACTGGATACCAATCTTTTAAGACAACGTAACTTATTACTTTTAACATGATGTTTCCTGTATTTAACCTTGTTGAAGGAACTTTTTATTTTTTCTTCAAAATTCTTTACTTCCAACCAAGACATTGGATAACCCGAGAATTTTTTGAGGGAAGATATACCCTGAAGAAAACAAACTCTGACAAATCTTTAAGAATTTCCGGTATACATAAGTCGAGATTTTACTCATGTCCATATAGTCAGACTGCTTCAAACATAGACTTTTTAGGTCTTAACGTGTTTGCGTGCTCTGATACCAATTGAAAATACTGGGGTACCAAAATACACCACCAACTCTTTCGTAGGCAATCGGTATGGACAAACTCAACACAACTACGAGAGCAAAAACTCAATCAAAAAAAGTGTCTAGAGTTATCCCTCTCTCTCTCTCTCTCTCTCTCGTTGTTAGAACGTTTACAGAACTGGATCCGTGAACCTAACTACAAAGAGAGTTCTTGGACGGTACCAAAGACCAATTTCCAAGGATCAATCAAATCTTATCCAACAAACTAGGTCGGACGTATCCACTTTGATTGATCAACACACAACCTATGATATTTCAATTATAAAGATAAACAATATAATGCGGAAAAAGAAATAACACAAACACCATAAATTTTGTTAACGAGGAAACCGCAAATGCAGAAAACCCTGGGACCTAGTCCGGATTGAACACCAAATTGTATTAACCCGCTACAGACACTAGCCTACTACAAATTAACTTCGGTATGCAGTTGATCCCGAACTCATTCTCCCACTGATTCAGGTACAGTCGTGCTCCTTACGCCTCTTGAATCCCAGCAGGACTCCGCGCAATTGATTCCCTTAGAAGGAGTCACACTAACTAAGAGTTGCTTCAACTCAATTGAAGACTTTAAACCAAATCTTTCTCCCACATATTAAGCCTATAATTGATTTCCTAATTTACGATCTAAATGGATGATCAGATCAAACGAAAGATCCAGGTGATGGAAATCGATAACAAATTGACCGAAGTCTGGCTATCCTCAAAATCCGGACTTATGCAAACCGAAATGCAACCTAGATTATTATTCACCTCACAAGTATAAACCTTGCGGAATCACAAAGCCTGAGACGAAGAGAACTTTGATGATTACTATCTATCTTGATCGTTAGAGCAAGCTCTACAAATAATCAAGATCAGGATACTCGAGTTATTAAGATAAAAGATAACTGGACCTGTCTCCACGAATCCCAATGAAGTCTTTATAGTCGTTGAACCCTAAAAGGGTTACTGGAGAGGACGACTCTAGATACAACTAGGACACACCAAAAAGTAGTGTCAGGATTCAAAGATCCCAGTTTCTAAGAGTTCCCCTTATATAGATTTCAAAGCCTAGGTTGCTTTAGGTTTAAGCTAAGATAGCTTTGGAACCAAGCAAACAATATTCACCATTAGATGAAAGCTTTGAATCTAATTCACACAAACAAGATATACACTCTGGTTAAGTGAACCGTAACTGAACCGTGTATAAAGACTATGTCCAACATGGTTAGCCGAAATTAGCCGGTTTGAACTTTAAAGCTTAACACTCATTTTCATGTTCACAAAGACATAAATCTTGAGTCACAATTATGTGATCAAATGAATCTAGTGTTAATTATAGAATTGATCAAAGGCAAATCATCTCATAGAAATAACTTAATCACAATTGAATCATAATCGACATAGTTTCTAAATGTACAAGGTACAAATACTTGAACCGTTCGTGAGTCGGCTGAGTCACAGTATGCGGAACGGTTTGCAAACTTATAAGCAATTGCCGAGTTCCGGAGTTGACAGAACTTTTCAGTTCACGTACCAATTTGCAAAATTAGGTGCAAATCAAAGTTTCGGAGTCTACAGAACTTTTCTGTTCACGTACGGGTTTGCAAACTAAAGACTTTTACCGATTCCATAGTTCAAAGAATTTTTTATGTTTGCATACCGGTTTGGGTACTAAACTGGTTCTAGAACATAGAACTGTATTGGATCGCATACCGGTTTGATACTTTAAACGATTCCCTTACCAAAGTTCCAAAATGGTGTTTATACAAATATACATTCCTATCCGGATCGCGAAAAAAATAGATTTTACCATGTTATGCATACGAGCATGAGTATCATACAAATATGAAAGTCGATATATAGCTACTCCGCTCCGTGTACGAATACATGTAATACGGCTTCAGACATATAACAGTTTTCCCAGTTTGTAAGACTGATAGCACTGTCTTGCATTCTGAATATGGTAGTTCTATGTTTCTCTAAATCAATTTATAACATTCCTGAATAACATCAATGACACATATCACTATTTCAGGCTATTTTCGAATGATAAACTTGAATCATGATTTGCTTCCGAACAATTAATTGTTCTCCACCGAAATTGATCAAGTATGAACAAATGTTCATTAAGCTTAGTCATTATATTTTAAGAAATTCATAAACTAAATAATTAGTTCTCGACTTGAAATTATTGTCTATGCAAGCTAGTTTAATTAGTTATGCGACAATCGTATCAAAGATAGAAAAGTGAATATAACTTGATAAATAGGTGGTTCAGTCTTCACTTACCTTTTGATGATGAAATTCTCCAAAAGCTTTGGTTGATCTTCGCCTTCAAATGGTAGAACGCAAATGATGACTATCTCGTTTCTCAACTACACTATATATCCTATATCGAGACTTAACTAATTGTGGACTAGAAATCAAGATATAATTTTGACAACTAAATTTGACAACGAGCCTGATATAACAACACTTGCGAGTTCGACCGAGCAATGCTTTAAAATTTGTGATTGCTATGCATAATCGTGAAACTCTGATCTCTTTTGCTGACTTAAAAGCTAAACTCTTAACCTATGAACAATGGCTCAAAGATCAACATCTTGAAACCTCTGTAGCTCTTGAATCAGTTACAAACTCAGATTTTTTCTATAAAATCCTTTTCACCTAGATATGGATCTTCCAGATCTGACAAACCCAATGATAATACTTTCAGACCTGCTAGACCACCTTCACCATGGGTTGATTACTCCACTGTCGAATGTCAAATCTGCAAGAAAATGGCCATTCAGCTAGTAGGTGCCTGTACAGTTACTCTGCTTCCAAGAATGTTTCTAAATAGGGAAATCCACAAGCTAATTCAGTAGTTCAAGTCAATATTTCATGCTTGTCTGAATATTCTACCTTTCATGCTTCCATATCTTGGCTTCCAGATTCACCAGCCACAAGTCACATGACTCATGATGCTTCACTACTTATCAATCCATCCAAATATACTAGATCTTAACAAGTAATGGTTGGAAATGGGTACCACATTCCAATAACTCTGGTTGGTAGTTCTGGATGAAGGAGTTATTGATCAAAACCTATATCTTATCACTTTAAACCCTTCAAATAAAGCCTTTAGCTCTATTCTTGCTACACCATCTCTGTAGCATAAGAGATTGGGACATCCATCTCACGAAATTGTCCATACTTTAAACAAATCAGTTAACATTTCCTTTGCTTTTGGTGATTCACTGTGGTATTTGGGGACCTTTTCCTCATCTATCTACAATGGGATATAAGTACTACATTTTATTTATTGATGACTACAACAGGTTACATTGGATTTTTCCTATGAATGATAGAATTGAAAGCTTGACTTGTTTTCAATACTTCAAGACTATAAGTGAAAATCTGTTTTCTACTAGTATCAAATGATTTCAATGTGATGGTGCTTTTGAACTTGTGAAGGGTGTTTTCAGGCAGTTTCTTGATACAACTAGTACTAGTATCTCTTGTTCATGTCCTCATACCTCTCAACAAAATGGTTTTGCAGAGAGGAAACACCAACACATCACATCAGTTAGTAATACCATGTCCTTTCAGGCTTCTTTACCAAAATCCTTTTGGTTTGACTCATTTCTTACAACTACATATCTCATCAACAGAGTTCCTGCTAAAATACTTAATTTTTCTTCTCATTTTGAGATACTATTTCACAAGATACCTTATTACTCATTTCGCAAGGTATTTGTCTGTGCTTGTTACCCTTATTTGGGTTCATGTAAAAAGGATAAGTTGAGTCCCAAGTCATCTAGATGCACCTTTCTTGGTTATAGTCCTTTACACAAAATATATAGATGTTATGAGAATTTCACCAAGAAAATTTACATTTCCAGACATGTGGTGTTTGATGAAACAAGTTTTCCCTTTTGCACTTGCACATCTTCTCCTTCAGAAGTTGATAGTCATGCAGATACTTCAACAACTATTACTTCAGTGCAACTGGAGCTTATTCCAGACTCAACTTCTGAGCCAACTTCAGATTCTGTTGTTGGATCTATTTCAAACACTTGTACCTGATTGACCTACTAAATTATTACTCAGCCATCCAACACAACATCTTCAGTACCCCACATTCCACCTCTTCACACTATGGTTACAAGGTCTAATGATGGCATAGTCAAGCCAAAATATCTACCTGACTATGTTACTCATTACAATGTTCCTCATCCCATTCACTCAGCCTTTACTTCAATTGTGACTCTCCCTAAAGAGCTAAGGACTTACAAGACAACTTTTAAGAGTGTGGAATGGCTTAATGCTATGCAACAAGAATATGAAGCCTTAATGTTGAACAACACATGGTCCTTGGTTGAACCAACTCCTGATATGAATATATTGGGTAGTAAATGGGTCTATAGATTGAAGCTCGAACCTGATGGTAGTGTTGACAGATGCAAGTCCAGATTGGTTGCTCAGGGATTTAGTCAACAAGATGGTGCATCAGACAACTGGATGTCTCCAATGCTTCTTACATGAAGATCTAGCTGAGAAGGTGTATATGAAACAACATAAGGGATTCGAAGATCCTTCTAAGCCAGATCATGTTTTTCTTCTTCACAATTCTCTTTATGGTCTTAAACAAGCTCCAAGAGCTTGGTTTGAAAAATTCAGTGGCTTTGTTCTAGATGCTGGGTTTGTCATGTCTACTTCTGATCCTTTAATGTTCATATATCTCTGTCGAGATGAAACTGTTGTACTTCTTCTTTATGTGGATGAAATCATACTTACAGGTAGCTGAGAATACTTTCTTACCTCTCTAATCAGTCAAATGAGTGCTCAGTTTTCCATGAAATATCTAGGTGATCTATATTATATCTTGGGTATTGAAGCTATCTTCTCTTCTTCAAGAGATACTCTGACTCTTACTCTGCAAAAGTACACAATTGATCTCCTTGTTAAAGCAAATATGACAGATTGTAAACCACGTTCTACACCTGCTTCAACTGAGAAGAGAGCTTCTATTGATGACGGTGAGCCACTTCTTGATGCTTTGGAATTCAGAAGTATAGTTGGAGGTCTTCAGTACCTTACACTCACTCGTCCTGACATCACGTTTGCGGTTAATTACATTTCCTAGTTCATGCATGCTTCTATTATTACTCACATGCTTCTTGCCAAACGAGTGTTGCATTATCTCAAAGGTACATTAAGTTCAGGCATTATCATTCAAACTGGAGATATTACTAAAATTACATCTTATGCAGATTCTGATTGGGCTGGTTGCTCGGATACAAGACAATCCACTTCTGGCTACTGTGTATTTTTGGGTAATTCCTTGGTCTCGTGGTCCTCCAAGAAGCAGCCAACAATTTCTAAAAGCTCAACAGAGGTTGAGTATAAAGCTTTAAGTGTTTTAGTCGCTGAGGTGATGTGGTTGTCTAGTCTTCTTGAAGAACTACACACTACTCCTACCAAACCACTTTTTATCTACTGTGACAACATGGCTGCTCATTTCTTGGCCTCCAATCCTGCATTCCATGCAAGAACTAAGCATACAAGTAAGGTGCACGTGCTTTGCACGTCTGACATAGAGATGGAGTCGAGGAAGAAGAAAAACTCGACAAAGAAAGAGGTAAATAAAGTGTGGGATTAACGTAAAGGGCATTATGTTTAAATAAATTACGGAAATAGGAAAATCCAACGGTTGAAAATGCAAAAATCCAACAGTTTGTAATAATAGTACAAACAGAATTTTGTGTGTGACAAAATTTTGGGTGTGACGGGAATCTTTTGGGCAATCTTTCGAGATCTGATGGCTAAGCTTTAAAAATGGGAGATCTAACGGCCAACATCAGTTAACTTCTTGACTTTCCATTAGTATTGTTGTTAGGGGTGTGCAACGGACGGACGGTTTCGGATTAGGGGTCACCCGCGTCCAATCCGTCAAAGTTGCGTATTTGAAAAATCCAACAGTGTCTGGTCCAATCACCCGCGGATTGGTGATGCGGATTGGATGCGGATTAATCTCGGATTTAGAATAGAATAACCAATTAAGTTGATGCAAGCTTAAAACAAATTTTTCTTTGCTTCAAAGCCATACACTTACTTAATTACCACTTATCATATGTCTCCAGCACCATACTCCACAAAACAATGTGTTTTGAGAGTGGATATATGTACCTTAACTTGCTACACCTGTTGGTTTAACTTATCCAGTAAACATGATCATTAATACACAGACGGAAAACCCCAAACTACTTGGTTATAAAACAAAAATGTCCATAATTCATCTCTTAGATACCTATCTGACGATCTCACTGTATACCAGGTGAATTGCTGATGTGAACCCCAACGTTGACACAATTGATCAACATTTCCAAATTGTTCAATATTCAATTTCCTCTACGGTGCGGGTGAATCCGCGGATTGTAAAGTCCAACCGCAACCAAACCGTGTAAACATGCGGATTTGAGAATGTGAAAACTACAGGGAGACCCATTCTACAGATTTTCTACATCGTGAAACCCACAGGCGGAAAAGTTCACGCGCGCACCCAATTTTCGTGAGAAAATTTCTCCCAAACCCACAATTTATAAAATTTGGTTTCTTCGTATCTTTTTTTCTTCTTCTTCTTCTTCACGGGAATTTCTTCTTCAATTATTTTTCTTTTCTTCCTCCCAACTGTGACTTACGATCAATAATATTGATAGATAGTATAATCACATGAAGATTGGAAACAATAGATGAATGAAATCAAAAGTTAGAGTTTGAGGTGATGTTATGAGATGAATCGAGATCTTGTTGTTTGTTATTTCCGAAAGATGTATGAATGGTTTTTTTTTTAATTAGGTATTATGATTGAGAAGATGGATCTGAGATGTGTTCTGAGATGGAGATAGGGTTTTGTAATTGTTTCGATCAAGTAGAACAGGAAGAAAAGTTAATTTGAGATTTAGAAATTACAAGGAAAAATAATAAAGCTTATTTGAGCTTGGATGATGAACAACGAAGAAGAAGAAGAAGATGCTGTTATGAGTGCATAACATGTCATGCAGTCAAAAAATGGATGCATAACACATTAGCCGACATCTTTGTTATTTTGTGTGAAATTGAAAATTGATGCATAATGCATCATGCAACCGAGAAAATGGATGCATAACCTGATATGCATCCAAATACGGCTGCATGATGCATTATGCATCGAGAAAATTGTTACATAATCTTTTGTGCATCGAGAAAATGGATGCATAACCTGATATGTATCCTTAAATATGGCTGCATAACCAATTATGCATCAATTTTTTTATGTACGGACTAAAATCAACCAAAACAATGGCTACATAACTCGTTATAGATGCATATCTTTGTTATGCAGTCGATTGCATAATTCGTTATGCGTCTGCATAATGTGTTATCCATCTGTTTTGGAGGCTACATAATGAATATGTAGTCAGTTTTCGAAAATTTTCCCTAAAACGATGATCACCTCCGACTTTTTCGTGAAAAACAAAAATTTGATATTGTTGTTTGTACTCGTTGTGTAGCTCTCTTAAAAAGATTTCCAACGATATAAAATTTGTAAAATTCCAAGACGCGGATTTTTAGATATGTTATATCCAAGTTGGGTTGCCAATTATACTCCTGAAAAATTAGGCTGCATAACGAGTTATGCCTGAAAAATAGTATGCATAACGAGTTATGTATTGATTCTTAATAATTTCGGATTATTTTGGGTGTCACAGTATCTAAAATTAATTGTGGGCCTGACAATAAGAACATTTTTTTTTTGGCCTGCGCCTAAGTTTCCCTTTGAGAATCCCACCCGTGTTCGGCCCATAGTTCTTGCGGATTAGATTTCACCCGCAATTTTACGAACGGATACGGGCAAAATTCGCGGTTCCGATTTTTATGCACACCCCTACTTGTTGTCATTAAAGGGGGAGAGATTGAAATGGATTATCACTTTGTCAGGGATTTGATGGATGTTGGTATAGTGACAGTGGAGTATGTCCATTCATCTCATCAATTGGCTGGTTTATTTACCAAAGGTCTCTCAGCTACTACCTTTTTTTAATCTTGCTTGTCAACTGATGCATTTTCCCCACCCTACATCAGATTGAAGGGGAGTGTTAAAGAAAGTAGTTCAAGTCGTTTTCTTTTGAGTGTATCTGGAGTGTCATGTTAGACTCCTAATTATCTTTGTGTGTTTTATCGTTACTGCATTTACTTCTATTGCATTAGGGTCAGCTTATTTACTGCTGTTGTTCCTTTCTATAAAACAACTCTCCTTGTACTCTCTTTACGTTTAATACTACTACTTTTTTATCCACGTAACTTCTGTCACTTTCTTTATGTGATGCTAAAGAAGTGCAACATCTCATAGAAAAAGCTATGCCGCAGAGACTTAACATTTTCAAGTTTGTAGCATAGGCTTAGCTCCCCATAATGTTTGCTCTTAGGCCAACACCTGTGGGCTAGATTGAGCTGCTAGATTGGCCAAAAAGTGTTGCAAATCAAAAATTAAATGTGGGAAAAAAGTTAACACATGTACCTGCTATTTCTCTCTCCTAGCATTTGCTCGCAGTTCAACTCGCAGCTAGTTTCAAAAGCTGAACCGTTCAACGCTCAAAAAGTAACCAAAACGCTGAACCATTCAGCGCGAGGAGAAGATTTTCTGATCTAATGGCCGAGATTTAAAGCGCTGAACCGTTCAGCACTAGATGGTGGTCCCGCTGACGTGGTCTTCTAATCTAGCTGCTAGATTAGCCATCCCATAGGACTTAGGAGGTTGCCCTAGCTGACGTGGATGGCGCCAATCTAGCTGCTAGATTAGAAGACCATAGGGGTTAGCCTTAAAGGAGAAGAGAGCCTGCGTCACAACGGAATGCTGTAAATATACGCAAATGTATACCAACCCATCTTCATTCTATATTTAATTTTGACGTATTCACATAGCATATATATATAGCAAAATCTTAAATTGCATTCATCAAATATTCATAATTTCAGACAGCAATAAGGAGTCTTTGCTTCTACATGGAACATCATAACCAAAAATAGATGTAGTGGCCCTGGTGACAACTTTTAAAACCCAAGTCCAGAGTTGTTTTCCTAGAACCTGTAAATAAAGATGAGAGTGCAGGTGTATGAAGTTTTTTCAAGGATAGTGTGCAGAAAAATGTAGTTACTCTCTAATCTCTCATAATATCCCTTTGGCTCACAGCAGATCAGAATTCCACTCTAAGCCTCAGGTAAAACACCAAAGGTATTAAAAAGGTTACCAACATAGATGTTGGTGCAAAAGAAGTAGGACACTGGGAACAACCATAACACCCACACTCACATAATCAAGAAGACCGTTAAAGATTATGGGAGGATCGACAGCTATAAACAACTACATCTCATAACGTCAGTCAGCACCTTTGCTGAGATTTGTTCTCGTGGGATCTATGGAACAACTATCATATGTAACTATCCTCAGAAAACACTTGCATTAATCCATAAAATAAGTCAAAATATCGTCTGAACCACCCAAATACCCATAGTAGTGCATCGAACTTCCCTAATGTTATACAGACAAAGATGCATAACATTAGAAATAGTGTACATGGGCTAACACTGTCGTCTAGTTGTGTTCAATATCTTAAGCCATAAATTAACTTCATATCCACTTTCCAAATCTGTAGATGTTAACGTTTGGAAATCCAAACCAAATTAGACTATGTCAGTCCATACAGATATAGAACAGTTCATGGGTATTACATGGAATGGGAAACAACAATGAAAATCTACCTCATGAATGAAAAAAATAAATGATAAAGACAAGTGCCCAATCTAGTCCAAACATAAACTTAAAGAACTAAAGATAAATAACTTTATTTTACTTGCATTCATTTGCAGTGATTCCTCAAGAAATCTATAGTAACTTTGTTTAGTGTACTGAAATGGGTTTTACAATTGTTACCCATTAGATTAAAGATTAAAGTTCCTTGTCTAGGTAAATAAAACAACATGAACAATTGAAAACAAATTATACCCTAGTAAAATTAAAACGTAATCTCGATTCTCCTCATTATCAAAATATAGACCATACCTCTCGAAATGCTTCCAAAACAAAAAGCCAATAACCGCAAACAAACTTAAATTCTAATCCCCAGAGGTTTTGGAACTACGAAAATCGTTTTTCAACTCCTTTGCCCTTTTCATACATACAGCTTTAGATTTACCTGGAACAGCAACTGCAATTTTCTCCCATCTCATTGCAACATCCTTTGGAAATGCTTTTAAAGCATTAAGAAGAGCAACATCTTCAGCAGAAGTCCAATTTGAATTTTCTTTCCTGTCATCATTAATCAATTCGAAATCCCCATTTGATTCTTCCACCAATCTCTTATCTAATGGTTTTCTCTGTTTCAAAAACTGAGAAAATGAATCCCCATTACCTACTTTCCTTTCTGATAATGATTTCCCCATTTTAATCACACTTTCTAATCCATGCCTACCTTGAAAAGCTTCAGTAATCAATTCCCATCGTTTTGGTTCTCCAACTGGATGTTTCAAAATCTGTTTCTTCAACATCTCAAAATCCTCTTCCACCCATTCTTTCTCTTCATAAACCACATCAGTAGTATTATTCGTATTCATCTTCAATTTCTCAGAACTCTTGGCATTAACATCCCTGAGATCGTCATTTTTCTTAACTGTTTGGTGTTGTTTCCGATTAAATCCTCTTCTCTTATCCCCGGTTTGATCCGCCTCATCCTCTTCATTTAGTGGTTCGAGGATTTGACCTTGACCAACACGAATATCACCAGCAGTGATTGAATTAGGAGCAAATGGACCAACAATTAGAGAAAGAGAAAACCAAAATACAATGAATTTTAGGGTTTCAGATTCAAAAACAAAGATTGATGTAATAATAAGAATTACAGAGATGATGATGCATGAAACTGCAAGGGTTTTGTTTACTTTAAAGTTTTCAGGTTCTGTTTCTGTTGATGCCTTGGATTGAAACATAAATCTGGAAGGTCTACTCTCTTCATCTAAAAACTCCATCGCTCCGAGATTTAGATGCAGAGAGAATGAGAGTTGGTGTATAGAAGAAGACTATATAGAAACCCCAAAAAATGGAAACAGTTTCCGGTTCGGATACCGTGTATGGATGCGGTTCTTAGATGAACCCGATGTTTGTTAGTCCGACTCTCTGTTGGTATTTATTACTACCGGGTTTCAACAGTCTTTCTCTTTTTTTCTTTCTTTGGTTCACCACCACCAACTTCTGTGTGTTCTAAGTAAAACCCTAAACCCTAATCCCAGATTAGAGGATAAAAATGGGGATACCAGCATTTTATAGATGGTTATTTACGAAATACCCATTATCAGTTGTTGAAGTTCTTGAAGAAGTACCTGGTGTTGTTAATGGTGAAAAAATTCCACTTGATACTAGTAAACGTAACCCTAATGGTGTTGAGTTTGATAACCTGTATCTTGATATGAATGGAATTATTCATCCTTGTTTCCATCCTGAAGGCAGGGTATTATAATTTTTATCATCTCTTCCTGTTTCTCAGTTTATTTGTTTCTCTACTTTGAATTTTAATTTTAATGTTTAACTTTTCTGTATATATAGCCGCCTCCTGATACTTATGATGAAGTATTTAAAGATGTATTTCGATATATTGATCGAATTTTCTCGCTTGTTCGACCTCGCAAGATTCTCTATATGGCAATTGGTGAGATACACGATTTGTGAACTGTATCTTTGAATTTTTTGCACACTTTTCTTACATAAGCTTTTTCTTTGTTTCTGTTGGCTTCCTGTTGGAATAGACGGTGTTGCACCTCGAGCCAAAATGAATCAACAGAGGGCAAGGCGATTTAGGTCTTCAAAGGATGCGGCTGATGCTGTGAGTGGGTTTTCATTGTATTTTTTTAATTTTGGTCAATAAGAAATGAATCTAAAGACTCTGGCAAAAACAAAGTGGTATAATCAGCGCTGGATTCAGTTTTTTAGCTCTTTTACGGAACAATCCAGTCCACCTATTCTATACTTATTTCTTCTACCAGTGACATACTAGTGAGTAGTGATTACTGTTTACCACTTAGAAGTCCTGCGCGGCTATTTTGAGAGTTGTTCATAACTGAGTTTTGTTAGGCTGCTGAGGAGAAGCTGAAACACGAGTACGAAAAAATGTTGCCTACATTGGAGCAAGCTAAGACACTTGATTCAAATGTAATCACACCTGGAACAGAGTTCATGGCTTCATTGACATCTGCTCTTCAATACTATATACATCTGAGGCTTAATTCAGATCCAGGGTGGCGGGGAATCAAGGTAAGTTTGTATGCTTATTTTTGCCATTTTTATGTTGTTGTTCCCTTCCCATCTCCCGCAATATCCTTATTGGATTTGGATAAGATTCTGAATCCGAGTATACTGGTATTTTGAAGGTCATTCTTTCCGATGCTAGTGTGCCGGGTGAAGGGGAACACAAGATAATGTCATACATCCGCTTGCAAAGAAACCTACCGGGATATGATCCAAACACGCGGCATTGTTTATATGGGCTGGTAAGCAAAGTAGATTCCTTTGTTCTTGTGTTTGAGATATATTAGCTAGCTGCCGCTGTGCTGTCTCTTAGTTAGTGTCATGATAGATTTTTGCACTACTCCTTCTTTCAGGATGCCGACTTAATCATGCTTGGTTTGGCTACACATGAAATACATTTTGCAGTTCTCAGAGAGGTACTTGTGCCTGGAAGTACGAATTATTTTTATGTTTTTTTCCTTTTGGTGTTGGAGCGTCAAAAAATTCATTTGCTGAATTGATTTCTGTCCTTGCACAGGATGTTCGTATGGACCAGAACAAATCGAAGCGGGGAGCAGAGGTGAAGTTGAAGCTTGAAGGCAAGGACGCAAATGATAACATCTCGAATCAGTGCTTTGTGGTACGTTTTGTTGTTCAAACGAAATACTGAATGTAAAGAATTTTTTATTCAGTCATCAACTCAAGTAGGTATCTTGATTTAGTAGGTACACATTATATGTAGTCTATGTATGACTGCATTAGCAAGCCAATTTGTTACTATATTTTAATGAGTATGGAGAGGTATTTCTAATGCTAAAATGGAGACTTGGAGACCAACAGTAGTCAGTAGGTACTTATTTCTAGGCGAAGCAATTCTGATTTCTACAGCTACTACAGAAAAAACCCTACAGAAATGAAAACGACAAAATTTTATCGGAGGAAAGCAGTAACTTTGTTAAAAACCCCATTCGGGAGATACAAGTGGTATTGATGAGGATGATGGTGGTGTTGAAGTTGTTATGACACAATGGTAGAGGTATTGGTACTTCCTTCTAGGTGAAGCAATTCCATTTTCTACTGCTACTACAGAAGAAATACAACACAGGAAAAAAACACAACAGAAATAAAAACAGAAACAAGAAAATTTACCGTGGGAAAGCATTAACTTTGTATAAAAAAACCATTTGGCAGAAATATACGAGTGTACTTGTAATGTTTGAGTGGTTGAAATAGTATGAGGATGATGGTGGTGTTGGAGTAGTTATGACACAGTAATAGAGGTATTATGTGGTAGGGACTGGAGTGGTGATGCTGAACTGGCGATTTCCATTGGTGAAGATGGCAGTGCCAATTGCTAGTGGCGGTGCCAGTAGTCTGTCATAAGTTGAACGCCTTAATTGTGTAATACATTTTACTCTCTATAATCAGAAGCGGAAACTCTGCCTGCCTTAAGTTGTAGAATAATTACCGTTAAAGTCATGTTGTACAAGATACTAAATTAACTTTCGATTTTATCTCAATCCCTCATTTGACTTTATTTGAACAATTTAACGAGTTGTACCATTCTCATTACAAGGTTGAGTTCTTTTAGTCTTAACCATTTTCTTACTCATTGGCACCACTATCTTGTTACGAGATATCATAACTGTATGTTCTATAATTAAACAATGAAGGTAGTGATTAGCTTACTAATACTGAGAAATCAGAGTTGCTGGCATGAGCAGTTTGATTGTAATTTTCGGGAGTTAATCGTGTTCCTTGACAGCCATATGGATATTGTGCTTACCTCATCTATCAGTTAGTTTCCATATGGAACGTAGATATTTTATGTGAACATTTACATGTTTTACAGGAATTTACATCCACTGAAAATCAAAATATCTATCATTTCCTGTGGTAATGATGTAATATTTTCACAATCACACCATACTTTTTGAATTTTCTATGCCAGTTTCTCAACGTGTGGGTGCTCAGGGACTACCTGGTACATGACATGAAAATACCAGGTTCAGCAGTGAAGCAAGATATAGAGCGTCTGATCGATGATTTCGTCTTCATGTGTGTGTTTGTCGGAAATGATTTTCTACCCCATGTGCCATCGTTGGATATCTCAGAGGTTCGTCTTGGATTGTGCTCATTTTTTTGTAATAGACTACCATTTTTCGTGAATATAGTGTGATGATTAAGTGTATTACAAATTGAACTCTATTTGGGAATAGAGCCAGACCCAATCACAACTTGCACAAATGCTCATCTCATCACAAACAGCTGATTCTAAAGTCTGATTAGTGAGTAGATGATTGTATTGTGTTGTGAAATATAACACTTCTCTAATGACGCAGGGAGCGCTTGATCTACTAATGGATGTGTACAAAAAGGAATTTGTCAATATGGGTGGCCACCTTACCAACTCTTATGAGGTGCATATACCGCATATTTGATTTGAAGCAGAAGAGTGCAGAACCATTTTGTTTTTCAACCTTCTCTTTTTCCTTTCTCGAGCATCACTTTTATCTATTCTGTCACGTTAGTTGCTTCTTGGCCGAATTTATTGAAACATGTCGGTGATATGCCAGATCACAACCTTTAAAATTTTCGTTTTTCTGATTCTTGAAAGGCATGCAGACTGTTAAGAGAACAATTTTCTTCTTATTTTTCCATTAACATGGCTATACGATGTTGGCTAGTGTCTGGTTATGTTCTTGTCGTTCACTTGCTCAAATTTTGTAGTCCTGTAAAATCTGTTTTGGACGTAATATCATATTTTATTATGAATTGAGCTATAGGGTTACACAGACAAATGAAATTAGGAAACTAGGAACCACCATCAGAAACTTTTAGTAGTGAAGATAGGGGTTCAAGAATGGTAAGACCATCCTCTCTCTTACTGTTCATCCTAGCTTATGTGATTAGGTTCCGCATTCTTGAAACATAACAGGTTTTTCCTTTAGTGACATACATCAAAGACCGTATTTTGTGGCTTTCAGATCTAAGTATATTTTTGTGCTACATTTTGGGTTTGTGAGCTAATATCTTACTTAAACCTGATACTACTTCCCTGGTCACTG
Organism: Papaver somniferum; assembly: GCF_003573695.1. Taxonomy (NCBI): domain Eukaryota; kingdom Viridiplantae; phylum Streptophyta; class Magnoliopsida; order Ranunculales; family Papaveraceae; genus Papaver; species Papaver somniferum. The sequence goes on along the minus strand of NC_039364.1, from coordinate 54,806,215 downwards.
GGTGTGGGCTCAACCTCGCCCCTTAGTATTTTTTTAGTTGAACTTTGGGTAGCTTAGCGTCACCTTTTCATATTTTGACACTCATGCTTCTTTTCGGGTTTGTTTATGCTTAAGAATTCTACATTCTGAGTATCATTGCTTTCATGTGCTTGCACATTATCTTTGCCATTTTTTGAGCCACCTCTTGAGTGCAGTTGCTCTCATGTGTTCCAGATCCATAGTAGATAATCTTTATCATCTTTGGGTTAGCCACCGCATACTTCTGCATTGTACCGTACATAAAGACATATGTAATCTTTCTGGTGTTCTAGTTTGGGATTGGCAATTCTCTTCCTTTCCATTATACACATATTAAACAATTTTATTTGTAGGTTAACTTGAAACGCGTTGAGCACTTCTTGCAAATGGCTGGGCTGAATGAAAATGCCATCTTCAGAAAACGTAGCCAGGTTCTATATTTTCTTATATTTTTTGAATTCAAGAATTGGCGCATAAAACATATTAACTTACCCAGGCAGTTGATATTTTCTTTTGTTCTATTCTGCTACAAATATTGAACCATTTCTAACTCATCTTGGGAAGTTTCTGAACAATGACATTCAGTCCATGACTACCCTTGAGAGAATATTGGTTATAAGTGATAACTTGTCATGCATGTACAGTTGTGCTATGCCAAATTCTATTGAGTGTTCCGTATTTTCTTTTGTATTATTTCTTTAGTGAATCTTTGGTCTTTTACCTCGCCTTTCATGAGTCTCTTAGCACTGATCTAGAAACAAAATCTTAACTGTACTTTTTGTTCCATTGTACTGAAGTTGGTCCAGAAATAACTTGGCTATGATGATCAGGTAGAAAAAGAAAAACGTCAATTCTTTAAGGATATTCCGGGTGTAAACCACGGTGGCTTTAAAGGCACACATAGGCTTCCTGAGCAAAAGAAGAATCCTAAAGCTTTCTGGGAATTCCTTGAGCATAGCTCAAAGACAGTTTCTGCTACATTAGGAAATGTGAGTATTTGGTGAATG